>NC_044550.1:186270333-186872956 GCF_007565055.1 Rhinopithecus roxellana | reverse complement strand
GAAGAAAGAAAGAAAGAAAGAAAGAAGAAAGAAAGAAAGAAAGAAAGAAAGAAGAAAGAAAAGAAAGAAAGAAAGAAAGAAAGAAAGAAAGAAAGAAAGAAAGAAAGAAAGAAAGAAAGAAAGAAAGAAAGGAAAGAAAGAAAGAAAGAAAAGAGAAGGGAGGAAAATAAAAGAAACGAGGGAGGGAGGGAAAGAAGAAAAAAGAAAAGAAAGAAGCAAGCAAGCAAACAGGTAAGAAAGAAAGGAAAAGGAAAGGAAGGAGGAAAAGAAGGAAGGATAGAAAGAAAAAAGAAAGAGAAAAAAGAAAAAAAGACAGAGAATGGCAATATTTGCAAAACTGATATTCACAAAGATATCCAGATGTATCAACAAGAAAATATCCAAAATTTATTTTATCATCGCACCATTCGTATTGGTTTTGCCACAGAACAATAAATGCTATAAAGAGTGAACAAACAATATATTGAATTCTGGTCATTTGCGTGAGAATTTTTTTTCTACTTTAAATCACTTTTGGATGGTCTATAAAGCATTGTCAGATAAGCAGTTTTAAGTGATACACTAACTTAGTTGAGACTCTTTGTATTACAATGTTTTCTAACTTCTTCATCTACTTGAATAAAATTTTATGATATTTCATTTTTCCAATAATACATAGTTTTTCTTCACTTTGATTTTAAAAAGCCCAATTGCACTCAGGTTTTGAGTTCCTTTCTCCTACCTGAAAAGGCTTTCACGATTACATAAAAACTATAACCTCTCTAATGAAATCCCAAATTCTGAAGTAAAATTATATTGATTTTAAATCAACAAGACTTTGAAGCAATTTTCTGACTCTATATTGGTTTACTTAGTTCTCTCCTTTACTGGTGACTGTATTTATCCTTTAGTATGAGATTATGTCCTGAATTTCTCTATACCAAGAGCATGGCATGAAACCATTTTCACATACATCTTTAATGGGAAGATTCTGTCACTACTTGTGGAGATCTATACTCTGAATGCAGAAGAAAAAAGAAGAAAATAACAGATTTCTAGAGAGATACTTTTAAGGTCAAGTCATTGTAATAATAAATTATTATAAATTACCACTAAATGGATATTAAGTTAGAAAACAACAAGTTCAGCCAAATTCTAAAAAGGTAGTTTATTTTCCTAAATATATAATGTGTACATATTATGTGCTGAAAGTATTTGCAAGAATTGAATAACTTTGCATTTGAAAATCGTACCACATAAAGTGTAAATTATGTGGATTATATACCAGTTGCATAATAAAAAAAAATAAATTTAAATCAGAAAATAAGTTAAGGGATTACGACTGAAATATATTCACCCCTAATAAACACATTTTTATTGGGATCATGGTTCATGTGTTTACATTATTTTGTGCATTTTTTCTACTAGAAAAACAGCCCTATAACTATAAATGGCACCCCATGGTCCTGTCGCACTATAGCTCAACGCAATAAATTTTTATTATAGTTATTGGATAAAATACACCTCTATACATTTGTTTTCCATATCTAAGAGCTGTTGTTTATATTTTATAAATTACTTGCATGCTTCTGAAATAATAGATTGGAATAGATTAATTAAACATTGAATTATTTAAAAGTTTGTTACTTAGATATTGTCAATGAAAAAAGTTACAAATTGTCACAAGATGATTATGGGTTGGAAATGGCAAGATAGATTTACTAAGGTGAAAACTTGCCCAGTTTGAAAGATAGAATCCATAAATAAAATGTGTATACCCAGAGATTCTATAAAACAAAAAGTTACTGAAGCATCTCAATCGATTTAGAGGTTTGTTTTGCCAAGGATGTGGATGCTCTGGGAAAAAAGAAACAGAAGTCACAGTAGGATCTGTGACCTGTGTTTTTTCCAAAAAGGGTTGTGAGGACTTCTATATTTAAACAGGAATTAGCAAGCAGGAGGGGATGGAGGAAAAGAAAAAAAGGTGGGGAGGGTAGGAAATGAAACAAATTGTCACATTATTTGAGGCTCTGGTTAGGACCCAGTGGAACTACATTTTACATGTAAAAAGAAAGGATTGGGTGGCGGGGAAGGAGTCAATTATGCATTTGTCTCCCAATTAGTAGATCTACATGTTATATAAGATAAAGAAAGGATGTAAAATTACTGTCTGTTTGGGAACAAAAGGAACACAGTGTTTGCATGACTGAGTTCTCAGGTTTAACTCTCCCTTTGGCATAGTGAGTTTGGGGTCCTTAGATTTTAGTTTCCTTTCACAGGCCCAATAGTCTTCAAACACCAAAGAAGAGTCAGTATGCTGACAATTCAATGGGAGTAAGAAGCAAGAGACTCCAAAAGAATATTAGTAAAAAACAGTGTTGATGAGTTCTAATGCAGTGACAGAAATAATTTCCTTCCTGACCTGTTGTATCATTTTATAATTTTTTTTTTTTTTTTTTTTTTTGTTTTGTTTTGTTTTGAGAAGGAGTTTTACTCTTGTTGCCCAGGTTGGAGTGGAATGGCACAAACTCGACTCACTGCAACCTCTGCCTTCTGGGTCCAAGCAATTCTCCTGTCTCAGGTTCCTGAGTAGCTGGGATTACAGACACGTGCCACCATGCAGGGCTAATTTTTTGTATTTAGTAGAGATGGGATTTCACCATGTTAGTCAGGCTGCTCTCAAAACCCTGACCTCAGGTGTTCCACCTGCTTCAGCCTCGTTTTATCATTTTTAACAAGAGAGTGACGTAACCATTAAGATATCAAAGCACAAAGGCAAAATCTGTGTCAGATTTTGGCATGTTTCCAAGTGATAAGAAGATCTTCACAGTTACCAACAGAATTCTGATACGCAAATCACCAGGAGACCTCTTTTCATGCCTTTTTCAGTTTAAAAACCACTCTCTAATTAAGCAAACACTCCTGACTTCAGGAGCACCACTTTAAACAAAAAAAAAAAATTCTTTGGCTTCCCCGATTTTTCTACTTTTGACTCTAATTATACTGATAATCCCTATGCACTTTCCACATTTTCTTATATTTATTCAACATTTGTTTTTTAAGCTTTCATTGTGTGTCAGAAATTGGTCAAGTCACAAATATAATTAAAACACATAAAATCCTTATTGTCATGCACTTGATATTCAGTGGAAGGAAACTGAGAATTAACAAATAAATGAATTCATACTAAGTGAAATAATGGATTGACTTATGTCTACTCCACACTAAAGATATCTCCAAGCTGTAACCTCGGGTACCTGTAAATGTGACCTTATTTTGAGGAAGGGTTCTTTGTAGATGTAACTAAGTTTAAAATTTCCACATGACATCATGTTGGATTTTTTGGGTAGGGGGAGGGGATGCAAAATTCAATATCAGTTGTTTTTTCAAGACGATGGGAAAACAGAATCACAGAAAGAAAGCAGCCACGTGAAGATGAAAGCAGAAATAAGAGTTATAAAGACCCAATATCAAGGGTCGACAATAGCCCCTAGAAGCTAGGACACAGGCGGACAATAAGTTGTCCCTCATAATCTTCAGAAGGGACCAACTCTGCTGACACCTTGATTTTGGATTTCTGGCCTCTGGAAGTGTGAAAAGTTAATTTTCTGTTGTTTCGAGACACCAAGTTTGTGTTAATTTGTTGCGGCAGCCCTAGAAAACTGATACAGTCAAGATGCTGAAAAGTACTGTTACAGTCGGTAGCTAGTTAGGCATGAACAGAACAGGAGAGGAACCCCCCCTCCCCCGACCCTACCAGAAACAGGTTACCATCAGGTAACCTGTATTTTTTTTTTTTTTTTTTTTTTTTTTTTTTTTTTTTTTTTTTTTTTAATTTGAGACAGAGTCTCGCTTTGTCGTCCAGGGTGGAGTGCAGTGGCGCAATCTTGGCTCGCTGCAAGCTCCGCCTCCCTGGTTCACGACATTCTCCTGCCTCAACCTCCGGAGTAGCTGGGACCACAGGCGCCCGCCACCATGCCCGGCTAATTTTTTGTATTTTTAGTAGAGACGGAGTTTCACCATGTTAGCCAGGAAAGTCTCGACCTCCTGACCTCGTGATCCGCCCTCCTCAGCCTCCCAAAGTGCTGGGATTACAGGCATGAGCCACCATGTCCGGCCGATAAAGCTTTTTAATGAACTTTGACTCCTGTTCTAAAACTAGCCTCAGTCTCTTCTTCTGTCTTCTTCCCCTCAGGTGAATTCTTTCTTCTGAGGAGGCAAGAATTGAGGTTGCTGCAGATCTGTATGGATGTGGATTCATTGCTGGTAACAACGCTATTGAATAAAATAGAGAAGCAATTTAGGGATTGCAAAGGTACGGTAAAAAAAAAAAAAAAAATGCAAATTTAAATATGTGAACGTATAACATTTGGCGAAATAGCTAAAGAAGGTAAATAATTAAGTCATGTAGAAATTAAGGCAAAGACATTTTCAAACGCAAAAAACAAGGGATCAGAGCATCGCTATGCTTTACAGGAACAGTAAGAAAGGGCGGATGAACCAGTAGGAGTGAGGGCAGACAGAGTGAGACAAGATCAGTAGCATCACCGGAGGCTGCTTCATGGAGTATTTTGTAGGTAATGTTATTCACAATGAGATGTAGATTGTTTGTTAGAGGGTCATGCATAGAAAAGTTGTGTGTCATGATTTTGGTGCTGTGTTGAGAATACTTTTACTTGAAAGGGGGTAAATATAGTAGTAGGAAAAAATAGTAAAAAGGCTATTACAAGAATGTAAAAGAGAATAATGGGGCAGGGTTATAGGACCAAGATAGTATTAGCGGAGGTGGTGAGACGGGTTCAATTTTGAGACATTTTAAAAAGTGGAAACAACAAGATTTTCTAACAGATTGGCTGTGGAATGTGAAGAAAGAAAAGTGTAAAAATAAGTTCATGTTTGTCATCACGTTAACTGGAGAAATTGAGTGATTTTATGGAGAAATTGAGAAATGGAGTTATTTTATGAGGGAGGTAGAAATCAGGACAAAATGTTTGGAGAGAATTGGTAGTTTGTGTCAGACAAAATAAAAATAAATTAGGCAGCACTTCATTCTCTCTCATTCCTTCAACCTCACTTCGATGATTGCATGTCCATGTCCAGGTTTGAACTCTCTCTGCTAGGTGATGTTCCAAAAGAAACTCTTATGTCCCAAAAGAGTATCATGAATTTCATTCTCTACCATCCAGATATGTTACTCATCCTTCTTTTCTTCCTTTGATTAATAACATTGCTATTTATCCATTTACTCAGATTATAAAGTGTAGCACTATCTGTGATAGTTAATTTTATATGTCGAACTGACCAGATTATGTAATGCCCAGATATTAGGTGAAACATTATTTCTGGATGTGTCTCTGAGGGTAGTCTGAGTAAAGCAGATTAGCATCATCCAATCTCTTAAGGGCCTGAATAGAACAAAAATGTGAAGGGAGGATTAACTGTTTCTCTGCCTGACTGAGTTAGGACATCAGTCTTCACCTGTCCTTGACTTGGGACTTATTTCATTGACACCCTTGGCCCTCAGGCCTTAGACTAGAATTTACACTGTTGTATCTCTGATTCTTAGGCCATTGAACTTGGACTAAAACTTGCTCCATCAGTTGTCTGAGTTCTCAGGCCTTCAAACTCAAAGTGGAGCCACACTGCTGGCTTTCTGGGGTCTACAGCTTGCAGATGGCACATTGTGTGACTTCTCAGCCTCCATAAGTGCATGAACAAATTGCATATAATAAATGTCTTTTAGAAACATCAAAATACATTGTATTTCAAAACACAAAGAAGGGGACAAATAACATTTTAAGTATCTTCTCTGTTGGCAAACTTTGAGCCACATTTGAAAATAAGAAAAAAAAAATAAAGAAAGTGTCAGTGAAAATGGCAGAGTGAGGAAATGTATGCAAATGCCTCCCCCTCTAAAAAGCAATGAAAAAATAGCAAAAACGCCTAGAATTAACTGTTTTGGATTTCTGCAACTGAAAGCTTGCAGCAATCTGGAACATGCTCATTCAAGAAAAATGGCTTAAACTCTGTGGGAACAGTAAGACCTGTGGCATTTTAACTTACCTTAGTTTCTTCCTCAGCTCAGCAGTAGACTTTAAAATAACAGAAAACATTTCTGGACGCAGTTGTGGAGGGAGTAAAATAGACCTTAGTTTTGAATAATTGTCCTTCTCTTATCTATCTGTTGACTTCCAGAAAAATCTACTCTAAAGCCCTGTCTTTATTTTGCCTGATTGATTTATCTTTATTTGTCTTTATTTGTCATGTGCTAAACTCATTATCCGAGAAGTGTGGAATGGCATTTGTTGAAAATATGTACAGGCAAGCAGACGTTTTAGTTACTGAGGCAATGAATAGCAATTGGGGCAAACAATATACTATCACAGGAGTCATTAAAAAATTATTTTAGGCAGATAGAGAGGATGAGGGGTCCTTGGTAGGGCTTTTTTTTTTTTAATTTAATTCTTTATTTTAAAGCAACTCCAGAAACTTTTCTTGTTTAGCAGAAAAATGACTTGAAGGGCCAGGCCAGCAAGCTTTGATATACAAATGCCAGCCAGTTAGAAACTGGGTTCATCCAATATGGCAATTCCTACCTTCTTGTCACCACATGTGCTTAGCATCATGGCTTCCCCTAGATGTCCCCAAGTATGTAGAACATCTAGTGCCCTGCATTTGCATATTAAAAGGCTAGGGTAGGGAGGCAGTTTTTTCTCGGGCTATGTGAATGACATACCTGGTCAAACCAATCCCCTGGGCCCTATGCAAATCAGACAATGCCTCCTCCAGCCTCCTAATATAACCAACTGTTTTCCTCCACACTCAGGGTTCCCACTCTCTACTTGGAGCCCTCCTCCCTCTTTCTCTGTACAGGGAAGCGTCTTCCTTCTTTCTTGCCTATTATACTCTCTCTGCTCCTTAAAACCACTCCAGGTGTGTCCATGTCGTTTCATTTAAACTGGCGTGAAACAAAGAACCCTGGTGTTCCTCCAGTCATCAGAGCCATATCAATACTAACTAAAAAGCTTGGGAGAAAAGGTGAAGAATGAGATGCTTTGGGGAATAAGGAATTTGAAAACCTTTCACATACTCCTTGAATCTAGAGGGTTGTATGTGTGCCCAAGACTATGTGCATGATCAGGAAATACATGAAAAGACACTAAACTCAACCACCTTTGGCCAATCTTGAGGCTCTCTGCAAGCAGAAAGATGATTAATTTAGGGTATTAAGCTTCCTGCTTGTATAGTGAAGGTGTGTACCAACATATACAGAATCCTCTGGAAAAACAGAATTTTTTTGGTTTCAGATACTAAGAAAATGTCTGTCTAATCATTAGGCGATCATAAAGCTAATAGAAACTACTGCAGTGACTCCACATGACAGAGTAAAGAGTTTACAAAATTTGTTCAGAAAAGATATTAAACAAAGAATTACAGTAAGTGCATCAACAACAAATCCTGGGAAAGAATTTCATTTCTAAATTTGGCACATAATAGTAATCAAAATGACCAGTTTTCAACAAAAATATTATTGGCATGCATGCAAAGAAACAAGAATGTGTGACTCATACGTAGGAAAAAAGCAATCAATAGAAATTTTATCTGAGGTGGCCCAGATGTTAGACTTACTAGATAAGAATTTTAAATAATTAATTTTAAATATATTTAAAGAGCTAAAGAAAGCCATGGCTAAAAAAATCTGTGTGTATGTATGTAAAGCATAAACCTTAAAATATGACACTTTTTACACTTAAATTTTTGTGTGCATGCATGTACATGCATGTGTATACACACACACACACACGTGTACATACTATGCCCAAAGTAGTTATTTAGCATTTCATTTTAGTTTAACTCTACTGGTGCTTCTAATCCAAGATAATAAATTCCAATCCCTTTTCTACCTAAGTGGGAAAATGTTTGCAAGACCGTAAGATCGTGATGTAGCCATTAATAAGTACCAGGTTTCTAGAGTCCTCGATACAATATGTTTTCAATAACATCACAATGCCTCTTGTGACTTGCATATTCTCTCTCCAATCTTGGCTGCTGTGGTGTAATATTTTTTTATTCCTCCATTTGTTTTAACTGATGCTTCTCTCATGATATCATAGTACAGCAGAATTTCAGTGCTGACAACCTACAGACTATCTAGTTCAGCTTCCTTTTACCTTCTATAATTTCACTGAAATCATTCATGTTATCTGATCAGATTCTCAAAGTAAAATTCCTTCCCATTGTTGTTTTATAACACAAATCTAAATCTCAATAGCTTTTTAACCATTGCATATTCTGATTTACTAATTTATAGGTTACATTTTTTTGAAAACTGCCTGCTCTGTCAACATACTAAGTGTCAATCTACATTGTAATAGTTCTGTAAATCTAGATTGTACATGCTGTCATTCATAGGTCACTCATATGTACTTAGTGGGAGAATCAATCCACAGGAATAGGGACCCCAAAATCATTTTGAAAAAAAATACATGGATACAGTATTTAAAGTTACTAAATTTAGAATTTCATTTGGAATAGTTTGAGAAGTAGGCTTTGTAAATGTTTCATACGTATTAGTTATTCTCTTCTTTCTCCATTTGTCAACAAGAATAACATCCAGAAGCAACAAAGTCATCTCCATCACCTAAATGTAATTAAGGATTATAACTGCTATTCAAGATTAAATACTTTAAAACAAAAGTCTATGTTTGAAAAATTAGACTTTGATGTTTTAACAGAGAAATTTTTCTTTCTGTGTTACATTGTTTTTTGTTTTAATTTCACTTGACATTTTAAAGGAAGGATGTACATTCATTCATGAAGGAATTATTTTTCCCCATATTGGATGTATTGTTTTTCTTTTCTGATTAACAAAATGCTCTTTTAAATTATTACTATCATACAGTTAACTAAATTGGGGTAAAACTTCCTTATAGGTATTCAGGGTGATAGATCAACATTTTCTGTTTATTCTTTGAGTCATGAACATATACAATGTGATACACCAGTACCACACTATTGATATCTTTACTGTTTTTTTCCATAACTATGCTTTCACAGTAATTGTAGATTCCATGTACCATCTAATCTCAAGGGAAAAGTTTATAGATAAAGTAATGTTTAATTAAAATTCACTAGATAACTTAATATTATTAATTATAGAAGTTGTATATATTAGATATTATTTTTAGTGATGTGTAAGTATTTTCATGACATATAGAATAACTAAAATCTCTATTAATCAAGTCTAAATCTCTGAAATTATTTTTCCTTTGTGTTTAATATTGTTTTATTTATAACTTCGAGATTTTTTAAAGAAGCTACAGAAACACAAAACAATAGTGAGATAATATTTTCTTAATTAGTAGCTAATTTTTAAAATAACGACCAATAATATATGTTTCCAGCAATAAAAATGGCATTACATTATTATGCTATTAAGACTTCCCTGTGTTTAAAGATAGCATCATTTTAGGCAATTAATGAGGGAAAGTTTTATTTCTTTGTAAGTTGAAACTTCAAAAGTACTAAATGGGGTAAAAACTGAGCATTCTATATAGAAAATAATAGAAGAGAATTATAAGAATGGAATGCTGCAATTTTAACAAGGAAATAAGACTTCAGGCAGGACCCATGTTTTACATCTTGGACTAAAGAGGCCATGGATATTAGTGCACCAAGGCTGAGACCAGTTGTTATCACTAACCCAGGTCTTCTCCTGTATCTCAACCTTATACAAGAAGACAAGTTGATCATCCGTACCTGATCCTAATATGCCACTCCTTGAAAAATCAGTTTCTAAACCTTCAGCTATTCTCATTTTCCAGCAAGGTTCCCGTTTCTTTCACATTTTCACCCAGATGGACTTTATGGAGCAGGATTCAGTCTCAATCAGTAGCTTTGTTCTAAATGTATCGATTGCCTACAAATATGTTTCTCTATAACTTAGTTAAAATGGCTAAGAGAGTCCTTGCCAAACAAGATCAATGAAGAAACAGTCCCAATATGCAATAAAAATAACAACAAAACAACAATAAATTAACAAAACCAAAAAGATGATAAGGCAAACCTGGCTTTTTCACTTGCAGCAATATGACTTTAGACAAGTTATTTAATCTAAGTCTCCCTTTTCTTTTTTTCTTTTTAATGGATAGGGGTTATTCATACATTTCTTGAAGGTTTGCTGTGATGATTAAATTAGTCAATACCATGCACAGTGGATATTTTCTTAATATGCTCATGTGTTAAAATATTTATATAAACCAAAAACATGGAGAAAATGTAAGGCACTCATGTATTTCTATGTTTGTTTTATTCTGTAAAGGAATTTCTAACTTGTATTTTCCTCATGGTATGTGGTCCAGTACGTACTGCTGAGTAGGAAGGAAATATTTTATGGCTACGTTAACATCATATGGCCAGTAAGGGTTATTTTGTGTTCACTCTGGAGTCATGATTTATTACATTGGCTTTTTATTGGCTTGAAGGAGTCAACATTAATATTCCCTATGCATTAATATGGTCAGGGTTATTGTTGGGAAACTGCTATGAAGTTCTCAGTGAATAACATTCTATAAACATATTTTGATGATGTTTTAATAGCAAAGGGTTGGTAATAATTGTGCTTTCCAATGTGCTGAGTAGAAAAGATCTTAATGTCTGGTGCTCTTGAGGTCTTTACTCTGCAAGATTACTCTTGCTAAACACCTGGCACCGAGTCTCCACCAGGAAGTTAACTTTGTGCTTTCTATTTGTGCGTGCGTGTATTTTTCAAACATTGAATCACCTTGTCTTATTTCTATTTGATGTGGTAATGACACTATTTAATTACATGCTTATCAAGAATTAAATATGACAGCAACTGCAATAGACACAGCAGTGGTAGTAGATAATTTCCTGCAACATTTTTCACCAGTCATTAAAACAGAATATATCCAAAAATAGAATTAAAGAAAATCTATTGTTCTTTGATAAACAACTTCTATGACTTCAAGTAGCAAAGAAAGCTGTTGACTCTAATAATTTTTAAAATATGATGCTCTATTATTTAAGGTTCTATAAGTTTTGTATCCACTTCCTCCATGTCCTTAACTTTATATTTCCCTTCTAGCACAATAGCCACATTTTATGAATCCAAAATGGTAGTAAACCTGCTTTTAATCATTACCGTTATATATTGCCTGACATAAATTTGAGAATCAATGAAAAGAGGGAAAAAATAAGTTAGTCTTTAATGGACCCATATTAACTATTAAAGCATTCTTCTAACAAATTTGAGATCCTTAAAGGCAGGCTGAGAAAATGTCCATGTATCTAGGAAATTAAATAGGGTTTCTTGGACAAAAGGATATTGTCATTTCTCCCTGCCCCTGTTTAAACAATGTAGAAAAGTATTTGTTGATCTGTAAGCTAATGAGTAATTTTTAATTTGCAATGGATTTATTACAATATACATGGAAAATTGTAAAAATTAACTACATTACTATATTTCTTGGTTCTGAAAAATATTATTTTATTTCTCTTTGACTATCAGTCAACTTGTGCTTGTGTTTTCTTGTAATCTGATGCATATTGATAGGAATTGAAAACTTGCACTGTCCAAAGTAGAACAAAATAATACAATTCTAAAATAAATTACTTTCATTGAATCAAAGGAAAAATTAGGAAATTGTGCTAGATATAATAAACAATTGTTAGTTAACTATGATAAATACCCATGATGCATTTATAAAGAGAACAAGAATTCACTTTTATTCATGTTGAATTTAAGGTTCTAGAATAAAAATTAAAAATGTCTGATAAACTATTAATGTTAAATCTTCTTAAAACCTAGCCACTGAAGTAACAAAACTACCTACAACATTTGACACTTAAGAGTACTCTGAGACTCTAAGGAAAAATTCTAGCCTCTTACATTTGTATTTCTATGTTTATATAACAACACATTTTCTTTATGCATATATTTTTATACAAATTATTATAACACTTTACATTTCAATATCTTTAATTATTTCATCATACATTACTCAGTTACTCAGAAAAACCAAGCAAAGTGAACAGAACAATTTTTATAGATGAAGAAGCTAATACTCAGAGAACTTGTAATTTTTACCATTTTATTTATTTCTATATTTCTATAAAAATGGACTTACAAAATGACACATGAAACATTCTTGACTCACCACTAGTACAACAAATAAAGCATCACACTTCTACTCTTCCCAACCCCCACACTCCTACCTCCTCTACAGAGGCAACTACTATCCTGAATGTAGTTTTTATAAATGTATACATACTACTCACATATGTAACTTAAAACAAAATATACCATTATTTGTACATAATTTATCATCAGATAAATAATATCAAATTTCATGTCATTTTTTAACTTGCTTCTTTTCCTCAGTATTCTGTTATTGACATTTATCTATATTCATACATAGTTATGTAACTATTCATTGTGATATTTGTTATATGGTGTTAAAATTATGAATATATAGCAATATATTAAACCTTTCTCCTCCTGATGAACCTTAGGTTTCTTTCTTTCTTTTCTTTTTTTTTAGCTATCGTAAACAATGCATATATATAAAATTCTGCGGCTCAGAAAACAATACCCAAAATGAAGGCCTCAGAAGCAACTTCAGAGACAAAAGTTTTGCTCTGACTTTCTTCTGCCCTCCTGTCTTTCATTCCCATTCTCCCCCAAAGCTAGCCAGAGCATTAGGGTCCTTCCCCCAATGCAGGTCATACAAACCAGAACACCCCTTGTCTTGAAAGCTAGCCATAAAGCCTAAAAATATTCTGTGTGATAACTGGCCATAAATAAATTATCTGACTTTACCTTCTTTGAGTGTGGGTCATATTACCACCATTCCAGTGATGGTCATGCCCACACCCAGAGGAAGGAATGCATATTCAGAAAGGCCAAGAAGGATCTAGACAGAGAGGGCTTGCTGGGTTTCCACACTTGATTAGCATTAGATTGTACTCTTTCTGGTAAATTATGTTTCAACACAAGTTGCCCACACTTTGTTAAAACTAAGCATAAAAATGGACAATTTCCCCTGTATCTTTAAGTCTTCATTCTGAAGATTCCTGTATATACATGTTAAATAAATTTGTAAGCCTTTTCTCCAATTAACGTGCCTTTTGCCGGTTGATTTTTTAGTACAACTTCAGGAGGTCAAAGGTCTTAGCCCCTACAATGGATTGCATACTGGTGTGAGAGTTCCTTTAACAATGGGTTTGTTTGATGGTAGGCATATGCATCTTTTGCTATATTAAACATAAAACTCTACCTCAAAGGAGTTTCCTGAATTATACACCCACAAACAATGTATAAGGAATCTCTGACAATTCCATGTTGAACCTGTTTACACTCGGAAGCTTAGCAAATGGTGAATATTTGAATAGGAGTCCAGTACATTTTTCACCATACTTCATGAATATAGTTAAGATTCATATAAAAATTAACATAATGCTATATATTCAAACAATAGCTTTTAAACATGTTTGTCTCTTTAGAAGTTTTATGTTAATAATTCTGCTTATACCTATATAATAAACCTGCATGTTCTGCATATGCATCCCGGAACTTAAAGTAGAATAAAAAAATTAAGTTTTATAAAAAATTGCTTGTATTATTAAATTGCATAGTAAATTATCTCTTCATACACAATAAAATTAAAAAGTTCAACCAACATACTAGCATGGAAAAATTTGAATTAGTTGATGGGTGAGGTTACATTGAATTTTATGCATATGGTTTTATAACCTTTTATGTAATAAATAAGCTTTTAAAAAAGGCTTATGCAAATAAGTCTTTTTTAGTAAAATGAATAATTTTACATTAAACTAAAAGGTGAACATACAAATATTTAAGTAACTGCTGTCTTGCCCTTCTTGAGTAAATTATGTATTGAGTATTTTAATTTCTATAACTTGTTAAGTGTATATATATATATCATTTATCTTTCAATACCAGAATTTAGAACACCACTCAGCATGTGATATGAGCTCAGTAACATGGAATAAATGAATAAATAAATGGAAGAAATGTGTGAATAAATGAAAACTGGGAACAATAAGCTAGGTGCAAATCAATATCTTTGGGAAGTGAATTCAAAATTCAAATTTACATTGTAAATAGAAGAAATAAAAATAGACTTCTACCTTCAACAATTAAAGAACTCCAGAGTTGTCACACACATCCTTATAACCACTAGAAAGCAGAACAAATTGAAATTCAATTACTTTTTTCAACTTATGAGAGAGCTGAGGTTGCAGGGCAAACTTCCAGCCTGAAATCTGGAGAGATAGTTTAACCAAGTCACAGCTGAGATCTGCATACCTGGAGCAGAAGCCATAAGACTAATAAACTGGTAGAACTTTTACATAATTTTAATGAATGATAGGAGACTGAGTATGGAATAATATGAGAATGAGAAACCTCTGGTGTCAGTCTTAAATAGATTACCATACTTTTGTGGGTTTTAACTCCACAAATTCCATCAGACTGTTAAAGTGATGATCCAACAAAAAACCCTTGTGGCTCTGTCTGGAAGAGAGGAAGAACAATCATAGTGAAATATGTCCAAAACCTTTTTCATAAAAAAGGACTTCTTTCCAGTGAAAAAGACTTTAAAGTTTTATCATACTTTTCAGTAAGGCATTTCTTCTCTCTTAGCCCCCTCTAGCCTTGCTGTCTCATGGAAGGAGGAGAGAGAAAAAGATACAGGCTGAATATCCCTTAACTGAAATGCTTTGACTAGAAGTGTTTTGGATTGTGTATTGGTCAGGATTCACACTCACTCTAGAGGGACAGAACTAATGGAAAAGACATACATATAAAGGGGAGTTATATTAAGTATTTACTTACATGATCACAAGGTCTCTTGGTAGGCCATCTGCAGGCTGAGGAGAACGGAGAGTTAGTCTGAGTTCCCAAACTGGAGTCCAAAGTTCGAGGGCAGGAAGTAGCCAGCAAGGGAGAAAGATGTAGGCGGGGAGACTAGGCCAGTCTCTCTTTTCACATTTTTCTGCCTGCTTATATTCTAGCCGGGCTGACTGCTGATTAGATTGTACACACCCAGATTAAGAGTGGATCTGCCTGGCCGGGCGCGGTGGCTCAAGCCTGTAATCCCAGCACTTTGGGAGGCCGAGACGGGCGGATCACGAGGTCAGGAGATCGAGACCATCCTGGCTAACATGGTGAAACCCCGTCTCTACTAAAAAATACAAAAAAAAAAAAAAAAAACTAGCCGGGCGAGGTGGCGGGCGCCTGTAGTCCCAGCTACTCGGGAGGCTGAGGCAGGAGAATGGCGGGAACCCGGGAGGCGGAGCTTGCAGTGAGCTGAGATCCTGAGATCCGGCCACTGCACTCCAGCCTGGGTGACAGAGTGAGACTCTGTCTCAAAAAAAAAAAAAAAAAAAAGAGTGGATCTGCCTTTCCCAGTTCACTGACTCAAATGTTAATTTCCTTTGGCAATGCCCTTACAGACACACCCAGGAACAATACTTTGTATCCTTCAATACAATCAAGTTGACACTCAGTAGTAACCATAACAGATTGGATTTTTTTTTTTTTTTTTTTTTTTGATTTTCAAATTAGGAATACCAATCTGCATGTAACTGGAGCAACACTGTAAAGTTCACAACCAGGAGTAAAAGGTCACTCATTAAAAAACTGAAATTTAACCATAAGACTATAGAATGTCCCTCCCACCAATACTTGACCACCATATCAACAGGAGTCCAGTATAGGACCAGTAGATTATAACTTAAAGACTTTCAAGAGGCAGGCATTTTCGGAGAAGAGTACTTAATGAAGCCCAAAGTTTAAAGAAGAGTAGAATTAAAGGAACTTAAAGGAATTAGAAATTTCTGGCATCTTCAAATATAAAAGATATTAAACATAACCCACCTCCTATTCATATTGTCATAAGTCTTAACACTAAAGGTTATACACCTCAGTTACTATGGCCCAATGCAACAGGTTTGGATATCAACAAAAGAATATAAAGTACACTCAAAGTTAAGATGAATCCACTCTAGAAACAAGAATTAATCTTCTTAAGCAGACTTAGATATGACAAACATATCAGAATTAGTTTACAGAATTTAGAATAACTGTGATTAATATATTAATGGCTCTAATGGAGAAAATAAACAACATGCATGAGTAATGGAAGCAGAAATATAGACAGTCTAATAATTAAAAAAAAAAGCGTTAGTAATAAAAAACTCCATGACAGAAATGAAGAATATCTTCATTGGATTCATCAGTAAACTCGATGTGGCTAAGGAATAGTTATTGAAATTAAAATTAGGTGAAAAGCAATTTTCCAAACATATATGTAAAGAGAAGATGAATGATAATAATAATTGAAAGAACAGAACACCAAAACACTGTGGAATTATTTCAAAATCATGAAATATACCTACCTGGAATACCAAAGAGAGAGAGAAATGGAGAAGGAATGATTAATGAAATAATGTTCCAGAACTCCTAAAATCAATAGCAGACACAGAACACAGATCCAGAAAGCTTGGAGAACACCAAACATGGAGGGAAAATAACAACAATAAAAAAATACTACATCTAGGAATACCTAGTAATATACAGTGGTGTAAAATATTTAAAAGTGTTGAAAGAAAAAAAAAGTCACTAATCTGGAATTCTATATTCAGTGAAATTATCCTTTAGCAGTAAAGGAGAAATAAACACTTTCTCAGATAAATAGAAACTGAATACATCACCAGGTGACTTTCTCTCCAAAAAATATTAGAAGAAATTCTTCAGGGAGAAGAAAAGTATAAGTTGTAAAACAAAACGTATTTGAAAGAGATTAAAATAAATTTTTTTTCTCTCTATTTTCTGAAGATCTAGAAGCCTAAGTACAAAATAATAGAGGTCAGTTTACAATGAAACTTACTTGGAGATGTTAGAAAACTTCTGAAGGTATCACAAGAAAAAAATTTTAAAGAATGTTATGGTCTTTATCTCAAACACTATCTTAAAAATATAAAAGAAAGAAAGCTAAAGAGTCATGGTGATAGGCTTCATTAAGATTAGTTGGAGAGGCTAGTGTGTGTCTCCTAAAGTGAGGAACAGTGGGAACTACTGCTTGATTCATTTATCACAGAAAAGAATGGCAATGTCGACTTTGCCTCTTTGATGGTAGAGAAAGGAGAGCCAACATTAGAACTGGTCTACAACAGAACTTTTGGGGATTTTTTAAAAAGCATATGCATTTTCTTTGGGTTAGAAATGAGCCAAAAGGGAATGAATCATTCTGGAGTTATCTTGAAGGTACTTTGCCCAAACAGCTTTCTAATTGATCTGAGATCTCTATAGAGCATATGGGTAGACCATCAAAAATCAGACACTGCAAGTATATCAAAAGAGGCCAAGCAGATGACACTTTATTCATATTAAAAAAAAGGCAGATGAGAAATACCTAGGAACAGAGTGTCTCTAACAAACTAACAGATCACCACAAAATATTTTTGAACACATTCCAAATCAAGAGAGCACCAATGGCATATCACGGTAGTAAGAAGCATGTAAAGTCATTCTTCACCACAGTACTTTTTTCTGTCTGTTTTTGATGGTATAAAAACATTCAGTCTATGGTATCATACTCCTGTTCCCCCAAAATGTATGTCCTTCTTACAGGTAAAATACATTCATTCTATCTCAACAGCCCCACGTCTTAACTCATTCTAGCATTAACTGAAAAGTATAAAGTCCAACATCTTATCTAAATATTGTCTAAATTAGATATCGATGACACTTAATGTATGATTCATCCTGAAGCAATTACTTTACAGTCTTGAGCCTGTGAAATCAAATGCATTATGTGCTTCCAAAATATAATGGTGGGGCAGGCATAGGATAGACATTATTTTTCCAAAAGAGAGAAAAGAAAAAAGAGTGACAGCTCTTAAGTAAGTTTAGAACTGAACGGGACAAATTTCATCAGACCTTAAGACATCATCCTTTCTAGCTCAATGTTCTGCCCTGCAGGACCACTAGGGTGAAGATCACCCATTGGCTCTGTAGGACTTAAGTCTCATCCTTTGAAATCTAAGTGGAAGCAACTCTGCTCCCAGGGCTTTTATTATCTGTGAGCTTGTGGAGTTGGCAACATGCAGACACCATCAAAGTTTTCTGTCTGTGCCCTTCAGAGAGGTGGCCAACGCAGCCTGTGCCGCATGAAGGCCCACCTAAGCTTTACCTGGGGCAGCTGGATGTAATGCCAGAGAGCAAGGCATTGAGGCAAACTGAGGTCCCATAGGCTCTGAAAGTCCCTCCTTTGAAACCACTCTTCCCAAAAGGCCCTTGTACTTTGAGCCTGTGGAAAGAGAGGTAGTCCTAATAATCCTTAAATTGCCTTCAGGGTAATTATTCCATTGTCCTGGATAATAGCTCCTGGCTTCTGTTTAGATGGCTGATCCACACTAATCTCCTTATTAAACAGCCACTTGGCCATACCCTTAGTGTTCTTTCCCAAAGAGACTCTTTGGAAAAATGTACAATCTCATTCATTGTAATAAGAATATACTGAGGGTTTTCCCAATCTTTACGTTCTGTCTTCATTTTGATTAAAATCACTGTCCTTATGTCACCTCTCTTCTTGCATTTTATTGTAAGCAATCAGGAAGAATCATGCTGCTCTTTCAACACTTGGGTAAGAACTTATGTCAGCTAGATATGCAATTTCATCACTGATAAATTCTACTTTCCACAAAAAATATGGAACAAAACCAATCCTGCCAAGTTGTTTGCTACATTACAATAAAGATGATATTTCTTCAGTTTCCAAAAACATTCCTTTGCACTCTGAGTTCTCATCAGAAGGCCCTTTACTATCCATATTTCTACAAACATCTGTTCAAGATTACTTAGGTATTCTCTTAAAATATTGAGGCATTCTCTGTAATTTTTCTTTTTGAGTTCTCTTGAGAAGTATCTTAAAGTTTCACTCATGGCTGTGTAGGCACTTTCAGCATGTAAGTCGAAACTCTTTCAGGCTCTACCCATCACCTGGTACCTGAACTTGATTTATCTGAGGTGCTATAACCACATGCCATAAACTTGGTGGCTTATAGACAACAGAAAATTATTTCTTATCATTTTGGAGTCTGGAAAGTTCAAGGTCAAGGCACCAGCAGATTTTGTGTCACGTAGGTCCCACTTCCAGTTGATAGACTGTCATCTTCTTGTTGTGTCATCACATGATATAAGGAGCCAGGAAGCTCTTTGGGGTCTCTTTTATAAGTTCAATAATCTCACTGATATGAGCTCCACCCTCATTACCCAATCACGTCACAAAGGCCCCACATCCAAATATCATCACATTGAGGATTAGATTTCAATAAGGGAATGTTGTGGTGACATAAATTCAGTCTATAGCACATGGGAAATAGCCCAGAAAACACATAATGTGGGTGTGTATCTATTTTTGTCTGGTTTTAAAGGTCACTCTGAATGGTGAATAGACTCATAGAAGATATTAATACTTCAAGGAATGATGGTGAATAAGCAAAGTTTAGTAAATGTACATAAAGAGGAAAAATGGAATGTGGTATATATGTGTTTCATGAACTATAATGTGTATACAATTCTGATCATAACACTTAGTACTTATAATTTGTTGCATAGGTGTGACTTCAATAAATGCATACATCATAGAGGAGCTGGCTTTTCTTATTACTGAAGAAAAAATGATCTGGAAGGCACAATGTAAAATAAGGAAGATCCCATCTCATATATGACCTTATGTCAGACTCTGATGAGAATGATTCATAATGATAACGGGAAATTTTGTGGGTAATGCCAGTAAAAACACCTTCCATTTGAAAAAGCTTTGGGAAAAACAGTGTGATTGAATGAAGGCCAGGTATTATTTAGGATAAAAATATGGAAAGAATAAGAAGTTAAAAGTTAAATTATATATGTGTGTGTGTGTATATGTGTGTGTGTGTGTGTATATATATATATATATATATATATATATATATATATATATAGTTCCCCACAGAATAGGGCATTGTAGAATGATCTTGGAAGTAAGAAAACAGTAGAGTCTAATCATATTTGTCTCTTATATTGATGGTGTCACAGTGATATATCTGTAGATAAAATAGTGAACCAGAAGTCTTAGTAAAATACATGATTGGCATAAGGAGAAAGCTTCATTCATTCACTCTAGTATGCCTATTGTGGGTTAGACATTCTAGGCACTTTAACATAACTAAAAAATAAGGGACAAACAAGGTTGGCTGCAAGTCAACAGATAATAGACACAAACGATGTAAGTTATATAGAAAGTTAACAGTATCTTCTACTAAAAGATAGAGCAAAATAAGCAGTTTTGCCAGAGGTGGATTGCAAAGTAAATTTTTTTGTGAGATGGAGCCTTGCTCTATTGCCCAGGCTGGAGACACAATCTCGGCTCACTGCAACCTCTGCCTCCAAGGTTCAAGCAGTTCTCCCGTCTCAGCCTCCTGACTAGCTGGGATTAGAGGATGTGCCACTATGCCCAGATAATTTTTGTATTTTTAATAGAGATAGGATTTTACCATGTTGTTCAGGCTGGTCTCGATCTCCTGACCTCAAGTGAACCACCTGCCTCAACCTCCCAAAGTGCTGGGATTACAGGCATGGGCCACTGCATCCAGCTGCAAAGTAAAATTTTCAATGTTGAGAGCTAAACATTTCAGCAAAGTCTTGAAGAAATTAAATGAGCCCTTATTTGTTTGCATATGTGGGAAGACATTTCATTTACAGTGCATGACCAGTGCAGAGCCCTAAGGGATATTCTATAACACATTAACCCATGTGAGAAATGATAGTTTGAGCCAGGATGATAGCATTTGAGGTTATAACAATTTGGAAGGATTGGAATATTTTGATAAATTAAACAAGATAGGGCCTGCAAATAGACATATGAAAAACATGTGCCAACCTGAGGAACATAATTATTTCAATTATCTGAGTCTGACACTCATTAAATATGCAAAGGCAAACAGATACTGAATAACTTTACAAATGAAGTTATTTGCATCTTTATATAAATAATTGGTTACCTTATTTTATTTAATCTTTATTTTGAAAAGTATGCTGAAAAAATGAATTTCTATTTTTTGCCTACATTGATTATAGAAAACTTCCAGATTAAATCAGCAAATCATAAAAACTACACAGAGATGAAAGAGATGGATAAGAGGTGATAATAAAGTAGTAAATTTTTCATTCTCCATTTATCTAAATTTCATGGTCATTTAACTTTTAATAAAATAATCTTTTAGTAGGCATGACAATGTTTCTTGGAAATTAGTTGAACTTTAAAAATTGCATTCACTCATATAATTCAGGAATATTGTGATGTTTATGCAATGAATATAGAACATTTATAAATCCAAGTTTTTTCAAAAGGTATCAACATTTTACTGAGGAAAACACCGGTCTTGTATTTAATATATTAATATGGTTTGCATCTGTTTCTACACTCAAATCTCATGTTAAATTGGAATCCCTAATGTTGAAGATGGGGACTGGTGGGAGGTAATTGGGTCATGGCAGCAGATTTCTCATGAATGGGTTCATACCATCCCCTTGGCACTGTCCTTGTGACAGTGAGTGAGTTCTCACAAGATCTGACCATTCAAAAGTGTTTGAAACCTTCCCCTTCTTTTTCTTGCTTCTGTTTTGGCAATATGATGGATGCTTCTGCAGCCCCTTCACCTTCCGCCATGATTGTAAGTTTCCCAAAGCTTTCCCAGAAGCCAAGCACATGCCAGCATCATGCTTGCTATACAGCCTGCAGAACTGTGAGCCAACTAAACCTTTCTATATAAATTACTTAATCTCAGCTATTTCTTTACAACAATGTGAGAACTGCTTAATAGACATGGAAAACTCCTTGTATAATTTAAAAATGAACTGAGAGGGCGGTTCCAAGATGGCTGAACAAGAACAGCTGCAGCCTCCAGCTCCCAGTATGAGTGACACAGAAGATGGGTGATTTCTGTATTTCCAGCTGAGGTACTGGGTTCATCTCACTGGGGCATGTCAGACAGTGGGTGCAGGACAGTGGGTGTAGCCCACCGAGCAAGAGCCAAAGCAGGGCGAGGCATCGCCTCAACAGGAAGCACAAGGGGGAAGGGTATTCCCTTTCCTAGCCAAGGGAAACCCTGACATAAAACACCCAGAAAATCGGGTCACTCCCACCCTAATACCGTGCTTTAACAAGGGTCTTAGCAAATGGCACACCAGGAGATTATATCCCATGCCTGGCTCGGAGGGTCCAACACCCATGGAGCCTCCCTCATTGCTAGCACAGCAGTCTGAGATCGAACTGCAAAGTGGCAGTGAGGCTGGCAGAGTGGTGCCTGCCATTGCTGAGGCTCGAGTAGGTAAACAAAGTGACTGGGAAGCTCGAACTGGGTGGAGCCCACCACAGCTCAGGGAGGCCTGCCTGACTCTCTAGACTCCATCTCTGGGGACAGGGCATAACCAAACAAAAGACAGCAGAAAATTCTGCAGATTTAAATGTCTCTGTCTGACAGCTTTGAAGAGAGTAGTGGTTCTCCCAGCATGGAGTTTGAGATATGAGAACGGAGAGACTGCCTGCTCAAGTGGGTCCTTGACCCCCAAGTAGCCTAAATGGGAGACACGCCTGACTAGGGATAGACTGACACCTCACAGCTCACATGGCCAGGTACCCCTCTGAGACAAAGCTTCCAGAGGAATGATCAGGCAGCAACATTTGCTGTTCAGCAATATTCACTCTTCTGCAGCCTCTGCTGCTGATACCCAGGCAAACAGTGTCTGGAGTGGACGTCCAGCAAACTCAAACGGACCTGCAGCTGAACATCCTGACTGTTAGAAGGAAAACTAACCAACAGAAAGGACATCCACACCAAAACTCCATCTGAACATCAACATCATCAAAGACGAAAGGTAATTAAAACCACAAAGACGAGAAAAAACAGAGCAGAAAAGCTGGAAATTCTAAAAATCTGAGTGCCTCTCCCCCTCCAAAGGAATGCAGCTCCTCGCCAGCATCAGAAAAAAACTGGATGGAGGATGACTTTGACGAGTTGAGAGAAGAAGGCTTCAGATGATCAAACTTCTCCGAGCTAAAGGAGGAAGTTAGAACCCATTACAAAGAAGCTAAAAACCTTGAAAAAAGATTTGATGAATGGCTAACTAGAATAATCAATGCAGAGAAGTCCTTAAAAGACCTGATAGAGCTGAAAACCATGGCACGAGAACTACATGAGAAATGCACAAGCTTCAATAACCGATTCAATCAACTGAAAGAAAGAGTATCAGTGATTGAAGATCAAATGAATGAAATGAAGTGAAAAGAGAAGTTCAGAGAAAAAAGAGTAAAAACAAATGAAGAAAGCCTCCAAGAAATATGGGACTATGGGAAAAGACCAAATCTACATCTCAATGATGTACCTGAAAGTGATGGGGAGAATGGAACCAAGTGGGAAAACACTTTGCAGGATATTATCCAGGAGAACTTCCTCAACTTAGCAAGGCAGGCCAACATTCAAATTCAGGAAATATAGAGGACGCCACAAAGATATTCCTCAAGAAGAGCAACTCCAAGACACATAACTGTCAGATTCATTGAAGTTGAAATAAAGGAAAAAACATTAAAGACAGCCAGAGAGAAAGGTCGGGTTACCCACAAAGGGAAGCCCATCAGACTAACAGTGGATGTCTCAGCAGAACCTCTGCAAGCCAGAAGAGAGTTGGGGGCCAATATTCAACATTTTTAAGGAAAAGAATTTTCAAACCAGAATTTCATATCCAGCCAAACTAAGTTTCATAAGTGAAGGAGAAATAAAATCCTTTACACACAAGCAAATGCTGAGAGATTTTGTCCCATCAGCCCTGCCCTACAAGAGCTCCTGAAGGAAGCACTAAACATGGAAAGGAACAACTAATACCAGCCACTGCAAAAACATGCCAAAATGTAAAGACCATCAATGCTAGGAAGAAACAGCATCAACTAATGAGCAAAATAACCAGCTGACATCATAATGACAGGATCAAGTTCACACATAACAATATTAACCTCAAATGTAAATGGGCTAAGTGCTCCAGTTAAAAGACACAGACTGGCAAATTGGATAAAGAGTCATGACCCATCAGTTTGCTGTATTCAGGAGACCCATCTAATGTGCAGAAACACACATACCCTCAAAATAAAGGGATGGAGGAAGATCTACCAGGCAAATTGAAAACAAAAAAAGGCAGGGGTTGCAATCCTAGTCCCTGATAAAACAGACTTAAAACCAACAAAGATCAAAAAGAGACAAAGAAGGCCATTACATAAAGGTAAAGGGATCAATTCAACAAGAAGAGCTAACTATCCTCAATATATATGCACCCAATACAGAAGCACCCAGATTCATAAAGCAAGTCCTTAGAGACTTACAAAGAGACTTAGACTCCCACACAGTAATAATGGGAGATTTTAACACTCCACTGTCAACATTAGACAGATCAACAAGACAGAAAGTTAACAAGGGTATCCAGGAATTGAACTCAGCTCTGCACCAAGCAGACCTAATAGATATCCACAGCACTCTCCACCCCAAATCAACAGAATATACATTCTTCTCAGCACCACATTGCACTTATTCCAAAACTGATCACATTGTTGGAAGTAAAGCACTCCTCAGCAAATGTAAAAGAAAAAAAATTATAACAAACTGTCTCTCAGACCACAGTGCAATCAAATTAGAACTCAGGACTAAGAAACTCAATCAAAACCACTCAACTACATGGAAACTGAACAACCTGCTCCTGAATGAATACTGGGTACATAACGAAATGAAGGCAGAAATAAAGATGTTCTTTGAAACCAATGAGATATAACATACCAGAATCTCTGGGACACATTTAAAGCAGTGTGTAGAGGGAAATTTATAGCACTAAATGCCCACAAGAGAAAGCTGGAAAGATCTAAAATTGACACTCTAACATCACAATTAAAAGAACTAGAGAAGCAGGAGCAAACACATTCAAAAGCTAGCAGAAGACAAGAAATAACTAAGATCAGAGCCGAACTGAAGGAGATAGAGACACAAAAAATCCTCCAAAAAATCAATGAATCCAGGAGTTGGTTTTTTGAAAAGATCAACAAAATTGATAGACCACTAGCAGGATTAATGAAGAAGAAAAGAGAGAAGAATAAAAAAGATGCAATAAAAAATGATGAAGGGGATATCACTACTGATCCCACAGAAATACAAACTACCATCAGAGAATATGGTAAACACCTCTACACAAATAAACTAGAAAACCTAGAAGAAATGGATAATTTCCTGGACACTTACACTCTCCCAAGACTAAACCAGGAAGAAGTTGAATCCCTGAACAGACCAATAGCAGGCTCTGAAATTGAGGCAATAATTAATAGCCTACTGATAAAAAAAAAAGTCCAGGACCAGACAGATTCAGAGCCAAATTCTACCAGAGGTACAAGGAGGAGTTGGTACCATTCCTTCTGAAACTATTCCAATCAATAGAAAACGAGGGAATCCTCCCTAACTCACTTTACCAGGCCAACATCATCCTGATATCAAAGCCTGACAGAGATACAACAAAAAAAGAGAAATTTAGACAAATATCCCTGATGAACATCGATGCAAAATGCTCAGTAAAACACTGGCAAACCGAATCCAGCAGTACATCAAAAAGCTTATCCACCATGATCAAGTTGGCTTCATCCCTGGGATGCAAGGCTGGTTCAACACACACAAATCAATAAACATAATCCAGCATATAAATAGAACCAAAGACAAAAGCCACATGATTATCTCAATAGATGCAGAAAAGGCCTTTGACAAAATTCAGCAGCCCTTCATGCTAAAAACTCTCAATAAATTCGGTATTGATGGAATATATGTCAAAATAATAAGAGCCATTTATTACAAACCCACAGCCAATGTCATACTGAATGTGCAAAAACTGGAAGCATTCCCTTTCAAAACTGGCACAAGACAGGGATGCCCTCTCTCACCACTCCTATTCAACATAGTGTTGGAAGTTCTGGCTAGGGCAATCAGGCAAGAGAAAGAAATCAAGGGTATTCAGTTAGGAAAAGAAGAAGTCAAATTGTCCCTGTTTGCAGATGACATGATTGTATATTTAGAAAACCCCATCGTCTCAGCCCAAAATCTCCTTTAACTGATAAGCAACTTCAGCAAAGTCTCAGGATACAAAATCAGTGTGCAAAAATCACAAACATTCTTACGCACCAGTAACAGACAAACAGAGAGCCAAATTATGAATGAGCTCCCATTCACAATAGCTTCAAAGAGAGTAAAATACCTAGAAATCCAACTTACAAGGGATGTAAAGGACCTCTTTAAGGAGAACTACAAGCCACTGCTCATTGAAATAAAAGAGGACACAAACAAATGGATTAATTACACTAAGAAATGCAATTGCTAATTACACCTAAAGAATTGTTTCTGCTATTTTGATTGTAGCAGAAAATCAACAAACTAAATTTTCCAGTTTTACTCTCAGAATTAAAATTATTAAAATACTTTTTCAGTGAAAAGAGGTGAGAATTGGACTACATTATATGTAACTTCAACCTGATAGACTATTGATGAAAAGAAAGTATTTTAAAAAGGAAATTTCTAGTTAAGCAATTAGTACAACTACCAAAAAATAAACAATAAGGGCTTATTAATGAGATGATAAAAATAAAATTAATTTGTATTTCCCAAAGAGAATAATTCTGTCCCAAGAGGAAAATCATTATGCAAGTTTTTGAGTTATATGAACAGTTCTTAAACATGCTGGTATAATAAAACCGAGACATGAAATAAATAGAAATTTAGGTGGTAGGGAGGGTTATGAACTATTAATGATTGTGTAAGAATCACTTTTCTGCTGAGAAATAGTCAGTAATTCAATATGAAATTGTCTAAGAACTAGTGAGGTAGAACTTATTTATGGACACATTTGGTATTAAATAAATTTAATCTAGTGGACAGCTTCACTGATAGGGATATGACAAAAAGAAGTGGGTAAAATTTACTGTAAGTAGGGTCTATATACTATGAAAATTAGGCCACTGGGGCCCCGATGCATTTCCAGAAGGAAATCCAATTAGGAAATTATATGCTAGGATAGAAGTTGTCTCAGACAAATTGTTCATCTCACATGGTGAGGGTGTCATATGGAAAATGTGTTTTCACAGTCTTGTAGAGGATATTCAACACAAACAGAATGAGAAGAGAAGCCCCAAATAACATCAGGACTAGTTGTCATTGACCTTCTAGCAAGCACAGGCTGAATTCTATCCTAGCCATATAGGACAGGCTATCCTATCATTGATGAATAATGGGAGAATCTGAGACAGAAATAGTCAAATTCCAGTGGCTCACAACATTCAAGTGTTTGGCTCATCAAAGGTAAATCCACATAAAGAGCAATTATGTTACCTAAACTACCACTAGATTTCCCAATGAGAAATAAAGAAGCAAGAGCTGAGCCTTTAAGTGATTCTATACTGCTAACGTATTGACTAAAAGGAGAAATTTAGTAGGAAAAGAATTTATTGGGAAGTTTAAATTTCTTAATATGCTTTCTATGTTTCAAAGGATGTAACCTTGAAATATTCAGGGAATTTTCATAAAATATGTTGTGCGAAAACAATTATGAACTACATAAAATAGTGATAGGTAATTTCCAAGTTGATTTACTAAAGTTAAGTAAAAACAATCAGTATTTATGAAAAATAAGTCTATTTTATTTGAGGTGTTCCTTATAATGTACAAAATGAGTAATTATTTCTCTTGGTGGTATAACTTGATCAATTTATGAGATTATCATTGTGTAGGAGATTAGATTTAGAAATCTGATTTTATGATTTTGTGAAACAGTAATATATATATATAAGAACACTTCAAATATGAAAGGTAGAACATAAAAAACCTGAAAAGGAGTAGACTATAAAACTCTTTCACCTACAGCCTAATTCAATGGAGAATTTCTTTTAGGATTGTTTACTTAAAACATAATTCAATAAATAAAATGAGACTCCCAGAAAGTTTTTGTGGAGCATATATTTCATAGAACAGTTTTCTACATAATAAAGATCTTTTCTGAATGAGATAAAAGGTAGTCCAAGGTAAACTTGGTGGCTTATTATATATTTCAGAAAGCTAAAATTGATTGATATTGAACACATATAATTTGTAACCTAATACCTCTCTGAGGCTAAACACAGGTTATTCAAGTGTTTCCACACTGTATTTGGATTGCAAATGTAGTTAATGGGGGAAGTAAAAGCACTTTAGTATCAATGAGTAGTTTAGTTAAAGGTTATGGAGGTCTGTGTTACAAGTAGGGAACTGGTACAATAGGCATATTCTTTGTGCATGTGTGAGAAAAAAAATATTAGGTTGAAGGGCTTCCACATTTAGCTTTTCTCAGAGGAATGAAGGTAGTATGTATTTAATTTTCAAGTATTTGGCATTCTCATTCATTTTAGAAATTCGTGATGTTACTTCTTATTTCTTGAAAGGTTTATAGTCTCAAAAATTCTATTCTAACCTCTTTTCTGATTAGTCTTCTTTCCCTTTTAGTAGTTCAAATGTTGTTTCTATTCTTTTAAAGGCAGGGTTTTATTTCCTGATAACTTTTAGATCCTTTTATCTTTATTGGCTGATAAAGCTTGACAAAATATATCATCACCTCCCACAGATTGGCTTATTCTTCCAAAGTCATTACCAAGAGCCATGCTTGACCCCTCCTTCTCAATGGTCACCCTAATTAGTTAACAAATTAGTTAACAAAACATTCTATCCAAACAATGCCCCATAAGCCTAATCTATATAAAACCACTTATTCCTAATAATCTTAAAATAACATAATTGGATTAACTCCTAAATCCATTTGTAATCTTTCCCTATGATAACTCTGCCTACACATAGCAGTCATATTTAGGCTGGAGATAAAATTAACAATTAAAATGACTATTAGTCAAATGATAATATAAACGTATGCTTCTCTTAGTGTTTACTGCTTCAACTTGGAATGTTCCATTTTAAATTTTGACTCGAGTCTCTTTCTTCTTTTTTTGTTTTTTTTTTTTTTTTTTTTTGAGACAGAATTTCTCTCTTCTTGCCAAGGCTGGAGTGCAATGGTGCAATCTCAGCTCACGGCAACCTCTGCCTCCTGGGTTCAAGTGATTCTCCTGCCTCAGCCTCTTGAGTAGCTGGGATTACAGGCATGTGCCACAATGCCCAACTAATTTTGTAGTTTTAGTAGAGACTGGGTTTCTCCGTGTTGGTCAGACTGGTTTTGAACTACCAACATCAGGTGATCCACCTGCCTCGGCCTCCCAAATTGCTGGGATTACAGGTGTGAGCCCCCGCACCCAGCTGACTCCGGTTTCTTTACCTATGTCTGTTGAGGCAGATTTTCTGCAAGAAGAAACTGTAATCTGAATTGTCTATGACTTCAGGTGATCCTAATGAAGGATACCTTTGAGAACTAATATTAGAGTTCCAAACTTTGCTCGTTGGAATCACCAGGGAAGTTCATTAGACAGCACATTATCACATTTCATTCTAGGCAACACTAAATACGTTTCAGGACAAAGCAATGGATGTGTAACCCAGTGCAGTGTCTATCGATCTTGGACATGCACCTACTACTCTGATAAAATCGAATTCTCCCCATTGCTCTCCATAGTTCAAAATGTTCTTAGCAATTTTCACATGTCTGTTGTACCAGGTATAAAGTCTAGTAGATTTTAAGCCAATTTTGAAGATTTGGATTTTCTTAAAACACAATTTAAAAAGTTCGTGGAACACATAAACAGATTTTTTTATTTAATTAGGATCTTCTGAGGGATAAAAGAGTATCCATAAAATAATAATTGACAGCTTTGCAAAATTTACAAAATTCATAATAGATGGATTTAGCAACAAAATAAATAGAATATGTGATGAAATGTTTGAGCTGGAACATCAACTGATAAAGTTTCTGAGAATACATTTTAAAATATCAAATATATATATAATGTGACAAAGAAAAGTTAAAAGATATAGTGAGTGAAAAAAATGTTAACATCTATCCATTTTTATTTATAAATGGAGATAAATGAAAGATCGAGAAAATACAAGATAAATGAAATAATAAAGATGACTTACTACAGCTGAAGGAAAACCTTAACGTTCACATTTAAAGAGTTCAACAAATGTGAATAGGATTAATACAAAAGTATTTTTATTTCAAACTGTCTTTTGAAATGTAACAATTACAGAGAGAGGGAGAGAACTGAGAAAATTCTAAGAGCTTCCAGCATAGAAAGATAGATTAATTACCTAGAAAGATAATCTTACATGCATTATACTTTACAATAAAACCACCTTTAAATCTATACTTTTGAAAGTGATTAAAGAAAATTTAATTACAGAGTAAAATATTGGAGTTTTATGTTTCTGCTTTTGGTTTGTTTTGCTTAGTATTTACAAGCAATAGGTTATGAATAGATTTTTAAAAAAATAATTGATAGAGGAAAATTCCTAAATATTTAAACAATATTGATTAGAAAAAAAAAAAAAACAGGAAAGTAGAGTATAACAAAACAAAAATATAGTGTAAATTAATTTTGAATATGCATGTAAACATTCTACATAAAACATTTTCAAATTACATTTATTGACATTCTTTTTTTTTTTTTTTTTTTTTTTTTTTTTTTGAGAAAAAGTCTCATTCTGTCACCCAGGCTGGAGTACAGTGCTGCAATCTCAGCTCACTGCAACCTTGCCTTGTGGGATCAAGTGATTCTCCTGCCTCAGTCTCTCAAGTAGCTGATGTTTAGAGATGATGAGCATTTTTTCATATGTTTGTTGACTGCATTTATGTTTTCTTTTGGGAAGTGTCTGTTCTTTTAATGGGGTTATTTGATTTTTGGTTGTTGAGTTGTTTAAATTTCCTATAGATTCTTGATATTTGGCCTTTGTCAGAGTTTGTGACTATTATCTCCCGTTCTGTAGATTGTCTGTTTACTCTGTTGATAATTTATTTGCTGTACAGAATATCTTTAGTTTAACTAGGTGTCACTTGTCTACTTTGGTTTTTATTGCAATTGCTTTTGGAGACTTAGCCAAAAACTCTTTGCCAAGGCCAATGTCAAGAAGTGCGCTTCCTAGGTTGTCTTCTAACATTTTTATTTTTTGATATCTTACATTTAAGCCCTTGATTTCTTTTTGAAAAAATTATTGTATACGGTGAGGTGTAGGGGTCCAGTTTCTTTCTTCGCCATATGGCTAGCCAGTTATGCCAGAATTATTTTTGGAATAGGGAGTTCTTTATTCATTGCTTCTTTTTTTTCCCCAGCTTTGTTGAAGGTCAGATGGTAGTATGTAAGTGGTTTTATTTCTGATTTTTCTATTCTCTTCCATTAGTCTATGTGTCTGTTTTTGTACCAGTACCATGCTGTTTTGGTTCCTGTAGGTTTATAATATAGTCAGATAATGTGATTCCTCTGGCTTTGCTGTTTTTGCTTAGGATTACTTTCGCTATTTTTTGGTTCCATATGAATTTTACAATAGTTTATTTTTATTTTTATAATTTTGTGAAGAATTACATTGGTAGTTTGCTTGAGATACTATTGAATCTGTAAGTTGCTTTGGACAGTATAGTCACTTTTATGTACTGATTGTTTCAATCTATGATCATGAAATATTTTTTCCATTTATTTTTGTTATCTCTGATTTCCTTCATTATTGTTTTGCCATTCTCCTTGTAGAGATATTTCACCTCTGGGTGAGATGTATTCCTAGATTTTTTTTTTTTTTTTTTTTTTTTTGAGACAGAGTCTTGCTCTGTTGCCAAGGCTGTACTGTAATGGTGCAATCTCCTGCTCACTGCAGCCTCCATCTCCCAGGTTCAAGCACTTCTCCTGCCTCAGCTTCCAGAGTAGCTGGGATTACAGGCATGTGTCACCATGCCCAGCTAGTTTTTTTATTTTTTATTTTCAGTAGATATAGGGGTTTCACTATGTTGACCAGGCTGGTCTCAAACTCCTGACCTCAGGTGATCTGCCTGGGTATTGTAAATAAAATTGTGTTGTTGATTTTACTCTCAACGTGCATGTCATGGTGTGTAGGATTGCTACTGAGTTTTGTGCTTTGATTTTGTATCCTGTAACTTTACTAAAGTGGTTTATGAGTTCTATGAGCTTTTTGGCAGTCTTTAGGATTTTCTAGGTATAGAATCATATTGTCAATGAAGAAAGATAGTTTGTGGATTAGCCTATTCTCACGCTGCTAATAAAGACATTCCTGATTCCGGGTAATTTACAAAGGAAAGAGGTTTAATTGACTTACAGCTCCACATGGCTAGGGAGGCGTCAAAAGCATGGCAGAAGACAAAGGATGAACAAAATCATGCCTTACATTGTGGCAGACAAGAGGGCATTTGCAGGGAAACTCCCGTTTATAAAACCATCAGATCTCGTGAGACTCATTCAATACATGAGAACAACACAGGAAAGACCTGCCCCCTTGACTCAATTACCTCCCACAGGGTCCCTCCCAGGACACATGGAAATTATGGGAGCTACAATTCAAGATAAGATATGGATGGAGACATAGAGACCTAGACCACAATAGTTTGAATTATTTTCTTATTTGGATGCCTTTAATTTCTTTCTTTTACCTGATTACTCTGACTAGGATTTCCAGTACTATGTTGAATAGAAGTGATAAGAATGGTCATCCTTGTCTTGTTCCAGGTCTCAATGTCATTTGTTCAAACTTTTGCCCATTCAGTATGATGTTGACTGTGGTTTTGTCATAGGTGTCTCTTATTATTTTGAGGTATGTTCCTTTGATATCTAGTATATTGAGGGTTTTTTATTTTAATGAAGGGATGTTGGATTTTTATCAAAAGCTTTTTCTGCATCTATTAAGAAGATCACATGGTTTTTGATTTTAGTTCTGTTAATGTGGTAAATCATATTTGTTGATTCGTGTATGCTGAACCAGCCTTGCATCCCAGGAATAAAGCGTTCTTGATTGTGGTGTATTAACTTGTTGATGTGCTGCTGGATTTGATTTACTATTATTTTGTTGAGGATTTTTTTGGTTTATATTAATCAGGGATATTGGTCAAAGGTTTTCTTTGTTCATTATGTCTCTGCCAGATTTTGGTATTAGGCTGATGATGCTGGCTTCATAGAGTAAGTCAGGGAGGAATCCTTCCTCCTTGATTTTTTGAAATCATTTTAGTAGGATTCTATCAGTTTTTCTTTGTACATCTTAGAGAATTCAGCTGTGACTCCATATGGTCAAGGGCTTTATTTTGTTTGCAGATTTTTCATTATTCATTTAATTTCAGAAGTTGATATTGGTTTATATAGGGTTTTAATCTCTTCCTGATTTAATCTTGGGAGATACTGTGCTTCCAGGAATTTATCCATTTCCTCCAGGTTTTCTAATTTGTGTGCATAGAGTTGTTAACAGTAGTCTCTGAGGATCTATTGTATTTCTGTGGGATCAGTTGTAATATTGCCTTTGTCATTACTGTTTGTGCTTATTTGGGTCTTATTTTTTGTTTTCTGTGTTAATCTAGCTAATGATATATCAATCTTATTTATTTTTTTGAAGAGTCAACTCTTCTTTTATTAATCTTTTACATGGATTTTTGCATCTCAATTTTATTATGTTCTCCAATTTTAGTTATTTACTTTCTTCTACTAGCTATGATTTTGGTTTCTCCTTTTTGCCTAATTCCTTTAGGTACAGAGTTAGACTGTTAATTTGAGATCTAACTTCTTGATGAAGGCATTTAGGGCTATACACTTTATTTTTAACACAGATTTGGCTGCATCTCAGATATTTTGGTAAGTTGTGTCCATATTTTTGTAACTTGAAAAAACATTTTCAATTTTTTCCCTAATTTTGATATTCACCTAGGAGTTATTCAGGAGCATGTTGTTTAATTTTCATGTGTTTGTGTAGTTTTGAGAAATCTTCTCGATCTTGATTTGTATTTTTATTGCACTGTGGTCTGACAGTGTGCTTGGTATATTAGACTTTTTGTATTTATAGAGACTTTCTTTATGACCAAGCATGTGATCATTCTTAGCATATATTCTGAGTGCACATTAAAATAAGCTGTATTCTGTGGTTGTTGTGTGAAGTCTTCTATGGATATCTATCATGTCAAAATGATCAAGTGTAGAGTTTATATCTACATTTTCTTTGTTCATTTTCTGCCTCAGTGATCCGTATAATGATGTCAATGGGGTGTTGAAGCCTACCACTATTATTGTCTTGTTGTCTAAGTCTTTTCATAAGCAAAGAAGAATTTGTTTTATGAATCTGGGTATTCCAATGTTTTGTGCACATATATTAAGGATAGTTGAAGTTTCTTGTTGGATTGTACCCTTTATCATTATGTAAAAGCCTTCAATGTTCTTCTTCATTTTTATTGGCTTAAAGTCTGTTTTACCTGATAAAAGAATAGTGACTCCTGCTCTTTGTTTCCTGTTTGCCTGGCAAATCTTTCTCCATCCTTTTACTTTGAGTCTGTGGGTGCCATTACATGTGAAATGGGTCTCAGAAAGAAAACAGATGGTTGAATCCTGACTTTTTATCCAATCTACCACACTGTGTCTTTTAAGTGGGACATTTAGCCCACTTACAATCAAGTTTAGTATTAATATATATGATTTTGATCCTGTCATTATATATATTAGCTGGTTGTTATGTAGACTTTATTGCACAGTTGATTTATAGTGCCTGTGGGCTATTAGTTTAAGTGTGTTTTTGTGGTAACATGTATCTTTTTATTATTCCATATTTAGCACTCCCTGAAGGATGTCTTATAAGGCCGGTCTAGTGAAAACATATTCCATTAGAGTTTGCATGTCTGAGAAAGAATTTATTTCTCCTTCACTTATGAAGCTTAGTTTTGCAGAATACAAAATTACTGGTTGAAATTTCACTTCTTTAAGGGTGCTGAAAATAGGGGCCCAATCACTTCTGGTTGTAAAATTTATACTGAGATGTCTGCTGCCAGTCTGATGGGGTTCCCTCTGTAGTTAACCTGCCCCTTCTTCCTAGTGTCTTTAAGATTTTTATTTTGCACTGACCTTGTTAAATCTAATGACTATGTCCTTTGGGGATGGTTGTCTTTTATAGTATCTAACTAGACTTCTCTGTAGTTCTTAGATTTGCATGTCAACCTCTCTAGCAAGACTAGGAAAATTTTCATATACTATATCCTCAAATATATTTTCCAGGTTGCTTATTTCTCTCCTTTTCTTTCAGGAATACCAATGAGTCATACATTTGGTCTCTTTACATAATCTCATATTTTCAGAAGTTTTGTTCATTTTTCTTAATTATTTTTTCTTTGTTTTTGTCTTACTGAGTTGATTCAAAGAACCAATCTTTGGGCGCTGAGATTTTTTTCTCAGCCGGACCTATTCTGCTGTTAATACTTCTGATTGTATTATGAAACTATTTTTTCATGAATTTTTAGTTCAAGAAGTTCAGTTTGGGTCTTTCTTAAAATGGCAATTTCATCTTTCAGATCTTGAATCATTTCAGACATTTCAGACTGGTTAAGAACCATTGATAGGGAGTTGCTGGGCTCATTCAGAGGGGATACTTTGGTTTTTTGAATTGCCAGAGTTCTTGTGCTAATTAGCTCTTACCTGGGATGGTTGGTGTCCCTTTAACTATGATGTAAATTGAGTGTAGTCAGTTGGCTTCATTTCTGAAAGTTTTCAGAGGGCTAAGGCTCTGTACACTGTCTTTGTTGATTTCTTGCCCTGGGTTTCACAGTGGGGAGAATTAACGAAGGGCTTTTTGGTGTTGTAGTATAGGCCAAAAACCAGTAGATGGAGCTGGAGGGCAATGGGTGTGTAATATGCTCTTAGCTGCTCAGCTCCTTTGTATATCCTTATGCTCACAGCTGTGCTTTGCAGTGCGAGGGAGAGAGAGGTGACCCTGTCACCAGTCTGTTCCTGGGCTTTGTGGAAGCCAACTTTGATCACTGGCATTGGGCCCATTATTTCTTCTTGTTGTTGTTGTTAGGTGTTTCAGGCCATGAAACTCTCTTGGAAAGAGACCTGTTAAGGACCACCCAGTGGAGAGGCATGCCTAGGTCCAACACCAGCCCACGAACCCCCATTACTCACCCCTCTGAGTTTTTTGAGAGTGTGGACTCCTCTCCCGCTTGAGCGCCAGGCAGATCCCAGCTCAGCACTCCCTAGCTATGGACCACAGCCCTGGGGCACCAGGACCTGCTCAGGGCACCCTCCTCAGGACCACTGAGGTTGGGTTCCTGTGGCACTGTGGGATCCATAGGGTGCCCAGGCTGCCAAACACAATCAAGTGAAGCACAGCACGCAGGTTGTGCAGCAGAGGCTGCACTGTGTACACACTCCAGTGGTACAGCAAGGCAGTAGCCCTGGGAGGTGCTGACAGGCAGGTAGGTCTGTAAGACAGCCATGCCCCAGTCCCAGAGGGAAGTTGACCCTACTTTGATAATTTTATATCAACTAATAGCTAATAAAATGTAAATAAGTTATTTAAATAATCATAAAATAGAGTGGGAGAAAAAAAATATGTAAATGCAAAGTAATACTATTTTTCTACTCACTAGAAGGCACAAATATCCTCAAAATTTCTTTGAATTGACTGTCAGATGACCATACCTAGGTTGTGTATCAGTTATAGTATCTCCTTTTTAATTTCTGTTTTTATTTGAGTCCTTTTTAATTTTTTTTAGTCTAAAAGCTTATCAATTGTGTTCATCTTTTCAGAAAATAAACTCTGTTTTGCTGATGTTTTTCTATTGCTTTTCTGTTACCTATTTCACTTATTTATATTCTAATTTTTATTATTTTCTTCCTTCTGCTACTTATAGGCTTAATTTGTTCTTCATTTCCAAGTTCTTGTTCTTCATTTCTTTAACATAAAGTTAGATTGTTTATTTGCACCTTTCTCATTTTTTGATGTGAGCATTTATAACTATAAACTTCCCTCTTAGTCTGCTTTTGCTGTGTTTCATAAGCTTTGGTATATTGTGTTTTCATTTTAATTTGTATGGGGATATTTTCTAATTCCCCTCTTCTGTTTCTCCTTTGATGCAATGAAATCAAGAATTTCCAATACTTGAGAACTTTTTAGTTGTTCTTTTGCTACTGATTTCTAGTTTTACTGTGTTCAGAAAAGATATTTGTTGTGATTAATTTTTCTCAAGTTTATTAATGTGTGTTTTGTGACATAAGATGTGATCTATTTTTTTAATCTGCCTTTCATTTTTATCTCCCCGTCATTTTTGAAGGACACTGTCTTTATGTATTATGTTCTTGGTGGATAGTTTTCTTCTTTCAGCACTTGGAATATGTCCTCTCATTATCTTCTAGCCTGCAAGATTTCTGCTTAGAAATGCACTGATAGTCTTAAAGAATTATACAGTACATGACAAATCACTTGTTTTTGCTACTTTCAAAATTATCATTGTCTTTAACTTTTGACAATTCTGTTATGTGTCTCGATGTGGATTTCTTTGTCTTCATCTTATTTGGGTCTGTTGGAATTCTGGATTTAAATGCTCATTTTCTTCCCCAGATTTGGGAAGTTTTGGTCATTATTTCTTTGAATAAAATATCTTCCTTTTATTTCTCTTCTTCTGGGAATTCCATCATGGATATATAACTGGTCCATGTGATGGTATCTTTTAAGTCTCTTAAGTTTTCATTATTCCTTTTTCTTTTTGCTATTCTGACTGGATAATTTCTGATCACCAGTGTTTATCAGTCTTTTCTCTACTTGATCCAGTCTGCTCTTGAACTCTTCTAGCAGATTTTTCAGTTCAGTTGTTGTATTCTTCAGCTTCAAGATTTCTGTTTTATATTTTTTATTTGTTGAAATTCTCACTTCGCCCATTTTTCTCCTGACCTCACTGTGTATATTTTTGATGGTTATTTTAAATTCTTTGTCACGTAAATCAAATATCTACATTCTATTATGGTCAGCTTCAGGAGATTCATTTCTTTCCCTTTGTTTGGGACATTTTTCTCTATCCTCTATTTTCTTTAGCTCTTTGTATTAGTGTATGTGCATTAGAAAAAAAAAAAAAAAAAGCCACCTCTCTCAGTCTTCATAAGCTGACCTTTAGAGAAGAAAATCCTCATCAGTTAGCCCAGCCAGAGACTCTGAACTCCTTAAACTTCATGCTAGTCGAAATTGCCTGCTTAGTTCTCAGTGACTCTAAAGCATCTAGAGTATATCAAGTGCCACCAGCACTTTCAGAAAGTAAGATATACTCTCTCCCTCAGGCAGAAAGAGTTGAAATATTAGATAAATGGTACAAGTCTCTTCTTCTCCAGGGAAAAGATGTAATATGTGGTTTTTCACCCACTCATGCCACACTGAGCAAGGAAGAGGGACTAAAATGAATGCTTGTATGTTGGTAAAAAATATCATCTTTTTTCTGTGGCTCCCAGGCATCTACAGTATGCCAGATACTGTCAGTACTCTAAGACAGGCAAGAAAAAAAGTCAGAGCCTTGGAAAGCCCTTGAAAAACTTGAATATTGAAAATGTAGTCCAACTTTTTCCAACCCCACACAAAAACCAGGAATCAAGGCTTTCTTCCGGACTGCATGATGCTGTGTCCCCACCAGCTTCAATGTGACTGGCTTCATGCTCTCCCATTTCCAAGGGCCTCTCAACAAGCTTCTGAATTGTTCATAGAGGAAATATTTTTTTTTTTTCTGTGTATTGTTGTTGAACTGGTGTGTTCATGGGGTGGCGGGGTGGGGAGAGAGTACACAATTTCCTGTCGTGCCATCTTATAAACATCACCCCTTCAGAACAACATTTCTTCTGACTCACCTTGCAGATTTAGATATATGAGTGTTAAGAAAACACTGAATTGGTAGTATTCTGAAAATGAGAGATAATTATTTTTTCTATGGATTAATATTTTGATTAATCTCTACAATCCTAACTTTGTTAAATAAGTTAACCTATTATCAATTATTAATGAAACTGACCTTAAAACCATCCTGAAAGACAAGCTACTAGTTCTAACCTCAGAAATTTCCAGGGAAGATTACAATGTCCTTCAATAACCCATATTAACATTCAATAACTTTTTCTAACAGAAAAAAATATATTTATCTTAGGCTTAAATCTCTCACACAATAACTTAATGATATTTCTGGTTACACTGGTAACAGAGAAGACATGTTCAGTATTATTTCTGTGTGATAATATCACATGCCAAATGGCTGATATTATTTTCCTCTTCTCCAGATTCAATAATCCTGTTTCTTAGTCATTTTTTTCTCTGGTCTTTTTACCCAAAGTTTTTACCCAGTTTTTTAACTCTCTTGTGAATGATTACCAAGGTTTCCATACAACGTTTTTAGTCTAGAGACTAGGCCTGCATTCAATGACCCAGTGCGACACACAGAATTTTGCAAATAGAATTAAGGTAACTAACCATCTGACCTTAAAATGTAAAAATATGTATATCTTTGATTATTGAGGTGGCCTGCTTTCATCACATGGACCCTTAAAAGCAAAAGAAGAAGGCACAATTGTCAATCGGAAATATGTGACAGAAAAAGCAAGTGAAATCAGCCCGAAAATGAAGTCAGTGAGATACAAACCATGAGACAGACTCAACCACCTCTTTCTGGCTTTTAAGATAGAGAAAAAGGATTGCAAATAGAGAAAGGTGTGTACCTTCTAGAAGCTGACAGCAGTCTTCACCCAACAATCATAAAGGAAACAGGGACCTCAGTACTACAACCATATGGAACTAAATTCTGCCACGACCTGACAGTGGATATTGCCTAATGTCTCTAGGTATCTCACACTTGTCAGCACTTTGATTTTGGTCTTGTGGGTCCTGAAGCAAATAAATGAGATGAGTCTACAGGACTTCTGAGTTACAGACCTGTGAAATAATAAATTTGTGTTGTTTTAAGCAGGTAAGTTTGTAGTGATTTGTTATGGAAGTAATAGAAAACAAATACAACTAGTAGGACCTAATCAACTCATAATTATTTGCCAATCAACTACTGTAACACTTAGTAATACTAGTTGTAGTTGAAAGAATAGACTAGCTTACAGGGACTACTAGATGGGACCCATAATATGTGCTCTAGTTCTTTAGGCTTAAGAATTTTTCAAAACTATAATTCATTGACATAAATTCAAATTAGCTAAACTTATAATGACATTTTTCTAGTTCTGGGTCTATGTATACAAAATCTTTGAAGTATCTAAAATTTTAAATTCCTTCTAAGCTAAATATTAATCTTCCACAATTTCACGGTTGCTGACAGAGTATATAAGTTTTTTGAATTAGAGACAAAAGACAGTTTATTACTCACAGCAATAGCAGTAGCTAACGTCCCTAGTCCTACAGGGTAATATGAAGGGTACCAGGTTGCACTTGCCCAATTGGGTATTTTGTGACTGATGAAACACCAAGCTTAGAGAATCTGAATCTTTTTAGGGAATAAGTCGGCTTGACTTTTGTCTCAGAGGGAGAAAGAGTATTTATCATACTGTATAGTGTATAAATCTGCCTTTTGCCCCAAAAGAAGACAGTTTCTCTATTCTCCAAGGCTGTTTTCTCTATAAGCATCTTGAAAAGATAGTACAAAACAAAAAGGCAGTTAGTGTACAACTTATTTTCATAGTATCTAGGTCAGCACTTTTTCCCCCACGTTTCAGTTAGTTTGTTTCATACATTTCTACTAGTGTTAGGTTTTTATGCCACATTCTGCATTTTACCCTGGTATCCTCAAACTCCTAAATAATTTTTAAAATTTGCATAAATTAAGGTGTGATGTGTGATTAATTACAGAGAATGTGGTCCATCCTGGTGATTATTTCATATAAGTTAAGAAAGAATGTGTATTCTGCTGTTGTTGGAAGAAGTGTTCTATAAATGTCAATTAGATCAAATTGATTTACAGTGTTGTTCAATCAACTATATCTGTCTTGACTTTCTGCATGCTTGATATAGCAATTACTGGAAGAGAATTATTGAAGTTTCCAAGTAAAGCAAATTTATCTATTTCTCTTTCACTTCAATAAGGTTCCCACCCGCCCCTCACGTATGTTGATGCTCTGTTTTAGGTGTATACACATGTATGCATGTCATGTCTTCTTGGAAAACTGAATCTTTTGTTCATTATAAAATATTCTTCTTTATCTCTGATAATTTTACTTGTTTGAAATTATACTTGTTCCACATTAATACAATTACTCATTCCTTCTTTTAATTAGTTTAGAATGTGTTTCTTTTTCATCCCTTTACTTCTAACCTACGTGAATCTGAATTGTTATATTTATAGTGAATTTCTTTCTTTTTATTTTTTATTTTTTTCTTGAGTCTTGCTCTGTTGCTCAGGTTGGAGAGCAATGGTGCGATCTCAGCTCACTGCAACCTCCTCCTCCTGGGTTCAAGCAATTCTCTTGCCCCAGCCTCCCAAGTGGCTGGGATTACAGCCGGGCATACCACTATGCCTGGCTAATATTTTGTATTTTTAGTAGAGACGGGGTTTCTCCATGTTGACCAGACTCGTCTCAAACTCTTGACCTCCTGATCCACCTGCCTCGGCCTCCCAAAGTGCTGGAATTACAGGCGTGAGCCACCACCCCCATCCCTGTTAATTTCTTTCTTATAATGTATACTTGGGTCTCTTAAAAAAATCAACTTTATCAGACTCTTTTATTAGTTTATTTAGACTATTCACTTTTAAATCAGTCTTACCAGACTCTGTCTTTTATTGGTTTATTTAAACCATTCACTCTTATAAAAATTATTGATACAGAAGGATTAATTTCTAATATGTTGATATTAGTTTCTATTTATTTCGTTTGGTCAATGATTCTGTTTTTTTTTTTTTTTTTTTTTTTTTGCTTTTTCTGGTTTGAATATTTTATATGATTCCATCATATATATATATATATGTATATATATATATATATTTCAGAATATCAATTTTTTTTTAGTGCTTGTCCTAGTTTCCAATATTTTTAAATTTATATAGTTTTTAGGTTATATAGTTTCCAAATTATATTTTTAATCTAAGTTCACCTTCATATTAACACTATAACACTTTGTGCAGTGAAGGTAGTTGATAATGAAATATTCTTAGTGGCTCCCTCCCAACCCTTGAGACATTGCCCTCATTCATTTCACTTGTCTATGTTCTATATACACTCAATATGTTGTTAATACTATGACTATAAAGTTATGTTTTTGTGCAATTAAAGTAAGAAAAAGAAAATATTCTCTTTTACCTTCAATTTGTTTTTACCGGCACTCTTCATTTTTGTATGTAAATCCAAACTTCACGAAGTGGTTCACCATCACCATAGGTCAGTTTTAGAATATGTTCATCCTTCCAATAAAATCCCTCATGCCTGTTTATAGTAAATTACTGTTTCTACCTTTAGGTGATAACTAGTTTGCTTTCTGTCTGTATGTTTGCTTTATGAACATTTCTTATAAAAGGAATTATGCAGTACATAGTCTATTGAGTCTGGCTTCTGGTTTTTGAGGTTTATATGTAAGAGCATGCATCAGTTTATCCCTCTATATTGTTAAATAGTATTGCAATTTATGGATATGTACTATATTGTATCTATCTATTCAACAGTTAATAAACTTTTAGGTGGTTTCCAGGTTTTTACTATAATGAATCATGCTACTATGAATGTTACTGTGCATGTCTTTTTGTGGACATATATTTTCATTTCTCTGTGTAAATACCTAAGGAGTGGAATGGCTGAGTCATATGTTAGTTTTATTTTTAACTTTTGAGAACCTGATTAATTGTTTTCAATGTTGCTGTTCCATTTTCTAATTCTGCCAGCCATGTGTGAAGATTTTTGTTTCTTCACGTCATTGTCATTACTTGTTATTGTCTGTTTTTAAAATTATAGCTGCTTTAGAAGTTGTGAAATGTTATTTTCTTATTTTTATTTGCATTTACCTAATGACTAATGCTGTTAAATATTGTTTTATGTGCTTATTAGTAGTTTGTATTTTTTGTCTATTAATATTTTTGTCAATTTTTTTGTTTGTTTGTTTTTTGTTTTAGAAATCTCACTCTGTTGCACAGTCTGGATGGAATGTAGTGGCACGATCTCTGCTCACTGCAGCCTCTGCCTCCTGAATTCAACCAATTCTCATGCTTCAGTCTCCTGAGTAGTTGAGAGTACAGGCATGCATCACCACACCCAGCTAGTTTTCTTATTTCTGGTAGAGATGGGGTTTTTACTAAAAATAAAAACTTCATTGGTCTCAAACTTCTGACCTCAGGTTATCCACCCTCCTTGGCCTACCAAAGTGCTGGAATTACAGGCATAAGCCACTGCACTGGGCCTATTTTTGTCAATTTTTAAATTGGGTTGTTTGCCTTCTTATTGAGTCATGACATGTTTTTGTGTGCATATTCTGGATACAAGTATTTTACCAGATATGTGCTTTGCTAATGTTTTCTCCCAGTCTGCTGCTTGTCCTCAGAAACTACTTTAACCTTTCCTACAATACTTGAATTTTCAATCTTATCACCCATTTTCCCCTCATGTTCAGGAAATTTATTTTATATTTTCCAGAGAATCTACTTACCATCAAACTAATATTATTCACTTATTATAATTCTTTTGCACTGATACACATAATTGCATCTTTACCAATGATTTGCAAGTCATTTGTGTTATCAAGTTTAGTTTTCCATTGATGCCCTGGATCTTATACCCTCCTGTTCTCTCTGTTATGTAACTCTATCCGTCACCCCTTGTCTATTGCTGCTTGTAGTTTTCTGCCACACCTAGTTTCTTCATTAATAATTAAGTCTTAATTAAGTCTTATTTAATTTTTAATGAGTTAAAATATGCTCAATTCTTTCTACAGTTTAATTTTTTAGAAATACTAACCTGAACTCCCTCAGTTCCACAACTTCCTGCAAATAAAACTGTCTCTATTTTCTTTCACAATAAAAGTCCTTTTATGATATTTTTTACACCCTCATCTTCAGTTACTTGTCTTTCATTCGTTCTTAATGTTCTAATGTTGCTAATTCTGCCATAACGCTAAAATGTCTCTCAACACAGTCACAAAGGAAGCATTTTTGTTAATTAAAAAATTATAATTTTTTGTTTCCATTTTATTTGACCTTTCCCAATATGTGATAACATTTTCTCTCACTTTCTATGATATTACATGTTTCTAATTTTTCTATTCCTTCTCTGCGCCTTCTGCCTCTTCTACATGAACTTCTTTCCAAAGCCATTAAATTGGTACTCTCTATAATATTGTATTTTTAAAAAATCACTGTACACACTAATCATTTAGATTATTTAAATTTTGTGTATTCTGAACTTTCACAAATTTATATTTACAGCGCAAAACTCTTTACCAAGCTCTAGTATACTGTATAATCAACTACCCATCCATCTACGCATGTCATATAAATGAAATCCATGGGTAATCAACTAGTCATATAAATGACTATGCATGGATGTCATTTATATAACCACAAATGTATCATTTGTCCAAAACAAAACTCATCATCTTCACTCAAGAATGTCCTCCATATCTACCTTATATCAATGGAAAACATCATAATTTATAATTTGCCCTCAATAAAATCTTGGACATCAGAGCCTTCAAAAGCTTAATTATTCCAACATAAATGAATAAAACTTGAGGAGACATTTCACTAAAGAAAAATGCACATTGTCAATATGCACATAAAAACAAATCCAACCTCACTAGCAATCAGAATACTAATTGAAACAATACTAAGATGCTACTTTTTGTTAATTGACTGATAAAATTTTTTAAAAATGTACAAAATCCATACTGTTACTGCTCAGAAATATGTATTTTCTTATGTTAGTGGTAGTACAAATGATAAGCTTTCCTAGAAGACAATTTTGCACCGTTCATTTTAACATCTAACTTCTGTTGATCCATGATATCTGTATTTGTACCTAAAGTTTAAACTGTAAGTGTTAATAAAACATTTTAATTTACAATGACTCTACTCATCAAAAAAGTTACCTTTGAGTAAGTATATCCTGAGTTAGCAGGCAAATGTGTAATGAGTATTTACTGAAGGTCACTCACTCATGTGCTTATAAGTCAGTATACTAAAAATCCATTTTTACTTTTCTGATAATGTTGGACATTTGAATTATGACATTGTCCAATATAAAAATACTATACTAAATTCAATAAAAATGTAACAGTTCAAATTATAGCCAGAAATAGTTGCCATCCTCAAATGTAGTAATTAAAGGGTGTTGAATAAAATGATATTTACAAAGGTATGTGCATGGTGAAGGAAAACCAACAAGGAATAATGAACCCTCCGCTCTAGGCCTAACAGGTTGAAGAGTATCATCACCTCTCAGCTTCAAGGGGTGGGGAAGATGGAGAGGTTCCCACAACCTGAAGGACGTGTTGTAGTGACAGATGGCCACCTGAAAGGAACTGCAATTTCAGTTGAGAATTAGCCATATCTAATCTGCTACCAGACAAAAAAGGAGCCAGAATAAGATGCTTCAACCCTACTGTCACCCTGCCCCCTAATTTTCTTTTCAGACGGCCTAAGTCCAGTGTGAAATTCAAGGGTCAGGGAGCCTATTGACTCAGTCCATGAAGTTCAGCCTCCTTAGGCACAGAATAGAATGGAAAAAGGTAGAAAATGATTCTGGAAAGATTCTGGACAATATGAATGATATAAATATTTTCAAAATGCCAAAAGCAAGTGAATGCTATTAAAATGCTTCAAGTACTGCAATTTTTAAAAAGCAGGGTCAATAAAAAATGCTACTAGATGGCTAAAAATTGTATTTTATGCAAGCATAATTTTCCCGTAAGGAAGTTTATTTTTTGCTAATTACTATACAAAAAAGTTTTAATGGTAATGTTTCTGTCATATTGAAGCAGAGATTATAATTCTTCAATAACTCCTTACTGTTTGATAATTGATCGTGGTATATTTTTGTTGTTTACCACATTTTCATGGAAATGTACTTATTCTCACAGATTAATTTTTAAAAATAGTCTTAACTTCAGGAAATTGATGATTAGCAAGGCTAAATAAGTAATAATATGAGGTCTTTGTTATATTTGCTTTGTTTTCTTTCATTTTCCCTTACCATGCCTTCAGAGTTCAACTATATATTATGTCTATGGCAGAAGTAAAAAAATACCAGGATGCAAAGTGAAAAAGTGTGTCAATCATTTGGGTATGTAAATATGTTATTGCATATTTGTTATGGATGCCCTTGATAAGTAAATAATTGAGGTGCTTTATTTTATTTTATTATTATTTTTTTTTTTTTTGAGACGGAGTCTTGCTCTGCCACCCAGGCTGGAGTGCAGTGGCCGGATCTCAGCTCACTGCAAGCTCCGCCTCCCGGATTTATGCCATTCTCCTGCCTCAGCCTCCTGAGTAGCTGGGACTACAGGCGCCCGCCTCGTCGCCCGGCTAGTTTTTTGTATTTTTAAGTAGAGACAGGGTTTCACCGTATTAGCCAGGATGGTCTCGATCTCCTGACCTCGTGATCCGCCCGTCTTGGCCTCCCAAAGTGCTGGGATTACAGGCTTGAGCCACTGCGCCCGGCCGAGGTGCTTTATTTTTATAATGCAAATGTTAGATATGTAAATCTAGAAATCCCTTTTATAGCTATGTGATAAGAAATCTCAGTCCAGCTGTAACAAGAAAACAAATCTTAATATCATAAAATTACCATAAAGTATTTAATCTATTATCCTTCATCTATTTCAATGATAGCTATAATGTGTTACAGTCAAACTGGTTACAGTAGCCTTTTTAAATTGAATTCTGTATCTTTTATTGACATATTAAATTATAAATGTTATCTTTTGCTGCATCCTAGGATTCAAATGTTTTACTAGAAAAAGGAGATGATAAAATGTCTAGGAATACTAGCCAAATAGTGTACAAAATTTATTGCTGAATAGCTCATCAAACATGGAAAGATTTAGCACAATTATAAATTTGACTTAAGATAATTTCCATTGCGTTTAAATTGCAAAAGTTTCCCATCCCTCAAAAACTATGAAAAAAATTACAAAGAAGTAAAATTATGTCTGTGAAGAAAAATAATTGGTTCAATCTTCAATGAATTTTTATTAAGTGCTTGATTTCTGAAATAATTAAAGTAGGCATTGTAGACAAACTGTTTAAAAAAACACCACAAAGTACTTTTGACAAATGACTGAAAGTGTACAAAAATATACAATTATGGTACTGTATGGAATTAATTAAAATAATGTACTGAGAAATTATGCAGCGCAGATGGGAACTATGTAATATTCTTCATACTTTTTCAGCTCTTCACGTCCGTCCTAATATTTATCCAGTCTTTTTTTCCTATTCACAGGCACCAGATTTATGTTCACAATCAGATTATATTATGCCTCACATATTCTCAATATTGTGAATAAAATACAATTGACAGGGGGTAAAACCAGATTCAATTGGTCATTATAGATTTATCCCACCAAAGTCTCTAAAATCAATTATCTAGTTCAGCCATGTTAGTCTGTTACACGCATATATTAACACTTACCTGTGATTTATTTTCCTTGGTAATCTACGAGGAGGTGGTTGGCCGTAGGTGTGGGGCAGTGTTAGCGTATTAAAGGGTTAGACAGCTTTGATACAGTTGGATGGTACTACAGTTTGCCATGATGTTTGCTACTTATTCATTTGAATTAATATTGCTGCAAATGTTAAATGTTATAAAAATGTGACATGAATTAATCAATACAAAAGCAATATTGGGGACCAGGAGTGGTGGTTCATGCTTGCTATCCTAGAGTTATGGGAAGCCAAAGTAGGGGGATTGCTTGAGGCTACGTGTTCGAGACCAGCCTGAGCAATATAAGGAGACACATCCTCCTCTGTCTCTCTGAAAAAAAAAAGAAAAAAAAAAGAAAAACAGAAACAGGTGTGGTGGTGTGCACACTAGGCATCGTCCTAGCTACTCGGGAGGCTGAGGTGGGAGGATAGCTTGGGTCCAAGAGTTGGAGGTTGCAGTGAGGTATGATTCTGCCACTGTACTTCAGTCTGGGTGAAATAGTGAGACCCCATCTCTAAAAAAAATTAAATAAAATAAATAAAAATTAAAAAAAATATAAAACCACCATTAGTAATGTCAGTGCTCAAGAGTCAAAGACCAGCAGGAACATCTTCGGTCAAAGTTGTGTTCATTTTACCGAAAGAGACTGCAGTTCATCAGAAAAATGTGATGTCTAAGAGGGGCTTGTTATAGCAGTTTGTCTTATGGTAAGTCTTTTTGTGGCGGGTTTGGCATCTTGCTTTCACTTTCTTTGTTCATATGAAGCTTCATTTTACATTAGCTCATGACAAATAATATATTTTTTATTCTCAAGAAAGTCTAATTTAGTACCATATTAAGCAATCAACAGATGTTTGCTGATTTCAATATTAATTTTTGATTTTAATATTTCATGACTTTATTTTGACAAAAGGCATGTTTCAGGTTACGGCAAGTAAAATTTAAGCCAGCATGTGAGAATCATACTGTAGTGATGTTTGCAGAAAAAATAAAAATAAAAATTTTACTTGTAGATATTTCATTTAACCAACATAGCCACTATTATAAAATACTGGCAATGGAAAAATTTAAAAATTGAAAGTACTATTTTATGAAGTTATTATTCTTTAAAATATATATTCTATTCATAGGCTTTCAGGAAGTATAGAATAATATATTTTGTTAAAATACAACTCGTCAAGAAAGCTTTCAAAATTTATATGCTAGTTATATCAGTTAGAATTGCTTTTTGATGGAAGAAACAGAAAATTGTAATACTGTGGTTTAAACAATAATAGATTTATTCATTTCAACAACGAGGACCTCAGAGGGATGCAGACCAGGGTAAATACGTTATTCCAGTATCATTATGTGACCTCAGCTCCGCCTCACATCTCACCCTTCCATCTTTGGTGTATAGCTTTTGCAAGGTGGCTGTTTTACCTCTAAGCTTTATGTCTATGTTTCAGGAAAGATAAAAGTGAAAGGACACAAACCACCTTTTCATTAAACCTTGATGAAAACTCTGTCAAGTACTTCTGCTTGTATCACATTGTCCAGAACTATGATATCCGGTCACCCCTAAATGACAGGCAATGTAAAAAGGTGAATATCTTTTCTATCTCTATAATAAAGAAAGCTAAGTGTATCAGTAGGCTACAATTGGCTTTTAGGAACCATTCCACAGCGACCACAATACTTAAAATAAGCACATGCACACCCACATACACATAGTTTAAGGATATATATGTTAGCTTATAAATGCAAACATTTTTCTGATGATTTCTATTTTAATAAAGTATACCTTACTTAAAAATGCTTTCCTGAAACCAAATCATTATTTATATATATATTTCAAAAATATTAATTTATATAAATTATATATATAAGTATATGTATATAAGCAAATAAAATCCATGTCTTGAAATAAATTATTTAAAAATGAAAAATGTATCTGTAAAAATTGGGCTGGGTGTGGTGGCTAAAACCTATAATCCCAGCACTTTGGGAGGCTGAGCTGGGTGGATCACCTGAGGTCAGGAGTTTGAGACCAGCCATGGCCAACATGGTAAAAAACCTGTCTGTATTAAAAACACAAAAAATAGCCAGGCATGGTGGCTCATGCCTGTAATCCTAGCTACTTGGGAGGCTGAGTCAGGAGAATTGCTTGAACCCAGAGATGGAGGTTGCAGTGAGCAGAGATCTCACCACTGCACTCTAGCCTGTGCGACAGAGGAAGACTCAGTCTAAAAAAAAAATAAGAGAAAAGATGATTACATTATTGTTTATATATAAATGTAAAGAAATACTAATGCAACTATCTTGTTTCTAAGCAATGTTTCATGAATCATTATATGTAAATTTAGGGGATATTATTTGGTTTATTTTATTTTATTTTTATTTATTTATTGTTTTTGAGATGGAGTTTGGCTGTTGTTGCCCAGGCTGGAGTGCAGTGGCGGGATCTCAGCTCACAGCAACCTCCGCCTCCCAGGTTCAAGCCATTCTCCTGCCTCAGCCTCCAGAGTAGCTGGGATTGCAGGCATGTGCCACCATGCCTGGTTAGTTTTGTATTTTTAGTAGAGATGGGGTTTCTCCATGTTGGTCAGGCAGGTCTTGAACTCCAGACCTCGGTGATCCTCCTGCCTCGACCTCTCAAAGTGCGGGGATTACAGGCGTGAGCCACCGCGCCCGGCCAGGGGATATTATTTTAAAACAAAGTAATGCATATACACAAGTGAATAAATTTTACAGTCACATTGAAATTAAAAATGTGAGAAAATAATTACAAAATTGGATGTGTCAAAGAAAATTAAATGCAGTCCTGTGTGTTCTTCAGTATATCTCTCTCGGCTGTGTATTTGTTACATTTTGATAACTCATTATAGCAATAAGAAAGATTAATCTGGTCTCTGACCCCATCTTAGGCTTTATTTGCAAAGCCCCTTGTCTAAAATGACCTGCCAAGAATTTACTTATTGTGTTCTGATATGTCTGCCTCACATTTATTAACCCCTTCTTATTTTCTGCTTAGTTCCTATGTAGTTTATATCTCTGCATGGATTTGAAGATATGACTTTGCTGTGTGAGGAAAATGAAATTTCAGTGTCTATTCCTCCCTCATCCCCAAAACCATCCCCATAGAAGTCAGCTGGTACCCATATTCTAATTGGTATAAAGTTGAAGTCTTATAAATATTATTAGAATGTTTTAATCTAGCTTCATCTGCTTCACATTTATTGGGGATTCCTCCTGTATTCAATCTTATATTGTCTATCTCACTTAAAATTTGTTGGTGTTAAACACCTTTCTTTTCTCCAGCCCCATTGTTTTGTTTTGAATTAGGGATTAAGAGAGGCTGTGTTTGAATATGAAAGTCCTTATCAATACGTTAAAAAATAAATTGACGATAGCTAGTTTTGGAGAAAATAAATTTAAAACAATATGAAAGAAAACAGGAAGCTAAACATATATTAAACTGATTAAGACTGAGAAAATTTTGAAACTGCAATTAATGGTGATTAAATGCATGCATATCAAATAAGACAATCGATCTACATGCATTCAAAATAGGAAAATATGAAGCTAGAATAAAATTTTATAAGTATTCAGTCTTATAACTAATAGATTTGGCATTTTTAAGTAATTTCCAGTAAATTGGTTTTGCAAATTGTTTATGTTAAAGGGTCCAACCTTTGTATTTACTAGCCTTCTCTGACGTGGAAGAGACTGAATATTGATAATCCAGTCACCATGAAAGATGACAAGTCAGGTATTTTTTTTTTTTTTTGAGTTAATTACTTTAATACCTCAAAAGGCAAGAACACAGAACAAGAGAAAGAAGGAAGCTGGAGGGGGCAGGGTGGGTGAAAAATGTTACTAAAGGGTCATTTATTTAGTCTAGTTATAATAGGTAAAGAAATAATGGATTCCTTGTAAATTCCTAGGCTGCCTTGTGTTTCTTTTCTTTGAAAGCACTAACAATTCATGCACACATTATTTGGCAAATGCCTCTCAAATTGGCACAACTAACAAATGTCTAAAACAGAGACAAATTTTAGGGAAAGTGTAGTAGTGCACAAAGAAAAGTTCCAGTCAATAATTCAAGCCTTTATTGATTAAAAAGGTTTTAGAATGCCTTTGTCTTGCAATAAATGGTGCATACAATACACATACACACACGCATATCCACATTGATTGGAATATAGACTACGACGTGTTTCAAATTGGCAAAACTTCTAAGCTTAAGCCACTGAATAAGACAAGATGAAATAAAATGTTCATCCCTCGGTAAAACTTCAAAAGAAAGGGACTGATGAGACAAAACAAAAATAACAGATGAGACTCCTTTGCCATCTTCAGTTATGTACTTTGGGTACTCTTTCCATGTCATTTTGGCAATGATGGAGAATGCTAATAAGGAAAAAAAATAAGACAACACCAATTATTCTGAGGGCATGCAGTTAGGTACATAGCAACTAACCTGAAGCTTTGTGGATTCCAGATGGGACAAGCAATCAGATTACTTGTGGGTGTTTTAATAGTACCCAGAGGGTATAATAAAATCACTCACCATATGTTTAATGTCCATACAGCTTTGTTTCTTTGAACTGCTACTTTAATCTTCCTTTTTATTTACATTTTATTGCTATACACTTAAATTGATGTCTTTTCTTATCTACAGATAAACTTACAGACAATACGTGAACACTCACACACATCTCTTATCTCTCATTTTGCTGTATTTCCTACTTATTTCTTTGATATTTTAATTGTCTGCACAATAATGTGGCCATCTTTCAACCTTTATGACTAAAGATGTTCATTCCCATGTCTCTTTGCTAAACTTGCTCTTTATTCTAGATTTCATGATTAAGAGTATGAAGGACAGAAACAAAATTGTCATGGGTTAGAAAAAAATATAGAAATATGAAAAGCGAGTATAGATTGCATGCAATTCCGTCAGAAAACTTTAAGTGGTTCCAAAGTTGCATTTATGGTCTGAAGCAATATGTTACCTTAGATTAGTATTGCTTCCTTGTTGGTAAGACTATTTTAATGGTCTTACAAATTTTCAGGTAATTTGAGAATTTGTTTTCAAACCAAACTCCAGGAAGGTAAGGATTATTATTCCTGAAAAGATCTTATTATAAATTCAGCACGTAGCAGCATAATAATCACAGCAGAGAGAACCCAGAGCATTCAAGATAAAGACAATGGAAACTAGAACATTATACATTCACTTTCCTAAGTACATGAGGCAGACAGCTACATTATTGCAGATCATTTAGTAGGGCAAAAAGCAGACTGTTAAGGATCTCTCAATATTCATCCTTGTTCTGTTTGATGAGAGGATATCCGAGTTTCAGTTTGGTTTGGCTACCCAGCCAAAGACTATATTCCCAGACTCCCATTGCACTGGTATATGGCCATGTGACTTAAGTTTAAAAGAAGGTAGTGTAAACATAGTGAAATTTGCAAAGTGAGTCATGTTCTTAGATCATGACATTTGTCTTTGACTTTTCATTTCTTCCTTGTCACTGGCTGGGGAATAATTGAAAACAGTAACAATGGGAGCTACGACTGGAGGATGGTAGAGACATCCTGGTATCACTAGCCAACTCACTTCTGGATTATTTTTTTGTGAAATAAATCTTTCTATCCTATCTAAGGAAATTGATTTCTATATTCTGATAATTTTTGTTAAAGAACTTTAACTTGCACTCTAAATACTACTTATGCCTTCTGTGAAACTAATTGTTAATGATGTGTTGCTTAAATGAGAAGGTAAGTAAGCACAGTTTACGACCTTTGTAGTTAATAGTGAGGAACTTAAGTGGTGGAATCAATAGAGGTTACATTACTTATAGAATTCTGAGTTAATGCCATTATTTACTGTTAGTCCTACAGCATCTTTAAGTTATTATCTAGTCACTGAAGGACCACATGTTTTTAGTTTTTAGTGTTCTTGTCAACAACTTTAAGAAAAGTTTAAGAAATTTACCTATGATTTGGCTAAAATATGTTCAGATGTACCCATATAAGATCAGTGTGACTGGATGTTTCTATTTACTACAATATTTTAAAAACATTATGTGCTTCTCATGATTTACAAGGTATTTAAGATGGTTAAATCTTATATATATATATATTAATTGTTATTGTATTCTTGACTTCACAATGGCATTTTCAATGGAATCTGTTAGTCCTGGTTTTCAGACTGATTACATACTTTATAGCATTGCAAATATAGATGGTCATTATTCTCTTACCTCTGTGAATTGATAAACTAAGTGTATATGTATGTATATATAATATACGTTTTATTTATTTTTTATTTAGAGACGAAGTTTCACTCTTGTTGCCCAGGCTGGAGTGCAATGGCGCAATTCCGGCTCATTGCAACCTCCACCTCCCGGGTTCAAGCAATTCTCGTACCTCAGCCTCCCAAGTAGCTGGGATTACAGGCATGCGCCATCAGGCCTGGCTACTTTTGTATTTTTGGTGGAGATCAGGTTTCTCCATGTTGGTCAAGCTAGTCTCGAACTCTTGAAGAGCCACTTCCAAGAAACTACTTTTCTTTGTTTACTCCCCATGTTTCTATTATTTCTTGTAACTTTGGCTTTACTATTCTTGGAAGTGGCTCTTCCAATATGTTTTCTTTTATTTACTCTTTACTTCAAGGGTTCTTCAGTGCTCTTATCTGTCACCCTATCTTAGCCATTTACTCATTTTCATTTTTCAAAAACTCCCTTGTATTTTAAAAAATAAGTTTAAAACATGTATGCTTAAATTTAAATCAAAGTATTTTTCAACTAAAGTTGGAGCGGAAGAAAATGGACAAAATCAGGAGAAGCAAAGGAAGGAGAATGTGTTAGTCTTGCTAATCTCTTTGGTAGAGGTAAAATATTTGTAGATTTTCTTGTAGTACGTACAGTGTTTCTACTTCCTAAGAGGGTGGTTGGAAGAGAATAAAAAGGAGGAATTCAACTGTGTGTGTGTGTGTGTGTGTGTGTGTGTGTGTGTGTGTGTATACTCCCCATGTTTCTATTATTTCTTGTAACTTTGGCTTTACTATTCTTGGAAGTGGCTCTTCAAGAGCCACATATATATATGAGCAATACACATATATATATTGCTTAGCAAGTTTATGATATGATCCTGTATATCATAATAGAATATAAAGACAGAATATAGTTTGGATATTATTAAAATTTTTGAATAATAGTTGAAAGCAAGTTAAAGGAAGCAATTAAGAATACAGGTTTAGAATATGAGTACAGATAAAGACAGATAAGAAACTGTGTACTATAACATTTAAAAATAATTATTTTTCTGTTGAATTTTTAAATAATATCATCAAAAATATAATCTTAGGCTTTTATTAGACATTATTTAAACCTATATACTAATTTGGGGAAATTAGCATTTTCATAGTATTTAATTTTACTATTTACTATTTACTATTAATTTTACTATTTAAACATATGGTATAATTTAATTTTCTTTACACTTTATTATATAACCTTTATATTTTAATAGGCCCTCCTTAATGACTGTTTCTTGATAAATTTACTCAGAATCTTTTCCCCCAAAATGTAATTGAATTTAACATCAACTCAACAAATATATATTCAGCATTTACTGTAAGCTGGGTGCACTTAGGCATTTGGGATACATTAAGGTACAAAACCAATGAGAAATTTTATCTTGTAGAACTTATAGTTGAAAAAATTTTAAAAAAATGGATAAAGACACATAAATAAATTGTGTACAATATGTGATGGTTAATTTTATGTATCAAACTGACTGGGCTAAGGGATGCCCAAATATCTTATAAAACATTATTTCTGTGTCTCTGTAAGAATGTTTCCAGAAGAGAGTAGAATTTGCATTAGTAGACTGAGCAAAGATGGGCTTTACCAATGTAGCTGGGCATTATGCAATCTGGTGAGGACCTGAAGAAGACAAAAGGGCAGACAAAAATAGATGTTCTTTCTGCTCAAGGTGGTACATCCAGTTTTCTCTGATATCAGACATCATCATTCTTGGTTCTTGGGTCTGTGGACTCAGATTAGGACTTACACCACTGGCTCCTGCTATAGTAGGGATGTCTGACCCTTCTAACCCTTATGTTGAAGTTTGATCTCCATTGTCAGTGTTGACAGGTGGGCCTAATGCTCCCATTAGGGAGTATTAGGTATCTGGGTGTTGGAGGCAGATCCCTTATGAATAGATTAATGCCCTCCTTGAGGCAGGAATGAGTGAATTCTTACTCTGTTACTTCCCAAATGACCTAATTGTTAAAAATAGTCTGGCACCTCCCCTCGCTCTCATTTCCTCTCTTGCCATGTGCTCTCAGTGCACACCAGTTACCCTTTCTTTCCCTCACGAGTGGAAGCAGCCTGAAGCCCTCACCAGAAGCCAGCAGATGTTGGCACCATGCTTCTTGTACAGACTGTAGAACTGTAAGTCAAATAAGCCTCTTTTTCCTTATAAATTACTCTGACTCAAGTATTCCTGCATAGTTACTAAACAGACAAAGACAGCTTTCCTGGTTCTCAGGATGTCAGATTTGGAATGAAAATACATCACTGACTTTCCTGTGCTAACAATTTGTAGACAGAAAATTGTGGAAAGTCCCAACCTCCATAATTGTAGGAGCCAATCTCTCATGATGCATCTCTTTTTATCTATGTATCTATCTAACTATAGCCTATTGAACCGCTTTCTCTGGAGAAACCTAACTAATACAGTATATGTTATGGGAGGTCTTTAAGACCACTTCCAGATTTGATGATTTATGGACCTCTAACACTGGGAGGTCTCACAGGATTCAGAATACCATTGGACATGTAGCTATAATTTGTGACAGTGAAAAGATACAAAGTACAACAAGAAAAGCGAAAAGATGCAGGAAAAAAATCTGGAGGAAACCAGATGCAAACTTCCAGAGTCTTCTCCCAATGGAGTCCTTCACTTAATTCCCTCAGAAACAAATTATGGCAATATGTAAAATGTTGCCAACAAGGGGAATTCATTAGAGATGGCACCCAGTTTTTAGCTGGGGGCTGATCACATAGGCATCCTCTGTCTGGCATATACCCAAATCTCAGACTCCTTGGGAAAAAAAACAGATGCTCAACATAAACCATATTGTTTACACAGTTTAGGTACAATAAGTCATTTCTTAGCTGTTAATTAAGTTTCAGAAACCCTCCAAAAACCAAGTTCCCAGATACCAGCCAAGGAACGACCCTATAAGCAGGACTTCCAAAGAACAGCAGTTAGTCCTGCTGTGTTAACTCTTTTCTGCGCAGTATATTTAAAAAGTGATAAATTCAATAAAAATAAAGCGAAATAGGGATTTGGGAGGATTGGGAGAAGGGATAGTTTGCAATTTTAAATAAAGTCGTCAGGGTAGAGCTCATTAAGAAGATAACATTTGGGATCAGATGGTAGTAAGTTAGATAGTCATGCAGATATTTTGGAGAAGATATTTGCAGAGGGAATAGGCAACACAAGGGATGTCAAAGAGGCCAAGTGTGTGTGCCTAGAATTTAGGAGATTTCAGAGGTGTGAAGAAGAGCCAAGGCATCACATCAGTAAAATTGTGGACTAGGACTTTCCAGTGCTCATGCCCTGCAAAAACATCCATTTGAACAACTATCCATGCACAAAAATACCTTCATCATAGCTAAAGAAACCAAGTGAGACATAACAGCACCGGGGTGAAACACAAATAAGAAAAGATTCATTGAAGACAGTGAGATGGATGATTTTACATTACTCTTATTGCTCTTTTTCTAAACCCAGGTGGCACAGAATGTAGAAAGATACAATCCATTTTATAGAAAAGAGAGAGAGAAATGACCACTAGACTTTGTCTCAGTCCCCAATACTAGGCCCACTATAGTAAAACCCAGTTTGGGGCAGGCCTATATAGCCCCAGACTTTGGACCTGACCCAGCACTCACCCTGCCCCAGTACCAGGCCAACCTCCCCAGACTTATTCACAAGTCTTGCCTCAGGGAAAGGCTACCTGACAGTCCTGACCTCTATTTTACCTTCAGCACTGGACTGATACCTAAGGCACTAGGCTTCAGGCCTGCCCTAGTGCCATGCCATGCCCCTTAAGCCTAGTCATCAGGCCAGCATCTTCAGATACAGCCTCCTGGATGGTCCCTGTAGATACAAGTAGCAGACCTACTCACTGTCAGACAAGACCTTGTGATTCCAGCTTCCAAGCCAGCCCTAGATTTCCAACCATCCCTGAGTCAGGTCATCCCATACAGCTCCTAAATCCAGGCTCACCCTGGCATGAAGTCAGCACCCCTGCCTTCAGGCATCAATCTGGCACCTGCAGGCATAGGACCCAGGCCTGTCCAGTGCCAGGCTATTATTCTCTGAGACTCCGCTCTCCAGACTGGCCCTTATAGCCCCATATTTCAGCAGTCCTAGGATCCAAGCCTATTCTAGTAGACCCAGGTTCCAGGACTGTCCAACTATATCCTAGCATTGGACTGGAAGCCATGGACCAAGGCTCCAAAACCACCACTGTGTATGTGGGTTACAGGTTGGCCCTCATGGCCCCATGATCTAGGCCAGCCCTTGCAGATCTATCCCCTAGGCCAGCCACCATGGCTCCATACATTAGAAAAGCAACCAAAATCCTAGGCTCCAGAGAATAGCCCCCACAGGCCCAGCTTTTACTCTGCCCCAGTATCAGGCTGGTCCCAGGTCTGGGTCAGTTCCTACAACCTCAGACTCCAGTGGACCCAGAGTTCAAGCTGGCTGTAGCAGATCTAGAATCTAGGTCTATTTCCACTGGACTCTTGTGCCAGGCCAGCCTTCACAATCCAAGGCTCCAGGTCTACCCCTATAGATCTAGTCCCCAGCCCCAGACCTGCCCATATGGACTTAAGCTCCAAGGCTATCTCAGTGGACTCAGATGCCTAGTACCAGTGTCTGGTATGACCATGAAGATTCAGATTCAAGGCTAATTCTAACACTGGGTCAGCTTCTTTGGAACTATCCTTCATGGCTTTAGGCCAGCCCTTATGGACCCAGGCTCCAGGCCTAATCACAAAGGCTCAACCAAGAGATCTATCCCATTGGATCCAGGATTCAGGTCTAGTCCTGCAGATCTAGGCACAAGTCCCACCCACATGTTGACTCACACATTGGGAAACCCTGCCCTAAAAGTCCAGCATCAAGCCAAGTGGCTTGCCCAGAATTTCTTTGAGCTGACTTTGGAAGGATATTCCCAGACAAAGTCAATCTGTAAAGACTAAAGTAAGTTCACAAGTCTTCAAATATGTGGACAGCAACACACAGTCACAAGATAAACAACAATCAGGAAAATATGACACCACCAAAAGAACAAAATAAAGAATCAGTAACAAACTCTAAAGAAATGGAGATACATGAACTGCATGATAAATAATTCAAAGTAATTATATTAAGGAAACTCAGTGAACTTCAAAAAATACAGAGAAAAAATTCAGTGAAATTAGGAAAACAATAAATGATCTAAACAAAAAATTCAACAAAAAGATTAAAATTGTTTTTAAAAATCAAACAGAAATTCTGGAGTAAAATATAATAAATAGAAAAATTTGCAATAAAGGACATCAACAGAAGAATTGGTCAAGCAGTAGAATTTGTGTACTCAAAGGCAAATTATTTAAAAATATATGATTATAGGAATTAGAAGAAATAAATAAAACAATAATAAAAATGAATGAAGAACACTTATGGGATTTATGAAACAGCATTAAAAGAGCAACTGTTTACAGAAGTGCAAGAGTTATAGAAGTGCAAGAAGGATAAGAGAGAGACAAGGAAGTTAGAGCTTAGTTAAAGAAATAGCAGAAAACTTTCCAAATCTGGGGAAAGATATAAATATTCAGGTGAAAGAAGGTCAAAGGCCTCCAATCGGACTCAATCTAAAGAAGACTATAACAAAACATATTATAATCAAACTTTACAAATCAAAGTCAAAGAGGTAATCTTGAACACTGTAAGAAAAATGAAGCAAATCACATCCACATTGAGAGTTCCAATAAGAAATATCAACAGACTGCTCAATAGTAACCTTATAGGTCAGGGGAGTGTAGGATGACATGGTCAATACACTGAAGGAGAAAACAAAAACCTGCCATCGAAGAATATTGTAGCTGGCAAAACTGTTCCTTAAAAATGAAGAAGAGATAAATAATTAAAACAACAGGTGAAACATCAGATCTGTTTTACAAGAGATGCTAAAGGGAATTCTTCAAGTTAAAAGACAAGGGTGGTATTTGATAACACAGAAGCTTACGAAAGAGTAAGACTCACTGATAAAAGTAAGTACAGAGTCAAACTCAGAATATTCTAACCTTGTAATAGTAGTGTGTAAATTACTATATCTATTATGAAGGTTAAAAGACAGAAGTATTAAAGATAATATCTAGGATAATTTGTTAAGGAATACATAATATAATCAGATGCAGATTGTGACATCAACAACATAAAATGTTTTGGGGGGTGGCATAGTAAAAGTTCAATATTATATTATGCAATAAAAGTTCATTGCTATCAGTGTAAATTATTGTCTATCACTGTAAGATGTCTTATGTAAGCCTCATGGTACCACAAAGCAAAACCCTATACAGTAGACACACAAAATATAAAAAGTAAGAAATTATAGCATTCTCTAGAGAAAACTATCCAATCACAAAGGAAGATAACAAGAGAGACATAAAGGTGCAAAGTGTCTACAAACAAAACAAAACAAAACAAAACCCAAAAAACAATTAACAAAATGGCAGGATTATGTCCTTATCTATGAGTCATCATCTTGAATGTAAATCAATACATTTTCTTATTAAAAGACAGACTTGCTAAATAGGTAAACACAAACAAACAAAAAACTAAAATTCAACAATATGCTGGGGGAAAGATGTAAATATTCACCTACAAAAAGGCCAAATGCCTTCAATCAGATTAAATACAAACAAGACTATACAAATATATATTATAATCAAACTTCAAAAATTAAAGTCAAGGAGAGAATCTTGAACATAGTAAGAAAAAAGAAGTGAATCACAAATAACGGAGTTCCAGTAAGAAATAACAGACTTCTCAGTAGAAACTAAGACTCACTTAACCTTTAAAGACCCAAATAGATTGAAAGCAAAATGATGAAAAAAAAAAAAAAGATATTTTGTGCAAATGTAAAAGAGAGCAGGATATCTATACAGATAAAGTGGACTTTGTGTAAAAAACTGTAAACAGAGACAAATATAGTCATTACATAATAATAAAGAAATCAATTCAAGAAGATATAACAATTGTTAATATACAGGCACCCAACAACAGAGAACTTAAATATAAAAAACAAATATTAATAGATCTGAAAAGACACACAGATCGCAATATAATAATTGTGGAAGACTTAATACCATTCGTTGCACAATGGACAGGTCATCGAGACAGAAAACCAATAAGAAAACAGACTTGAACTATGTTTTAGACCAAATGGATCTAACAAACAAATAAAAAACATTCCATCCAACAGCAACAGAATATACATTCTTATCAAGTACAAGTGAATAATTTTCTAGGGTAGATCTTATGTTAGGCCACAAAACAAATCTTGGAACAAATTTAAGAAGATTGAAATCATATTAAATGTATTTTTTATCATAAGGTTATGAAACTGAAATCAATAGGAAGAATATTGACAATTTTACTAATACATGAAAATTAATTAACATGCTCCTCAACAACTGATGAGTCAATGAAGAAATCAAGAGGAAAATTAAAAAAATACCATGCAATAAAAAAATGAAAACATAATATATCAAAATTATAAGATGCAGCAAAAGCAGTTCTAAGAAGGAAGTTTATAGCGATAAATGCCTACATAGAATATAAGATCCCAAATAAACAGTCTAACGTTACACCTCAGGGAACTGGATAAAACAGTACAAATAAGCCCAAAGTTAATAAAAGAAAGAAAATGATAAAGATTAGAGTAGGAATAAATGAAATAGAGACTGGAAAAACAATACAAAAGGCTAACAAAATTGAATTGATTCTTTTAAAATATGATAGAAAACAAAGTTTTACCTTTACAGTATAAGAAAAAAAGAGAAGACAAATATAATCAGAAACGAAAGAGTCATTCTGTTACCAGAGAAATACAAAGAATCAGAAGACTTCTATGAACAGTTATACATCAGCAAATAGGATAGCCTAGAAAATATTGATACATTCTTATACATGTAAAATCCATCAACTTTAAACTACAAAGAAATATAAAACTTGAACAGACCAATTATGAGGAAGAATCAATCAGTAAAAAATATTCTTCCATCAAAAAAAGCCGAGAACGTAATGTCTTTACTGTTGAATTCTACTAAAAACTTACAGAAGTAATAACAAACATACTCAAACACTTTCAACAAATTGAAGAGGAGGAAACACTTTCAGACTTAACAATACCCAAAGTTCAGTCAAGGACAGTACAAGAAAATAAAATTATAGGCCAGTATCTCTGATCGTCATAGATGCAAAAATACAAAAAAATTACTAGCAAACTAAATTGAAGAAAACATTAAAATAATCATTTACCATGATCAAGTGGGATTTGTTCCTTGAATGTAAGGATTGCTTAACACGTAAAAATCAATAAATGTGACACACCATATTAAAAAAATGAAAAATAAAAATAGCTGCAGAAAAAGTCAATTGACAAAATTCAATACCCTTTTATGATAAAATCTCTCAACAGATTAGGTACAGAAGGCTCAATACCCTTTTATGATAAAATCTCTCAACAGATTAGGTACAGAAGGCATGTACCTCAACACAATGAAGGTCATATATAACTAGATTATAACCAACACCATTTTAAATACTGAACAATTTAAATCTTTTCCTCTAAGATCAAGGCCAAGAAAAGGATACTCACTCTTACCACTTATTTTCAACATAATACTAGAAGTCATGGACATAGCAATTAGGATAGAGAATGAAATAAATGGCATCCTAATAGGGAAGGAAGGAAATAAAAATTATTTACAAATTACATGATCTTATATATAGAAAATCCCAAAGGATCCACCAAAAACCTGTTAGAAATGGTAAATAAATTTAGTTAAATTTCAGTACAAAATCAATGTATAAAAATGAGTACTTTCTATACACAATAATATAATAGAGTAGAAGAATATAGAATACAATAAAGAATAAAATAGATTGTTGGAAAATTAAATTAAAACAATAACATTACAATATTATTAAAAATTCAAAAGTTTGTAAAATTAACTAAGGAGGTAAAAGACTTTTACACTGAAAAATATCAAACACTGATGAAAGAAATGAAAGAAAACACAAATAAATGGAAATAAATTTCATATGGATTGATTGAAATAATTAGTATTGTTAAAATATTCATACTACCCAAAGTAATCTACAGATTCAGTGAAACTTCTATCAAATTTCAATGACTTAAAAGTTTTTTCTTTTGCAAAGTTTTTGGGATACAGGTGGTATTTGGTTATGTAAGTAAATTCTTTAGTGATAATTTGTCAGATTTTGGTGCACTCATCACCTGAGCAGTATACACAGCACCATATTTGTAGTCTTTTCTCCCTCGCCCACCTCTTACTTGTTCCTGAAGTCCATTGCATTATTTGTATGCCTGTGTCCTCATAGTTTAGCTCCCACATATCAGTGAGAACATACAATACTTGGTTTTCCACTTCTGAGTTACTTCATTTTGAATACTTCACTTAGACTAATAGTCTTCAGTCTCATCCAGATCACTCCAAATGCTGCTAATTCACTCCTTTTTATGGCTGGATAGTCATATATATATATCTATCTCACAGTTTTTTTTTTATCCACTCATTGATTGATGGGCATTTGGGTTGGTTCCATGATTTTGCAATTGTGCTGCTATAAGCATGCGTGTGCAAGTATCTTTTTTGAATAATGACTATTTATTTTTCCTCTGGGTAGATACCCAGTAGTGGGATTGCTGGATCAAATGGTAATTCTACTTTTAGTTCTTTAAGGAATCTCCACACTCTTTTCCATAATGGCTGTATTAGTTCACATTCCCACCAGCAAGGTAGAGGTGTTCCCTGTTCACTGCATCCATGCCAGCATCTACTTTTTTTTTTTTTTTTTTTTTTTTTTTGATTTTTTGATTATGGCCATTCTTGCAGGAATAAGGTGGTATTGCATTGTGGTTTTGGTATGAATTTCACTGATCATTAGTGATGTGCATTGTTTTCATATGCTTGTTGGTCATTTGTATATATTCTTTTGAGAATTGCCTATTCATGTCCTTAGCCCACTTTTAATGGGATTGTTTGTTTTTTTTTCTTATTGATTTGTTCGAGTTTGCTGTAGATTTTGGATATTAATCCTTTGTCAGATATATAGATTGTGAAGATTTTCTCTCACTCTGTGGGTTGTTTGATTACTCTGCTAACTGTTCCCTTTGCCTTTTAAAAGTTCCTTAGTTTAATTAGATCCCAGCTATTTGTCTTTGTTTTTATTGAATTTGCTTTTGGATTCTTGGTCATGAAATCCTTGCCTAAGCCAATGTCTAGAAGGATTTTTCCAATGTTATCTTCTAGAATTTTTATAGTTTCAGGTCTTAGGTTTAAGTCCTTAATCCATCTTGAGTTGATTTTTGTGTAAGGTGATAGATGAGCATCTAATTTCATTCTATATGTGGCTAGCCAATTATCCCACCACCATTTGTTGAAAAGGGTGTCCTTTCCCCACTTTATGCTTTTGTTTGCTTTGTTGAAGATCAATTGGCTATAAATATTTGAGTTTATTTCTGGGTTCTCTATTTGGTTCCATTGGTCTATGTGCCTATTTTTTATTTTTATTTATTTATTTTTTTTGTGCCAGTACCATGCTGTTTTGGTGACTATGGCCTTGTAGTATAGTTTGGAACCAAATAGTACTGTGCCTCCAGATTTGTTCTTTTTGCTTAGTCTTGCTTTGGCTATGTGGGCTCTTTTTTTGGTTCCATATAAATTTTAGAATTGTTTTTCCTAAATCTGTGAAGAATGATTGTGGCATTTTGATGGGGATTGCATTGAATTTGTAGATTGCTTTTGGCAATATGGTCATTTACACAATATTAATTCTACCCATCCATGAGCATTTCATGCAAATGGGCACCAAAAGTGAGCAGAGGTACCTATTCTTATGTTGGACAAAACAATCTTTAAAGCAACAGCAGTTAAAAGGGACAAAGAGGGACATTATTTACTGGTAAAAGGCATTGTCCAACAAGAAGGTATCACAATTATAAACATATATGCACCTAACACTGGAGCTCCCAAATTTATAAAACAATTACTAATAGACCTAAGAAATGAGATAGACAGCAACACAATAGTAATGTGGTCCATCGACAACACTAGCCAGATCATCAAGGCAGAAAGTCAACGAAGAAACAATGGATTTAAACTATACTTTGGAACAAATGGACTTAACAGATGTATACAGAACATTTCATCCAACAACCTCAGAATACACATTCTATTCAACAGCACATGGAACTGTCTCCAAGATAGACTATATGATAGGCCATAAAAATAAGCCTCAATGAATTTAAGAAAATTAAAATTATATCAAGCACTCTCTGAGACCACAGTGGAATAAAGCTAGAATTCAACTCCGAAAGGAACCTTCAAAACATGCAAATACACGGAAATTAAATAACCTGCTCCCGACTGAGCACTAGGGCAAAAACAAAATCAAACTGGAAATTAAAACAATTATTGAAACTGAATGACAATAATGATATGATCTATCAAAACCTCTGGGATATAGCAAAGGCGGTGCTAAGAGGGGAGTTCATAGCCCTAAACACCTACATCAAAAAGACTGAAAGAGCACAAACTAACACTCTAAGGTCACACCTCAAGTAACTGGAGATAAAAGAATAAACCAAACCCAAACACAGCAGAAGAAAGGAAATAACCAAGATCAGAGCAGAACTAAATGAAATTGAAACAAAAAAAATACAAAGGGTAAGTGAAACAAAAAGCTGGCTTTTTGAAAAGGTAAATAAAATCGATAGAGCACTGGCCAGATTAACCCAGGAAAGAAGAGAGAAAATCCAAATAACCTCACTAAGAAATGAAACAGGAGATAACACAACTGACACCACTGAAATATAAACGATCATTCAAGCCAACTATGAACACCTCTATGTACATAAACTAGAAAACCTAGAAGAGATGGATACTTTCCTTAAAAAATGCAATTCCCTTAGCTTAAATCAGGAATAGATACCCTGAACAGACCAATAATAAGCAATGAGATTGAAATGGTAATTAAAAAATTACCAACAAAAAAGTCCAGGACCAGATGGATTCACAGCAGAATTCTACCAGACATTCAAAGAAGAATTGGTACCAATCCTTTTGACATTATTCCACAAGATAGAGAAAGAGGGAACCCTCCCTAATTCATTCGATGAAGCCAGCATCACCGTAATACCAAAACCAGGAAAGGAAACAACCAAAAAAGAAAAGAACAGACCGATATCCTTGATGAACATAGATGCTAAAATCCCTAACAAAATACTTGCTAGCTGAATCCAAAAACATACCAATAACATAATCCACCATGATCAACTGGTTTTCATACCAGGAATGCAGGGATGGCTTAACACCTGCAAGTCAATAAGTGTGATACACCATGTAAACAGGATTGAAAGCAAAAATCATATGATCATTTCAGTAGATGCAAAAAAGGCATTTGACAAGATCGATCATCCCTTAATGATTAAAATTCTCAGCAAAATAGGCATACAAGTGACATCCCTGAATGTAATAAAACCCATCTATGACACACCCACAACCAACATAATACTGAATGGGGGAAAGTTGAAAACATTTCCTCTGAGAACTGGAACAAACAAGGATGTGAACTCTCACCACTCCTTTTCAACATAGTACAGGAAATCCTGGTCAGAGCAATGAGACAAGAGAAAGAAATCAAGGGTATCCAAATTGGTAAAGAGGAATTCAAACTGTCACTGTTTGCTGACGATATGATTGTTTACTTTCAATGACATTTTTAACAGAAATAGAAAAACTATCCTACAATTCTTATGGAGCCATAGAAGATCCTGATTAGACAAAGTAGTGCTGAGAAAAAAAAAAGCTAGATGTATCACATAACCTAATCTGAAAATCTATACAAAGTTATAATAATAAAAACAACATGATACTGGCATAAAAGACACACAGGTTAATGGAACAAAACAGAGAACCTAGAAATAAATCCACATATTTATTGGTCAATTGATTTTTCAACCAAGATGGCAAGATTGTACACAGTGAAAAGGGTACCCTCTTTTATAAACGGTATTGGACAACAGGATATCCTCTTGCAGAAGAATAAAATAAAACCAACATCTTACACCATCTACAAAAATTAACCAACATGAATTAAAGATTTAAACCTAAGATCTGAAACTAAATCTACTAGAAGAAAGCGTAGAGAAAAAGCTCCATGACATTGGTCTAAACAAAGATGTTTTTTGTGATACCAAAACACAAAACACACACACACACACACACACACACACACACACAAATAGACAAATGGAATTACATCAAATTGAAAAACTTCTGCACAACCAAGGAAATAATCAATAGGGTGAAGAGACAACCTACCAAATGGGAGAATATATTTTCAAATAATACATCTGATAAGGGCTTAACATCCAAAATATACAAGGAAGTAAACTACACAATAGTAAGAAAAAAATCCAATTAAATAATGGGCAAAATACCTAAATAGACATTTTTCAACAAAAAAATACAAATGACAAATGGGTATATGAAAAAAATGCCCAACATCATTAATCATCAGGAAAATGTAAACTAAAAACACAAGGAGTTAACTATCAACATATACAAACATTAACTCAAGATGGATTAATGACTTAAATATAAGATCTCAAACTATAAAAAATCATAGAACGAAAGCTAGGAAATACTCTTCTCAACATTGGCCTTGGCAAAAGATTTATTGCTGAGTCCTCAAAAGAAATTGCAATGAAAACAAAAATTGACAAGTGGGACCTAATTAAACTAAAGAGCTTCTGTGCAGCAAAAGAAAATGTCAATAAAGTGAACAGACAACCTACAGAATGGGAGAAAACATTCACAAACAGTGCATTTAACAAAGGTCTAATATTCAGAATCTATAAGGAACTTAAACAAATCAAGAAAGAAAAACAAATTACCCCGTTGAAAAGTGGGCAAAGGACACAAATAGACATTTCTCAAAAGAAGATATATAATCAGCCAACAACTGTATGAAAAAATGCCCATCATCACTAATCAGAGAAATGCAAATCAAAACCACGAGATACAATCTCACCCGAGTCAGAATGTCTGTTACTAAAAAGTTAAAAAAAAGAAAAAAAAAAAAAAGCTGATATCAGGGCTTCAGTGAAAAGGGAATGCATAAACACTGTTGGTGGGAATGTATATTAGTTCAGCTACTGTGGAAAGCAGTTTGGAGATTTCTCAAAGAACTAAAAATAGAATGACCATTCCACCCAGCAATCCCATTTCTGGGTATATTCCCAAAGGAAAAGATACCATTCTATCCAAAAGACACATACACTCACATGTCATTGCAGGACTATTCACAATAGCAGAGACATGGGATCAAACTAAGATGCCTGTCAATGATGAATTAGATTAAGAAAATGTGGTACAAATACACCATAAATTATTAGCAGTCATAAAAGGAATAAATCATGTCCTTTGCAGCAACATAGATATGCAGCTACAGGAGATTATCCTAGGCAAACTAACAAAGAAACAGAAAGTCAAATACCACATTCTCATTTATAGGTGAGAACTAAACATTGGGTACAGATGGACTTAATGATGGGAACAATAGACACTGGGCATGACAAGAGGGGGTAGGTAGGAAGGGGACAAAGATTGAAAAACTAACTATTGGGTACTATGCTAACTACCTGGATAGTGGGTTCAATTATATCCCAAATATCAGCATCACACAATATACTCTTGTAACAAAACTGCATATGTACCCCCTGAATCTAAAATAAAATGTGAAAAATAAAATAAAACCTCAAACCTGTTAGAATGACTATTATCAAAATGACAAAAGATAACAAGTGTAGGACACAATGTGAAGAAAAAGAAACTCTGTATACTATTGGAAGGAATGTAAATTGGTGCAGCCATTATGGAAAACACTATGGAGGTTAATCAAAATATTAAAAGTAGAACTTCCATATGAACCATGAATCCCAATTCTGGGAATATATCCTAAGGAAACAAAATCAGTATGTTCAAGAGATATCTGCACTCCCATGTTCATATAACATTGTTCATGATAGCTAAGATATGGAACCAACTTGTGTCCACCAACAGATGAATGGATAAAGAAAATGTGGTACATATAAACTGTGGAGCACTATTTAGCTATAAAAAAGAATGAGATGCTATTGTTTGCTACAACATAGAAAAACTTAGAAGACATTATATTAAGTGAAACAAGCCAGGCAAAGAAAAACAAGTACTGCATGACCTCACTTATCTGTTGAATGTAAAACCATCGAACTGATAGAAATAGATTAAAACTGTGGTTATCAGCAGCTCTTGATTAGGAGAATTGGGGAGGTGTTAACCAAAATACACAAAATTTTAGTTACACAGGAGAAATAATTTCAAAATATCTATTGTACATCAGGGTGATTACAGTAAATGATGATTTTTTTTTAATATTTAAAAAATGTTAAAAGAGTAGATTTGAAGTGTTTTCTCCACAAAACAATAAGTATACCTGGTAATGAATATGATAAATAGCTTGATGTAGCCTTTCCGCTATGTATACCTATATCAAAACATATGTTGTATACCATAAATATATAAAATTTTTGCTTGTCAATTAAAATAAAAAAGAGGTGAAAAAAAGAGCAGATTTTATAGGACATTAAAAGCTAAAATCATTGGCTTATAAACGTATAAGATTATCAAGAGAGTAAGTTTAGACAAAGAAGACAAATGAACCAAGAATTGAGTCCTGGTACATTTCATTATTAAGAGATTCGGAGATAGGTGATTTAACAATAAACTGTGTGAAGGCCCAACCCGTAAGAACAGAAAGAAACTAAGAGCATTTGGTGTTTTGGAAAAAATGCTATTTTATAGGTCAAGTCAAATGAAAACGGAGAAGCGACTATTGGATCTAGCAATTTGGAGGTCATAGAAAATCTTAATTAGACCAATTTGAATGAATAGTAGGGAGAAGAAACCTGCTTGGAATGTGCTTATGAGAAAATGTAAAGATTGGAATTGGAGAGTATTTTTTTGCAAAAGACAGCAGATAAGTTGACGCAGGAAGAAAAAATTGTATCAGAAGAAGCATTTTTGTTGTTGTTTGCATTAATTTTTTTATGTTTAATTAAATTTTTTTAGAATGAGGCAATATGCTCATATGTCCATATGCTAACAATAATGAACAAATATATAGTTATAAATTGATGGAGTAAGTGAAAGGGGATTGTATCTAGTCAAGTTCTGGAGGAATTGGCTTGAGACAAGAGCATTGATAATTCTCTTATGTTAACAGACAGAAAGGTTGAGTATTTGGGCACAGATGCTGAGATGTGTCTACCTGTGGTGATGGAAGTCTGTTAAAATGTGTAGAATTTAATTTTTTTTATGTAAAGTAAGAGGAAAGTTTCTTATATAAGAATGAGAAAGAAAAACACAGGTTTTTGAAGGGATTGGAGAAAGTATGAAATACTGCTCAAGGACTAAGGGGAAGTGAATAGACTCGAGATATGTAGTATAATTTCTAGACAACATTAAGACTCCTTGAGTTTCATTGTCATGATTGTTAATGGAAAGCCAATTAGTGTGGTTCTGCTTTTCTTCTATCAGATTTATTTGTCTAGACGCAGGTTCAAGGTAGGCAGATCATTGTATGTAAGCATAAATAGATTTATGAATTTTCCATGCAGATAAGGCAAAATGAGAGAAGGACTGAGGAGTTGAGGATATAGGAGAGAAAGTGAATATAAGGATTTACTATACAATTTAACTTGGAAAATAAGGGAAGAGAGGTCATCGATATGATCAAGAAACAGCAGCAATTGGTAATGACAAGGTCTAGCATTATCATGATAGAAAGAAATGACCTAGGGAGAATGGAAGGTAAAATTATTTGAAGGAAATGAAGAGTGAGGATAGAAAGAGATTCAAGTATTGTGTTTTAAAAGAAGAGGGATGGGAAAGTGTTTGCAAGAGTCAGTAATGATAAGGAAGGACAATGTAGTGATACAAAGGAAATGAGAGAAAGGATAGTCACTGCGTTAGAAAGTGGCAGCCCTCTAAGGGCTTGCACACTGCCCTTACCCATGTATGATTTTATTTGTACACAGTTTTGCATGTTCAATGCCACATTTAACAAGCAAAACAGCAAATAAGGCCAAGTCCCTTTCCAACAATCACCTTGGTAAGGCGAGTACAAAAGCTTTCTTCTGAGCCTCTTTTCTCCTAGGCATCAGATATATTTGTGTTTGTTGTATCCTGTCCCGAGAAGCTGTATGCTCAGGACAGGCCAAGTTTTCTAACAGAATAAGAAGGTGATGATAATCTGAAGAGGGGTTTGAGAATATAGAAAATGATGCTAATTACAAATTGGGAAATTAGGGGTACTATCGTTCCTTTTCATGGATTAGGGAGGAGTGGAAGATGGAGAGAAGACAGAGAATGTGCAAAGACTTAAGAAGATTTGGATGGGAGAGATGAAGGTAGTTTGAGCTTTCATGGTATCAGTACCTAGACAGAGATAAAAGATACAATGATATTAGTTTAGATGGCCTAATGACATTCAGTAATGATGATAAAAGGAAAAGAGGATGACCAGAATATCCAGTTGATGTACTTTAGGATGTCCGGAATCTAGGTCATACTTTGAACTTTAGTGTCTCTACTCTTTACCTCTGTCAATAGTTTGAAGGTTGAATATAATCAAAAGGAAGAAAAAGCAGCTTGTATTTGAAGGAGAAATGATGCATTCTTTAAATACTTACTATTTGGAATAAACTGAAATCTCCACATACCATCAAGCCAAAAAAAATAAAAAAATAAAAAGTGGTTAGACAAAAAAAAAAAAAAATAAAAAAAATAAATAAATAAATAAAAAAAATAAATCTGGGCAGATGTTGTGCCTCATGTCTATATTCCTAGTGCTTTGGGGGGCCGAGGTCGGGGGATCACTTGAGACCAGGAGATTGAGACTTGCCTGGACAACATGGTACAACCCTGTGTCTACAAAAATATGAAAATTAACTAGGAGTGGTAGCACATGCCTATAGTCCCAGCTACTCGAGAGGATGTGGTGGGAAGATCGACTGAGCCTGAGAGACAGAGGCAGAGGCTGCAGTGAGCCATAATTGTGCCACTGCACTCCAACCTGGGCATCAGAAACTCTGTCTCAAAATTAAAATAAAATAAAATAAAATAAAATAAAATAAAATAAAATAAAGCTAAAGTAAAATTTGGAACTGGTATATGAAGTAGAATTGAATTGGAGCCGGGCGCGGTGGCTCAAGCCTGTAATCCCAGCACTTTGGGAGGCCGAGACGGGCGGATCACGAGGTCAGGAGATCGAGACCATCCTGGCTAACACGGTGAAACCCCGTCTCTACTAAAAATACAAAAAAACTAGCCGGGCGAAGTGGCCGGCGCCTGTAGTCCCAGCTACTCGGGAGGCTGAGGCAGGAGAATGGCGTAAACCCGGGAGGCGGAGCTTGCAGTGAGCTGAGATCCGGCCACTGCACTCCAGCCCCGGCGACAGAGTGAGACTCTGCCTCAAAAAAAAAAAAAAAAAAATTGAATTGGAAACCAACAGTATTTAATAGTGGAGTGAGAATAATATATACTAGACACACACAAACTTTTTAAAATATTGTGTAATTTTTACCTTAATATTTTAATAGTTTGTTAAATGCTTGATAAAGTATATTAGTTAAATATATTTCAGTATATTGTCTTAAGCATCTTTAAATTTCAGCTCAAATGAACATATTATTTTAATTATTACCTTGGATAAATTGCCTTCTAAAGGTAAGTATAGTTATGGCAACAAGTACAATCTATAATGTTACTTAGACATAATATTACTTCTGTTGCATTCTTTGGTTACTTTTGATGTCACTTTTTATTAGGTCCAGGTTTCTTGCCTGGCAGATATGACTTGGTAATAGAACTGCTTTGCAATGGTGAAAGTCACTTTTTTTCTCTGAGACATGTTTAAGGTCATGGTGTGCAAATGTTTATTCCCTGAAGAGCTAAAAGATAACTTGCCCGTGGGGACGCATTATTTCTCTCCCTGTTGAAATTCATATTTTATCTCTAGACTTGCATGTGTAACGAGTTTTCATGGAAGAGAAATACTGTGTCTGGTGCATAATAAAGTGTACAAAAAGGCAAAATAAGTTTTATTGTCATTTCAGACATTAACTTTTGAATTGATGGCACTAACACTTTTTAAAATTAAATAATTTTGGACTTGTAGTTCATATTTACAAAAAGATAAATAAATGCCAATTGCCATCAATACCAAAGTTAATGTCCATCAGTCATCATGGCAACAGGAAATAAGTTTTAGAGGGGTTTATTCTGTAATTAAATGCTCTTCTTTCGAAGCTGTACAATTCTTCTCTTCTGGCTATTCCATATCCTAACCACTCCTAAGAAAGCCAGAAATGCCATCCTATCCATATTAGTAAGAGCAGTAAGTCTTCGGTGAACAGCAGGAATTCTATTTTTCAGTAAGAGTTCTTCTTAAGAATTTACAAAATACTAAAATGTAGGACATCTTAGAAAGCTGATACAGTCACATTAGAATATTTCTATAGGCTATACCTCAAAAAGTCAAATGAGACACACCATTAGTGGGGATTTAGAAAGCACAGATATTCAGGATGGATTTTTTTTTTTATTTCAAAAAAGTCTCAGGATAATTCATCTTGTTAATAAAAAAGCGAATGTTTCGGTTTTGATTAGGTCTATATTAAGCCCACATATTAATATAGATGTGACACTATTAACATGGTTTAAAAATTGAACAATGCGTTATAAGATAGGTTACATGAAAAATATAAAATATCTTTATGATTTTGGTTTTATTTCTATTTTGATTTTGTCATTGCTTGCAAGTGAATAAATGTTAGGATTTCTCATCTTGAATTTTGTAGGATTCTGGAAGTAAACTTTCATTCTGAAAAAGCACGTGATAAATTAATTTGCTAAAAAAAGGCACAAAAAGCACTGAATTTTTTGTTAAAGTGCAAATAGAAGAAACAATGAGGAATTCAAATTAATGTCAAATTAATGCCTGTAATATAATTAACTTGAATCAACTCTTTTTTTTTTTTGTTTTGTTTTTTTTTGAGACGGAGTCTCGCTCTGTGGCCCAAGTTGGAGTGTAGTGGCGCGATCTCAGCTCACTGCAAGCTCCGCCCCCCGGGTTCCCGCCATTCTCCCGCCTCAGCCTCCGAGTAGCTGGGACTACAGGCGCCGCCGCCAGGCCCGGCTAGTTTTTTTTGTATTTTTAGTAGAGACGGGGTTTCACCGTGTTAGCCAGGATGGTCTTGATCTCTTGACCTCGTGATCCACCCGCCTCGGCCTCCCAAAGTGCTGGGATTACAGGCTTGAGCCACCGCGCCCGGCCGAATCAACTCTTAAGTTGACTCTTAAGATGAGTAAGTTGGAAATGGTCATATCAAGAAATTCTCATATTAACCTATAAGTAAACATTGGTTTTGACCGCCTACCAAAGGAGAGCTGTAATTCAAATATGAATAGATTATCTATACTAATGTGTTCATGATGTGCTTGTATTTCGGAATAATTGAGTACCACACATTCTTTTTCCTTTAAGATATCTAAAAAATAAAAAAAAAGTATTATAAGTATAACAAATGCAGACTTTTTAAAACAATATAGGCTTTTGAATATTTGTTTTTATATAAATATTTTGCGTGAGGAGGAAGAAATTTTTAATTTTATTTAAAATATTATAAACCATGATAATTAATCTGTACTCTACTCTGTAACTCATTGTACCCACAGATTGCATTTGTGACAGGATTGGCTGCATGCATGGACTATGGTTGTAGAATGGAGTCTTTCCTTTGAAATAAAAAGAATGATGTATTTGTTAAACAATATCTAGACTCCAGTGATATCATGCTGTTCCCATTTGTGTACAGAATACTAAGAACAGGAACAAGTAGTTACCTTCCTCATATCCACAACATACTGAATGAAAAACAAGGGACCAAGAAATATGAGTACTATCTCTTTTAGGAGTGCTTTCCTAAATATAATAGAAAGGAGCTTATAGTAATTATCTCTTCTGCTTATTTAGCTTGACAAATCATGAAAATTGAGAGTCAAGATAAGCCATGGAAATTAGGAGTCAAGACAAATGATGAGAATCAGGATTTTAAAGGTCAAACTTGCATCACAGCAAAAACAAGTCTAATTTTTCTTTATTTCATTTTCCAATACTTGCTTTTTTTCCCATTTGAATTGCTTAATACCTCTAATAACTTTCCATTGCTTTAAGAGCAATCCAATATCCTTAACATCGAATGTGAAGTGTAAATTATCTGACCTCTGATTATATTTGTGGCCTTACAAGAGTCCAAATCCATGTGCCTCTGGATGTTCCTTCCCTTTGCTCCAACTTCCCATTCTTCAACCTCCACGCTAAACAATCTTTGCCTGAGAAACACCTGTTTACCCTTTATGGTCTTGTATTCAACCCCATTCCTTCTTGCAGGACTTTCTCTAAACCTCTAGGCCATGTTAGATGCCCTCCTATAGCAACATATCATTCTGTAGCATGAACTATCCAATATTGTCAACAGTCAAGTTCAAAGACTTTGAACCATGTAGTAGAATAGAATAAATGACAGACTGTCCTATTGTGACATTAATAAAATTATCAATTAATGCCATGATATTCTGGAAATAAACCCAACTACTAGATTGCATAGTATCCTATCTTAGCATAGGGATTTTTCTTCTAATTTTTCTTTTCCTTCTAGTTCCAGGAAAGGTGTTTTTAGCCCGACGAAAATAATAGCCAGTCTTATCATTTCTAACCAAACCAAATAAAACAGACTCTTGAGATATAGAATCTACTTATGTTCCTATCTATTTATTTTTTCAGAGGTCTTGCTACATTGCCTAAGCTGGAGTGCAATGGCTGTTCATAGGCAATATCATGGCATACTATGGCCTTGAACTTCTGGCCTCAAGGAATCCTCAATCTTCAGCCTCTTGAGTAGCTGAGATTACTTCTTTTCCTATGCTAAGCATTTTAAATTATCAAATGAAAGAATAAACAGCTAAGTCTAGAAATTTTCCATTTATTTAAGCTCACCAAATATGAAGTTAAATAAGAAAAGTGAGGAAGCAAAACATTTAGGTCTGAATGATTATGAAGGCTCACTAAAATAATTCTTCCTGAACACGGAGGGTCTAGCCACAAGACAGATTTCTGCATCTAGTTCTCTAAAGCCACAGGAAGCAAATTCCTGCTTTCAAGTTTTAAAAACTTAAAAATATTGACAAATATTTTCAGAGAATATTGCTATATACATCGAATAAAATAATTAACAAAAATTAGAAATATTGGTCCAACCTGTCCCCAACCTATTATCATTTTATTACATAGCATCTTCCATCATTTTATCATATAAAAAGTCAAATTGGCAAGTTATTAGACGACAGCTATTTTATCACTTCTTTTGCAGGAGAAATTGCATTTATGATTATGTATTCATGCCTAGCTTCTCCACTACGATGTAAGTTCCATGAAGCTGTCCTCTGTGTATGTTTTCAATAGAGCTCTGTACCATAACATACCAGATAATGGTGATATAAGTGCAACAAATATCTGTGACTGAATGAAAGAGATATATTAGAAAATATGTGCATAGAGTAAGTGAAAACATGTTTACAATAATATAATGCTACAAGCTGTTTTCCCTAAGGTCTTCATGTGATCACATTCCTTTTCTTCTATTACAGATATTCTCTTACAAGAAAACTCTTCATTTTGAAAATATTTTCCAGTTGACATTTCTTTTGCAAGCATGAATCATACCTCAAAAGAAATATGAATTCAACAATGAAAGAAACTCTACCTTACTAAACTTTTTTTCCATTTCTTAACTAGTGTCTGGCATAAAGTATGCCCTTAATAAATATTTGCTAAATATTGATTTGTATAAAACCTTAAAATAAGTTAAATAAAAGCATATTCAGAGGATGTGTTGATTGTGGTTATGAATCAAGAAATAATTTTTTTTTCTGTGCATGTATTATTACTCTGCAATAATCAAGCATAAAAAGGATATTGTGTTTATTTCACTTTTTAGTACCTTATGTATATAAACTAATTTATACACTCACCGTTTAATAAGTACTTGCAGTTTTCTAGATGTATAACTTATGTGCTTTAAATAACATTAATTTGAATGTAGAGAGAATTTGCCTGCCTATAATGCATTTTTCCCAGTATAGAATGAAATGTATTTCATCATAAGCAAAATATGTGGTTTGAGGATACCAGTCATACAGAGTGCAAATGTATTTGTGGTGGATCATGAAATATAAGCTTCACACACTGGTTATTTCAGAAAAATCGGGAGTCAGCCAAATACTTTAGACCATTACTTTAGGAAGAAGCAAATATTATAAGGCTTTGGTTTGCCTTTGAACTGAAATAATCACCTGTAATACTTTGTACCAAAGAAATTTGAAGTGGATAACTAATTGATAAAGTAGGTTAAAGACAATTTCTGAGGCCATTTTATGTGCTTTGATTAGCAGATTAGAAATTTCAGTTAAAATAAAATACCTATATATGAACAGAGAAGTAAATTCAGAATAAAATAATTCCCAGCATTGCATTTCTTTTGGGTGATTTTTCTCTCTGTAATATGCCCTTATGGTAAAATCCCACTGGATTATTTTATTAAATAAAATATAGTTATTTTTAGTGGATGCCTGTGCAAGTACAATGTAGTTATTACTACTTGATAATATAAATTAAAAGCACAAACCTTTTCACAATTCATGTTAACTAATGATGTTACACAGTATACTTAATTTCATTGCAAGGTAAAAATTGAATTTTCTTATACAAAGAAACATTGCTCCCTTTCCTGCAAGAAAACATGTGGTGGACAATAATTAATCCTTTGGATTGAATATCACAATGTATTTAGTAATAGAAGATTTGGGTCTTGAAACAATATAAATAAAGCATCAATACTCATGGGCTTACTCCCCATTTGCCAGGCAATTTCTATTTACACTGAGTAAAACTTAGCCCATATTTATTAACACAACCTTGGAAATATTTGAATCAGATTAAGACAACATGCAAACTTAGAAGGAAATGATCATGTTAGACCATAACTTTTCGTTGTGATATGGGGAGAGTGGAGAGGTGACATTTAACCTGAGATGGTGACTAAACTACTCAAATGAATGATCAATGAAGGGAAATGTGGACAACATCTGAGGTACTTCGTTAAGAAATTAAAATCAATAAAAGAAATTGGAATTGAATGTTATAACGCCTACGGTATTTGTTCGACTGAGAAACATAACAAAAATGTTTACATGCTTTATATTTCTTAGTTAAATTATATGTTGATAGTGTAAAGAAATATATTTGCCTATTTACTGGAACTTAAAATACTAGTTTTTTAGACAAAATTGAATTTAAGACAATATTCACTAAATGCACTTAACTGGTTTCCCTCCCTCCCTCCTTCCCTCCCTCCCTCCCTCCCTCCCTCCCTCCCTCCTTCCTTCCTTCCTTCCTTCCTTCCTTCCTTCCTTCCTTCCTTCCTTCCTTCCTTCCTTCCTCCCTTCCTCCTTTCCTCCCTTCCTTCCTTGCAGTGAATCCATATGGATCTGCAGCAAACTCAATTCTTGTCTCCTCAGAAGAGAGAATTTGACTAAACAACAAGGCAGAAGGAGAGACTGAAGCAAGTTTTAAAGTAGGAGGGAAAGTTTATTACAAGTTTTTAAAGCAGAAACAAAAGGCAGAAAAGTACAAATGGAAGAGAGCCAAGTGGGCAACGCGAGAGAGAAGTGCACAATTTTTCCTCTTGACTTGGGGTTTTATATGTTGGCATACTTCCAGGCTCTTCTTTCCGTTCCCCCCGATTTTTCTCTTGGGGTGGGCTGTCCACATGCACAGTGACCTGCTAGCCCTTGGGAGGTGAGCATGCGCTGTGTGTTTACTGGAGTTGTATGAATGCTCACTTGAGGCATTCTTCCCTTACCAGTAGTATGTCCCAAGAAGGCCATATACTGGTTGAACTCTGCCATTTTGCCTCTTGAAGCACATTTGTGAGCCCACTTGCCCAAATCCTGAGATCTTATCAGGAAGTCGCTGGTCACCAGCTTCAGGTGTTTCTGTTTATTGGGAAACTGCCTTTCCCTGAAACTGGCTGCAGCCAGTTACTATTTTAGAGAGACAGTTAACCACTTGAACATCACCTGATGGTGTCCTGATACTCCTGGTGTGTGTGTATGGAGGCGGAGGGCGGGGTGCATGCAGGGGGAGCCATCTCCTGCCTTGCTCATGTCTGACTAGCTACCTACGGTAACACTTCCTTCCTTCCTTTTTTTCAGCAAACACTTACTACACATTAAGCAGGATCTTCTTTGCTGAGGATAAATATATGAGTAGGTCATCTCAGAGGCTATTTGTCATGCTGTGCACACCCTAGCTCATGAATCCCAATCTCTTCTTATCCACAGGGAATTCTGAGTCATTATATTTGACATGAGGCTTGGTATGAAACAGGTGTTACTACCACCAAGGAACCTGGAAAAAAATTGTATTTCCAGATTTTTCCATGGTCACATAAACAGCATCTTGAGGGACAAGTTAGCTGCAAAATCTTGGATTTGAATTGGAGCCAGGGAAAGAAAGGTTCCAGGAACTTCATACTCAGTGTTGTCAGTAATTTCCTGTTTTCTGGTGTAGGGGTGGATGTGGTAACCTTCACAGTGTTCTGTGTTTCAAATGAATAGCAGAGGTGTCTAACTGGACTGCTGCTGTGGTGTAAGTTTGCTGTACTTCCGGATGTTCTCCCTTTCCTCCTCTCCCCTCCCTTCTTTTGTCTTCCCCTTCCTATTCTTCCTTCTTCCTTCTTCTTGCTTTTAAGGACCACTGATTCTTAAGATTTTGTAACAGTTCTTGGAGATACTCAGTATGCTTTGAATAAAATAACTTCCTGTTTTAATTTTCTTTTGCTTGCAACTAAATCTGCCACCAGTACAGATCTGGCCCTAATAGAAATCACTATATAGAAGGCTAAGTTAGCCAGAGCCTTGAGAAACTAATCTAATTATTACAAATGTCATATTTTCTATGTAAACAACAATAAGGATGAAATCTCATGTGTGGACTATATATGCTAAATGTGTGGCTTGAGTTGCTTATTGTGTACTGGTACTTGGCCAAAAGCAAGACAAGAGGAAGCATGTACCAGAGGAAGCAAGACAAGATTAGCACATTAACTATGGTTTGAAAAATATACAGAATTTTGCTATGTGGAATCTGAAAGTATATAACCAACAAACCTCTAGTATAGCTGTAGTATTATAGTGGAAAGGGCACACTGACTCTTCATGAGGAGTAGAACATAGGGAAACACCCAAACCACGAGAAAATTTATAAAAAGCACTAGAGAAATTTGAATATTCTGGTAACAATATACAAAACAACATTTAAACAAAGCCAGAATTCTAGCTATGTTAACATACATTCTCACATTAAAGACTCATTTATCTCAGCTTCTGTTATCTTATACAACATGTCTGGCTTCCAATAAAATATTGTAAGACATTCTCAAGGGCAAGAAATAACAAAGCATCAGAGTTAGACTAAGATGTGACAGAGATATTGAAATTATCTGACAGACATTATAAAATAATTATATATGTTAAGGATTTTAATGATAAAGGTAAACAATATACAAGAATACACGGTAATATAAGTAGAGAAATGGAAATGCTAAAAAAATATAAAATAAAATACTAAGAATCAAAAGCACTGTAACCAAAAGAAATGTCTTTAATGAATTCATTGGTGGACTGTACACAGCAGGCTATACAAAATATCACTGGGCTTGAATATAGGTAAATAGAAACTTTGCCAACTGAAGTTGTTTAGAGAAAAAATCATCTAATATTTGTGGGATAATATCAGAATATATAATACATGTGTATGTATAATACTAAAAAGAAATAGAGCAAAGTAGAAGAAATACTTGAAGTAATAATGCCAGAAAATTTTCCAAAATTAATGACAGACACTAAATCATCCATCTGGGAAGCCCAGAGAACACCAGCAGGATAAACACCAAAAACCACACCTAGACATGTCATATTCAAACTGCAGGAAATCAAAGAAAAAGAAAATAGTGAAGAAAGCCAAAGTGGAGATGAATAAAAATAATTTAATTATAGTAAATGAAGATAACAATTACAGTAGACTTTTTATATAAACCACCAAAACAAGAAGAGATTGGAGAGACATCTTTGAAGTATTGGTGGAAAAATATTACCAACCGAGATTTCTACATTTGGTAAAACTATCCTTCAAAATGAAGGGAAAGTAAATAATGTCATGGACAAAAGTTGAGGGAATTAACAATTAACTTCCAGCAGATATATTCTGCAAGAAATGTTACAGATTATTCAGACACACAAAAAAATGATTTCATCAAGAAACTCCCTACTTCTTAAGTGTTAGCAGCACATAGTGACTCTCTCCCTCAAAGGAGTAATGTATGAAACAGGAAAAAATAGTTACTTTACAATGAAGAACCCTGACAATCACTGCCACTGTCAAATAATCAAGGTTATCATCCCCATCGATAAAAGTTGGTAGTAGGTGCGTTTGATCTAATGTGATGAGAATGGCACTGTATCTCTGCTATACCTACCTCCCATTAACTAATTAACTCAATCAAAGCATTAGCAAAATGTAAATAAACCCCCAACTAGCAATATTCTATAAAATACCTAAATGTATCTCAAAATTGTCAAGGTCATCAAAACAAGGAAAATCTGATAAGCTGTCACAGTCTAGAACTTTCTAAATAAACATGTTGACAAAGGATATACAACAACTAAATGAAATGTAGTATTTCATTCATACCACATTCCATGGGTGGAATTCTTAGAACATAAAAATATTAGTATGTATCATTCTAATATAAAATATTCATATTATGGGAAAGTTGGTATAGGATATTTGGGGTCTCTGAATTATCTTTGGTATTTTTCTGTAAATCTAAAGCAATTCTCAAAATAAAACATTTATTTAAACAAAGTAAAGCAAAAGCAAACAAACACACACACAAAAGTAATTCTAGTGGCTTTTCAAGTATTATGCTGTGAAAATTTATACCATTATTTTTAGATTTGGAGCTGCTTCATATTCCTCACTCTAGATAGGATGAAAGTAACATTTTCTTGAAAATATTTAGAGGGGAGTGGCAAGATGACCAGATAGGAATAGCTCCCTCTGCAGCTCCCAGCGAGACCAATGAAGAAGGTGGGTCATTTCTGCATTTCCAACTGAGGTACCCAGCTCATCTCTTTGGGACTGGCTAGACAGTGGGTACAGCCCACAGAGGGCCAGCAGAAGCAGAGTGGGGTGTTGCTTCACACAGGAAGTGCAAGGGGTCTGGAAACTCCCTGCTCTAGCCAAGGGAAGCCATCAGGGACTGCACTGTGAGGGATGGTGCTATCCAGCCCAGATACTACACTTTTCCCATGTTATTTTCAATCCACAGACCAGGAGATTCTCTAGGGTGCCTATACCACCAGGGCCCTGAGTTTCAAGGCGGCAGACAGTTTGAGGAAAACTGGGTGGCCATTTGGGCAGACACCAAGCTGGCTGCAGAAGGGTTTTTTTTGTACCCCAGTGGTACCTGAAATGCCAGCAAGACAGAACCGTTCGCTCTCCTGGAAAGGGGGCTGAAGCCAGGGAGCCAAGTGATCTTCCTCAGTGGATTCCACCCTATGTAGCCCAGCAAGATAAGATCCACTGGCTTGAAATTCTCGCTGCCAGCAGGGCAGTCTGAAGTTGATCTGGGATGCTCCTGATTGGTGGGGGGAGGGACATTCACCATTACTGAGGCTAGAGTAGACAGTTTTCCCTTCGCAATGTAAACAAAGCTGTTGGGAAGTCTGAACTGGGTGGAACCCACAACAGCACTGTAAAACCACTGTAGTCACACTCCCTTTCTAGATTCCTCCTCTCTGGTCAGGGCATTTCTGAAAAAAAGGCAGCAGCCCCAGTCAGGGGCTTATAGATAAAACTGCCATCTCCCTGGGATAGAGCAGCCGGGGGAAGAGGTGGCTGTTGGCACAGCTTCAGCAGGCTTAAACATTCCTGCGTGCCGGCTCTGAAGAAAGCAGCGGATCTCCCAGCACAGTACTCAAGCTTTGCTAAGGGACAGACCGCCTCCTGAAGTAGGTCCCTCAACCCCATGCCTTCTGACTGGGAGACACCTCCCAGCATGGTTGGCAGACACCTCATACAGGAGAGCACCGGCTGGCCTCTGGTGGGTGCCCCTCTGGGACGAAGCTTACAGAGGAAAGTGCAAGCAGCAATCTTTGCTACTCTGCAACCTCCATTGGTGATACTGAGGAAACAAGGTATGGAGTGGAACTCAAGTAAACTCCAGCAGACTGGAAGAAGAGGGACTTGACTGTTAGAAGGAGAATTAACAAACAGAAAGCAATAACCTCAACATCAACTAAAAGGATGCCCATGCAAAAGTCTCATCCAAAGGTCATCAGCATCAAAGATCAAAGATAGATAAATCTATGAAGATGAAAAAAAAATGCAAAAATGCTAGAAATTCCAAAAACCAGAATGCCTCTTGTCCTCCAGAGGATCACAACTCCTTGCCAGCAAGAGAACAAAACTGAACAGAGAATGAGTTTTATGAATTGACAGAAGTAGGCTTCAGAAGGTGAGTAAAAACAAACTCTTTCAAGTTAACGAGTATGTTCTAATTCAATGCAAGGAAGTTAAGAACCTTGATAAAAGGTTACAGAAACTGCTAACTAGAATAATCAGTTTAGAGAAAAACATAAATGACCTGATGGAGCTGAAAAACACAGCATAAGAACTTCATGAAGCATATACAAGTATCAGTAGCCGAATTGATCAAGCAGAAGAAAGGATATTAGAGGTTGAAGATCAACTTAATGAAATAAACTGTGAAGATAAGATTAGAGGGAAAAAAAGGAATAAACACAGCCTCCAAAAAATATGGGACTATGTGAAAAGACCAAATCTATGATTGATTGGTGTACCTGAAAGTGATGGGAAGATTGGAACAAAGTTGGAAAACACACTTCAGGATGTTATCCAGGAGAACATCCCCAACCTAGCAAGACAGGGTAACATTCAAATTCAGGTAATACAGAGAACACCACTAATATACTCCTTGAGAAGAGCAGCCCCAGGATACAATCCTCAGATTCACCAAGGTTGAAATGAAGAAAAACCTTTTAAGGGAAGCGAGAGAAAAAGGTCAGGTTACCAACAAAGGGAAGCCCATCAGAATTACAACAGATCTCTGTGCAGAAACCTCACAAGTCAATAGAGAGTGGGGGGCCAATATTCAACATTCTTAAAGAAAATAATTTTCAACCCAGAATTTCATATTTAGCCAAACTAAGCTTCATAAGCGAAGGAGAAATAAAATCCTTTACAGACAAGCAAATGTTGAGGGATGTTGTTGCCACGAGACCTGCCTTACAAGTGCTCATGAAGGAAGTAATAAAGATGGAAAGGAAAACCCTATACCAGCCACTGCAAAAAGAATCCCGAAATGTAGAAACCATTGACATTACGAAGAAACTGCATCAACCAATTGTGCAAAATAACCAGCTAGCATCATAATGACAGGATAAAATTCACACATAACAATATTAACATCAAATGTAAATGGGCTAAATGCCCCAATTAAAATACATGGATTGCCAAATTGGATAAGAGTCAAGCAAGCATCGTCAATGTGTTGTATTCGGGAGACCCATCTCACATACAAAGACACACATAGGCTCAAAATAAAGGAAGGGAAGAATATTTGTCAAGCAAATGGAAAGAAAAAAAGGGGGGGGGGTTGCAATACTGATCTCTGATAAAGCAGATTCAAAAAAGACAAATAAGGACATTATATAATGGTAAAGGGATCAATGCAACAAGAATACTTAACTATACTAAATATATATGCACCCAATAGAGGAGCAGCCAGATTCATAAAGCAAGTTCTTAGAGACCTACAAAGAGACTTAGACTTCCACACAATAATAGTGGGGGACTTTAACACCCCACTGTAAATATTAGACACATCAACAAGACAGAAAATTAACAAGGATATTCAGGATTTGAATTCAGCTCTGGACCAAGCAGACCTACAGGACATCTCCACCCCAGGACCCTCCACCCAAATCAACAGAATATACATACTTCTCAGCACCACATAGCACTTATTCTAAAATTGACCACATAATTGGAAGTAAAAAACTCCTCAGCAAATGCAAAAGAATGGAAATCATAACAAACAGTCTCTTAGACCACAGTGCAATTGCATTAAAACTCAAGATTAAGGAACTCACTCAAAACTACACAACTACATGGAAACTGAACAACTTGTTCCTAAATGACTCCTGGGTAAATAACGAAATGAAGGCAGGAATAATTAAGTTCTTTGAAAACAATAAGAACAAAGACATAATGTACCAGAATCTCTGGGAGACAGTTAAAGCAGTGCTAAAGGGAAATTTATAGCACTAAATACCCACGAGAAAGTGGGAGAGATCTAAAATCAACACGCTCATATCACAATTATCACAATTAAAAGAACTAGAGAATCAAGAGCAAACAAATTCAAAAGCCAGCAGAAGGCAAGAAAAACTAAGATCAGAGCAGAACTAAAGGAGATAGAGACACAAAAACCCTTCAAAAAAATCAATGAATCCAGGAGCCGGTTTTTTAAAAAGGATTATCAAAATAGATAGACAGCTATTTTGACTCATTAAGACTAATGAGACTGGCTGGGCGCGGTGGCTCAAGCCTGTAATCCCAGCACTTTGGGAGACCAAGATGGGCGGATTACGAGGTCAGGAGATCGAGACCATCCTGGCTAACAAGGTGAAACCCTGTCTCTACTAAAAAATACAAAAAACTAGCTGGGTGTGGTGGTGGGCGCCTGTAGTCCCAGCTACTTGGGAGGCTGAGGCAGGAGAATGGCGTAAACCCGGGAGGCGGAGCTTGCAGTGAGCTGAGATCCAGCCACTGCACTCCAGCCTGGGCAACAGAGCAAGACTCCGTCTCAAAAAAAAAAAAAGACTAATGAGACTAATAAGGAAGAGAGAAGAATCAAATAGACACAATAAAAAATGATAAAGGAAATATCACCACAGATCCCACAGAAAAACAAACTACCCTCAGAGAATACTATAAACACCTCTATGCAAATAAACTAGAAAATCTGGAAGAAATGAATAAATTCCCGGACACATACACCCTCCCAAGACTAAACCAGGAAGAAGTCGAATCCCTGAATAGACCAATAACAAGTTCTGAAATTGAGGCAGTAGTTAAAAGCCTACCTACCAAAAAAAGCCTAGGACCAGACAGATTCACAGCCAAATTCCACCAGAGATACAAAGAGGAGCTAGAGGAGGTGGTACCATTCATTCCTTCTGAAATGATTCCAAACAACAGAAAAAGAGGGACTCCTCCCTAAATCATTTTGTGAGGCCATCATCATCCTGACACCAAAACCTGGCAGAGGCAGAGACACAACAAAAAAAGAAAATTTCAGGTCATTATCCCTGATGAACACTGATGCGAAAATCCTCAATAAAATACTGGTAAACTGAATCCAGCAGCACATCAAAAGGCTTTTCTACCATGATCAAATAGACTTCATCCCTCGGATGCAAGGCTCTTCAACATAGGCAAATCAATAAATATAATCCATCACATAAACAGAACCAATGACAAAAATCACATGATTATCTCAATAGATGTATAAAAGGTCTTTGATAAAATTCAACACCCCTTCATACTAAAAACCACTCAATAAATGAGGGATTGATGGAACGTATCTCAAAGTAATAAGAGCTATTTATGAGAAACCCACAGCCAATATCATACTGAATGGGGAAAAGCTGGAAGCCTTCCCTTTGAAAACCAGCATAAGACAAGGATGCCCTGTCTCACCACTCATATTCAACACAGTATTGAGTTCTGGCCAGGGCAATTAGGCAAGAGAGAGAAACAAAGGGTATTCAAATAAGAAGAGAGGAAGTAAAATTGTCTCTGTTTGCAGATGACATAATTGTAAATTTAGAAAACCCCATTGTCTCAGTCCAAAAACTCCTTAAGCTTAAAAGCACCTTCAGCAAAGTCTCAGGATACAAAATCAATGTGCAAAAATCACAAGCATTACTATACACCAATAATAGACAAACAGAGAACCAAATCATGAGTGATCTCTTGTTCAGAATTGCTACAAAGAGAATAAAATACCAAGGGGTACAACTTACAAGGGGTGTGAAGGACTTCTTCAAGGAGAACTACAAACCACTGCTCCAGGAAATAAGAGAGGACATAAACAAATGGAAAAACATTCCATGCTTGTGGATCAGTGTAATCAATATCATGAAAATGGTCATATTGCCCAAAGTAATTTATATATTCAGTGCTATTCCCATCAAGCTACCACTGACTTTCTTCAAATAGTTAGGAAAAAAAAAAAAAAAAAAAACTACTTTAAATTTGATAGGGAACCAAAATAGAGCCCATATAGCCAAACAATCCTAAGCAAAAAGAACAAAGCTGGAGGGATCACATTACCTGACTTCAAACTATACTACAAGGCTACAGTAACTAAAACAGCATGGAACGAGTACCAGAACAGATATATAGACCAATGGAACAGAACCAAGGTCTCAGAAATAACACCACACATCTACAACCCTCTGATCTTTGACAAACCTGACAAAAACAAGTAATGGGAAAAGGATTCCCTATTTCATAAATGGTGTTGAGAAAACTGGTTAGCCATATGCAGAAAACTGAAAATGGACCACTTCCTTACACTTTATTAACTCAAGATGGATTAAAGACTTTAATGTAAGGCCTAAAACCACAAAAACCCTAGAAGTAAACCTAGGCAATACCATTCTGGACACAACTATGGGCAAAGGCTTCACGACAAAAACACCAAAAGTAATTTCAACAAAAGCCAAAATTGACAAATGAGATCTAATTAAACTAAAGAGCTTCTGCACAGCAAAGGAAACTATCATCAGAGTGAACAGGCAACCCACAGAATGAGAGAAAATTTTTGCAATCTATCCATCTGACAAAGGGCTAATATCCCGAATCTACAAGGAACTTAAAGAAATTTATAGGAAAAAAACAAACAACCCCATCAAAAAGTGGGCAAAGGATATGAACAGACACATCTCAAAAGAAGACATTTATGCATCCAACAAACATAAAAAAAAAGTTCATCAGTACTGGTCATTAGAGAAATGCAAATTAAAACCAAAATGAGATACAATCTCATGCCAGTTAGAACGGCAATTATTAAAAAGTCAAGAAACAACAGATGCTGGAGAAAATGTGGAGAAATAGGAACACTTTTACATTGTTGGTGGGAGTGTAAATTAGTTCAACCATTGTGGAAGACAGTGTGGTGATTTCTCAAGGATCTAGAACCAGAAATACCATTTGACCCAGTAATCCCATTAATGTCCATATACCCAAAGGATTATAAATCTTTCTACCATAAAAACTCATCCACATGTATGTTAATTGCAGCACTATTTCCAATGGCAAAGACTTGGAACCAATCCAAATGCTCATCAATGATAAACTGGATAAAGAAAATGTGCCACATATACACCATGGAATGCTATGCAGCCATATAAAATGAAGAGTTCACGTCCTTTGTAGGGATATGGATGAAGCTGGAAACCATCATTCTCAGCAAACTAATGCTGGAACTGAAAACTAAACACCGCATGTTCTCACTCATAAGTCAAGTTGAACAATGAGAACACATGGACACAGAGAGGGGACCATTACACACTCGTGCCTGTTGTGAGGTGGGGGGCAACGGGAGGAATAGCTCTAGGAGAAATATCTAATGTAGATAGTGGGTTGATGGGTGCAGTAAACCACCATGGCAGATGTATACCTATGTAACAAATCAGCACGTTCTGCACATGTACCCCAGAACTTAAAATATAATGGAAGAAATAAAATATTTGATAAGGAATCCTTTACTCTTTTAAACATAATTCAGTATCTCAATTTTATTCTAGTATTAAAGACACAGAACTGAAAAAAAAGTAATGTTGAGATTTTCTTTTTAATACAAAATAATGGAAATAATTATAGGAGATAGAGACATTATCTTACTAGAAATAATATAAAATAATTCGTGCACTAACAATCTTTGCTTTTAAATTTTTAGAAAAGTTGACAGCAGTTGTTCTTCTATGAACCTTAAAAAATGAATAAGATTGTTTAGCATCTTTTTGAAGGATTTAAACATGTTTTAATTTATCTGACTTAGTTTTAATTTAGAGAGTTCTACACAATTACTCAAATACCAGAACCAGATTTTAAGATGAGGAGATAAAGAATCTTGCTTAGGCTCATCTGGAGGGCTTTTTTCCTGAGCAAGATAGGGGTTAATTTTTCCCTTGATTAGAAAACCTGTCTTAGGTTTCATTCATATGTAGGCCAGCTGACTTTGCTACATAAACTGAGCAAAGACTACTCTTGTGATATTCATCAACAAGATTTTTTTTTTTTTTTTTTTTTTTTTGAGACGGAGTCTGGCTCTGTCGCCCAGGCTGGAGTGCGGTGGCCGGATCTCAGATCAACAAGATATTTTTAAGATTGGACTCCCAAGGTCATGCTGTTAATCCTTACAGCTTTTCAGGGGAGTACTACTATTTACAGATGAAGAGACATTGAAAGACTAGGTGATGTGCCAGAGGATGCAATGCAGTCTGAGTTAGGGGTAGGGTAGGTTTGTATTGAAGCTCAGTTCTTTATCGTCATGTATACTGCCTCCCCAGATCTTAGAACCTGGTCTAGTGTATTTGTTTCTTATGCAATGTATTGGAGGTAACATTGTTATGGGATAGGTCATATCTCCCTCTACTCCAAAGATAAATTGAATTCCTAACCCTCAATACCTTAGAATGTGACTTTTAATAGAAATATTATTTTTACAGGTATAATCAGTTTAAAATGAGGTCTTTAGACTGGGCCTTAACCCAAAAATGATGATTTCCTTTTAAAAATCAAAAATTTGGACACAGAGACAGACATGCACAGGAGGAAGATGATAAGGGATGCAGGGAGAATGTCATGTGAAGATGGAGGCAGAAATGGGAGTTATGCTCCTATAATCGCAGAAACACTAAGGATCCATGGCCACCACCAAAAGCTTGGAAAAGGCAAAGGAGCCTGTCTTCTGTATAGGCTTCAGAAGGAGCATGGCCCTGCCAACACCTAGATTTCAGACTTTAACTGCATAGTACTGAGAGACAATAAAGTTATGTTACATTAAGCCTCTAAGTTTGGGGTATTTTTTATAGTAGCACGACAAAATTTTTACAAAAAACAAAACAAAATTTGGGTTACACTAAATATTCCCATACTGTTTTACAATAATTCCACCTTTCTATTTCACTGCTATATTTTGCTACAGAATGAATACAAGAATTTTATCAAATTTTCCTCCAACTCATCCAGGTTCTAGTCACAGATTTTTTTTCATGCTATCATTGACTTCTACAAATTGATTACTTCTCCAGCCAATTGTAAGAAGCATTCATTTTTTCCTATTTTTTCAGATGTTTCTGAGCCTTAAAGAGAACAGCTCTTGTCTGTTTTTAGAAAACAAGCTCTCTCTGATTCCTCCATATTAGTAATTAAAAAAATAATTTATTATCCCATCATTGTACATTCTCCTTCGAGTCCCTCACATAGTTCTATACCCTGCCATACATTTGCAAGTCTTCAGTTAAAGAATTGAATAGTAGGACCTATGAATTCACAGAACAAAGTGGATGTTACCTTACTTCTTCACCATGTGGGGGTGTGTGCACACATCTGAGTACATGTGTATGTTTTTGTTTCCATGTGAGTGTATATGCAAAAATATTAATCCTTCTGATTCTCCTTTTATTCAATGTATTAATAACATTCAATTGAATTATCTAAGCACAGACAACTAGGGTAAGTAGCACAAAAGTATGTTGAGTGCCCAAAGTCAGCCTGGCACTGTACATTTGCTGTGGAAAATTTACATACAAACATTTCAAAGTTAAGACTGATAAATTTATTTTTTATTACACTAAATGATAGGCCAGTTGACATAAACATTTAATGCACTTTTAAAAATGAACTATTCTTGCTGTCTTCCAAAAGAAGCAGGAGGAATGCAAAAGAAGGTACTTTACTTCCAAAATTTAATGAGATGATATAATACAATAGCTTACTTCATAATTTGTTATAATAAATATAAGAAGTGCATTATCAGATTTATGATTTATGTAACAAGGTTAATTGTTCATTTCACTGGCATACATATTCCAGACTTTAAATCCTATTTTACATTTTATTTAAATATCTTCTGCTATAACATTTTCTAAAAGTCATATCACTTGTATTTTAAGTTCACATAATTCCTTAAGATCCTAACTGACAGTGGATAAAGGAATTGCTAAATATAAGTCACTTCTACAGCTTTTTCAGTTAAGGCCATTTAAAAAGCAAACATATCATCACAGCAAAAATGTTCTATTATGTTCTATCAAAGCCAGTTCATGTAATTTTCATTTTAACCACACAAAATATACTTACATGTGAATCTTTTATCCTCTAATAAACATAATTTGGTACTTGTGCTGTGCATCCCTCTAATTGCAACCTTATCTTTTATGCTAAAGACAGCCTCAAACTATGGGTAAGAAGAGGAATTTTTTCTTTCATGAAAAGGCTTAATTATATAGTCTCACAATTGTCTTTGTTGCTTAGTATTTGCCTTCCTTTCAAAACACAATACTCCAATTTATCAAGTAATCATTCTACCTGCTCTTTTATCTCTAATTTCTCATATTCACCTGAAAGCTTTAAAAATAATTATTTTATAATGCATCTGCATTTGTCTTACTTTCAATTAAGATGGTTCATTTCTAAATGCTTTCAGTCCTAACCTCTACCATTAGCAAATAAGCAACTTCCAAAACACATGAAAGCTTTTATGAGATATAAATACCAAAATCCTTAGATCAGAGGATGAGGAATGAAATCTATACCTTTTATCTGACAGTTACTGGTATGAATTGGACCACCTAATTCCAGATTTGTATGTATGGATTACGCAGTTTATGAATACCAAACTTTTTTTTTTCTTTTTGGTGAAAGTCAGATAAAGGAGAAGCAATATATAATAGCTCATCTTTTAAAACCATTACAAACAAATTAAACCTCTTTAAATCAATAATTGTTAGCATTTGATGCTGCAGCATTTGCAATAATTCTGAATTCTTGTGTCTTGAGTTTTTCCACCAAGGAAAATGGGCTTTGAATTATAAAACATTTTCCTGGAAAATCATCTTGCAAGCCAACCATTACCTAAGAAACATGATATGCACATTGGAAATTTTGTCTCTCACCTTTTATAGCATTTCCTATAATTATGTTTAACTAAGAGATGTTTCTTTATTCTTTACCCACCGTAGGACTTCTTTTTAAAAAGTATATTTTTTAATTTTAAAGACATGGTGATTATTATAATTTTTATTTAAAAAATAAATGTTAGGTTGGGTGCGGTGGCTCAAGCCTGTAATCCCAGCACTTTGGGAGGCCGAGACGGGCGGGTCACTAGGTCAGGAGATCGAGATCATCCTGGCTAACACGGTGAAACCCCGTTCTCTACTAAAAATACAAAAAACTAGCCGGGCGAGGTGGCGGGCGCCTGTAGTCCCAGCTACTTGGGAGGCTGAGGCAGGAGAATGGCGTAAACCCGGGAGGCGGAGCTTGCAGTGAGCTGAGATCCGGCCACTGCACTCCAGCCTGGGCGACAGAGCAAGACTCCGTCTCAACAACAACAACAACAAAATAAATAAATAAATAAATAAATAAAATAAATGTTACACTGTTATCCATAATTCTCAAATGTGTTTTACCAAGAAATGAAAAATCATTTTTGAAATAACATAAGCAGGTTTACATCTTGCCAGCTAAGCAGCTTTTGCTAAGACATAAATTATGTGAATCATAATTTTCTCATCAGTCCAATGAATATTACAATAGTACATAGCTCAGAATGATAATTCAGTCAAGAAACAAATTTTCAATACTCGCTGTCTTTTATAAGCTCTTTTGGGTGCTGAGGATACCATTTTAAAATAAAACTAGAAAATTCCTGATTTCCTGGAGCTTACACTCTTGGAGGCAGGAAAGTAAGTAAAAATAAATAACAAATAAGTATACAGTAGACCCCTTATCCAAAGGGTATCTGTTCCAAATTTCCCAGTAGATGTAGAAAACTGCAGACAGTACTGAAACCTATATATGTTATGTATTTTCCTATACATACACACCTATAATAAAGTTCAATTTATAAGTTAGCCACACTAAGAGTTAGGCTGTTCTTGCATTGCTGTAAAGAAACACCTGAGACTCGGTAATTTATAAACAAAATTAGCTCATGTTTCTGCAGGCTGTACAAGCATGGAGCCAGCATCTGCTCCGTGTCTGAGGAGGCCTCAGTTAGCTGTTACTCATGGCAGAAGGTGGAAGATGAAGTGAAGAGTAGGCCTGTCACATGGCCAGAGCAGGAGCAAGAGAGAGAGTGGGTGGGGAGGTGCCATACACTTTTAAACAACCAGATCTTGCAACAACTCACTTGCTGTGGCAAGGACAGCACCTAACCATGAGGGATCCAAACCCATGACCCAGACGTCTCTCACCTGGCCCCACCTCCAACATTGGGGATTACATTTCTATGTGAGATTTGGGTGAGGACAAATATTAAATCTATACCAAAGAGATTAACAACCACTAAGAATAAAATAGAACATTAATAGCAATATACTATAAGTTATGTGAATGTGATCTCTCTCCCTCTCTCTCTTTCAGAATATCTTATTATAATGTACTTACCTGTATTCGGACCCCAGTTGACTTAGGGTAACTGAAACCATGGAAAGGAAAAGTGTGGATAAGATGAGACTGCTACATATAATACTGGGAGTTTATAAGTTCAATGGGGAAGAATAAACAAGGCAAGCAACTTAAGAGTAAGTTGGAAGGATGCTATTTAAATTAAGGATTATTTGTAAAAATCTTTTTCTAAAGTGACGTCTGAGCAAGGACCAAAATTAAGCGAGCCATTTATGAAAGCATTTGAGGAAGGAGGAAGAAGTAAGTGTAGTGGTTCTGAATGGAGCATGTGTGGTATTTTCAAACAGCAGCAAACAGGCCACTATGGCTGCAGCTGAATAAACAATGATGAGAATGGAAGTAGTTGGGATATGAAAGGCTGGCCTGAAGAAGCAGAGCATGGAGAAATGGACAGATCATGTAGGACACAGTACACATGATGCATTTGAGCCTGAGCGAGACCAGAAATCATTGCAAAGTCATGAGCAGAGAAGTGACAAGGTGTTATCTATGTTTTGGGGAGATCAGTCCGGTTGTTCATAAAAAATAGACTGGCGGTAAGCACAGTAGAAGCTGGGAGTTCATTTAGGGGGTATTCCCAGATTTGTTCCTGCTTTGGGGGTTTCTGCAGGCTACCTCTACTCAGGATGCTGTCTCTCCATTCTTTAAGTCTGACTTCTCAGTTATTAAATTTTGATCAAATGTTATCTTGTTAGAAAATCCTTCCCAGACTACCCTTTCGAAACTTTTTCCACTGACACTCCTTATAATCTTTCATGAATACATTTTCTTCATAAGCTGATCATTATTTAAAATTATTAAATATTTTGCTTCTTTGTTAATTGAATGTTTTCTCTACTAGACCAAGAAAACTATCTGTCATTTTCAGCCATTGGATTCCGCATTTCCTAAAAATATAACTAGAACATGATAGGTGCTCAAGTTATATTTCACGATAAAAGAATAAATATCATGCATAATAGAATTATTTGAAAATGAAAGTTTAACAAATCTATAATACACTAGTGAAAAAGACTCCTTGTCTAAAGTTTAGTCAGGTTCTTTTGAGTCTTCTTTTTGACTAGGCCTCAAGCTTGGCCTTCATCCGTGCTTGGCCTGTAGCTGAGTCTTAGCAAAAATCCTGCTAAGTTGGTTCAGAAAGAATCTTCTACCCTTGACCACTCTCAAAATCTAATTGAATTTCTTATTTCCCACTCTTGACATCTGATCACACTCACCTGCCTAAAGTAAAAATTATTCAAGTTGTTTCGGCAAGAATTCTCATACCTTGATGTTTCCTCTTGGTAATTTTCTACCAACCCCTTCCCCACTCTGGCTTCTTGGTTATAAATCATCACTTACCCTTGTTGTATTTGGAGTCGAGCCTTATCTTTTATTACAATACTCAGTTGCAATAGTCTTAAATAGTCTTTCTGCTAGAATAATATTTTCCTTTACACTTAATGCATTCAAATACCTAAGCTGAAAATTGTTACTATTTATGCACGTTTGCATTGTTCCAATTCTCTCACTATTATTCATAACTTAAGTGTAAATACATTTCTGCTGATATTAAAAGTTGTCATTTTGTTATTCAATGTACATAATGGATTCTGAAGTGTCGTTAGGGCAAGTTCATTTATTCAAACTAATCATTCCGTTAAAAACAAATAGAATGTCAGTTTAAATATTAAAACAAAAAAAAACCCCACAAGAAACAAAACTTCATATAAACATCAAAATTCTGATAACTTAATAAAGAGTTACAAGGCTAAAATCAAAGAGAAAAAGGAGAACTCAGAAGGTTGAAGTGAGCTTTAATAGCTGCTTTTGTCATGCTTTAGCCTAAACAGGATACAAACTTGAAATTTGCTTAAAAAAAAAAAAAAACGACTGCCCCATTCTGTGTTTACATTGAAAAATGTCATGAGGAATCCAGAAAATAATAAAAAAACTTGTCTGACTTTAATATATAAAACAACAAACAAAGGGTACAAAATCTTTGCCATAGCGGTATATATGTGTATATGCACATACACACACACACACACACACACACACACACACACACACATTCACATTCACATTCACACACACACACACACACACACACACACACACACACATATGTGAATGTAAGATCAGGCTCAACTCCAAATACAATGAGGGTGAGTGATGACTTATAGCCAAGAAACCAGAGTGGGGAAGCAGTTGATAGATAGTGGTTGAAAAGTCTCCTCTTACACAGTTTATACTTGAACAATGCAAGGGTTAGGGGTGCTGACTCACGCAATTGAAAATCCATGTATAACTTTTGAATCCCCAAAACCTTTACTACTAATAGCCTACTCTTGACCAGAAGCCTTACTGATTAACATAAACAACACATATTTTGTATGCTGTATGCATAATACATTGTGTTCTTATAATCAAATAAGGTAGAGAAAAGAAAATGTTATTAAGAAAATCACAAGGAAGAGAAAATATATTTACTGTTCATTTAGTGGAAGTTGATCTGCATAAAGTTCTTCATCTTTATCTTCTTCCTCTTGGTCTAAAGCTTTCTTTCTCTTTCCATTTTTGTTCTAGAACATTAGTTTTAAAATACATTAATTGTTGCTCTGAGATAAAGATTTTATAGGTAAATAGGATTTGAAAACACTGTCTACTTTCTTTTCTCAGCAATAAACAATGCAAGTTTGCATATTAAATGCGAGAAATTAGTAATAAAACTAAATTTTGAATTTATCTCACTTTTAACCTCTTTTGCTCAATATACATTAATAGCTTCTCAAGAAATATAATCTGCTGTACTTGCAAGTACAGAAAATATTTGCTAAAATTATTTTCATTCTTTAGAGTCTCTATTACAGTTATAGAAATTGAATTGATATATCAAATCAAATAGGTGGATTTGAATTCCCAGGACCTAGAACAGTGATTTGTACATGGCAGATACTCAATAAATAATTTGTTAATTGAATTTTATGAATCACATTGTGGCATATGAAACTATGAAGTTATGTGTAATAAGAAAATATGTGTGTATTTGTGTGAGCATATATACATATATATTTAATTTATTTATTTATTTATTAATATATTTATTTATTGAGACTGGGTATCTGTCTGTCATATGGGATAGTGTGCAGTGGTGTGATGTGATCATGGCTTTCTACAGCCTCCAACTCCAGTGCTCAATTGGTCCTCCCACCTTAGCTTCCTAAGTAGCTGAAAATATAGGCTTGCACCACCATGCCTAGGTAATTTTTTTTTTTTTTTTTTTTTTTTTTTTTTCCGTAGAGAGTGGGTCTCACTATTTCATGCAGACTGGCCTTGTGCTGGCCTCAAGTGATCCTCCTGTTTCCCAAAGTGCTGGGATTACAGGCATGAGCCACTGTGCCCAGACGATAAGAAGTATTTGTTTTCCTCGCAAAATCTGGTTGTATTACATCTGCCATTTGCACATGCCATAGCACTGTACTTACTGATGACAGAATTACCGTGTTCTAGAACTTCAGTCATAGGCAAGATACTTTTTGAGATTGCCTTATAATAACATTGTATACATTTTCATTTTTAAACAATCAATGTAGCAGGCTAATTAGCTTACCCACTTTTTAAAAAAAAAAAGATTTTTAAAAGGTTATTTTTGTACAGACTTTTATAATACCTTGAAATAACAGAGACAAATGCCAAATAACAGGAAGAGAAACCAATTTTATGAGAAATCTCAGGCCGGGCGTGGTGGTTTACACCTGTAATCCCAGCACTCTGGAAGGCCGAGGCGGGTGGATCACCTGAGGTCAGAAGTTCAACACTTCTGACTGCCCATGGTGAAACCCCATCTCTACTAAAAATACAAAAAATTAGCTGGGCATGGTGGTGCGTGCCTGTAATCTCAGCTACTCGGGAGGCTGAGGCAGGAGAATCGTATGAACCCGAGAGGCAGAGGTTGCAGTGAGCGGAGATCACACCATTGCACTCCAGCCTGGGTAACAAGAATGAAACTCCATCTCAAAAAAAAAAAAGAAAAAAGAAACTCAGAAAACAATGTGGATGATACCAGGCAAATATCCGTATTAACCATGCTTTTTTTAAAAAAAATATGTGCAGTAAGAGAACAAGATAAAAAAGGAATCCAAGAGAAGAGAAGGAAAGAAGGGAAAAAAAATTGTATATCAGCAATTCTTCCAGGCATTTTCAGCATATTAGTTTGTGTTACTTTTCAAGTTCTGTACGTATTAAGTATCATCATGATCCAATGAAGAGACTGACACATGGAAAGCTTAAGCTTAAAGAAAGGTTTTCTGTCTTTCTTTCTTTCTTTTCTTTTTTTTTTTTGAGACAGAGTTTCACTCTGTCACACAGGCTGGAATGCAGTGGTGCGATCTTGGCTCACTGCAGCCTCCGCCCCTGGGTTCAAACAGTTCTCCTGCCTCAGCCTTCTGAGTAGCTGAGATTACAGGCACCCATTGCCACGCCCAGCTAATTTTTGTATTTTTTAGTAGAGAGGGGTTTCACCATGTTGGTCAGGCTGGTCTCAAACTCCTGAGGTCACGATCCACCCACCTTGGCCTCCCTAAGTGCTGGGATTACAAGCGTGAGCCACCGCGCCCTGCCTAAGGAAAAATTTTCAAGGACCTATCCTAGTATGAAGCACTTGCAAAGGTCTTTAAATAGTTCTCCTTAATTCAAATGTATGTATTAATGCATATCTTTCTCTATGTATCCGTGTGCAATTACATTGTGTTATGATATTGATGGAAATGCTGAGGCCAGACTTGCGGGCTTGTTACCCGTGGCAGTGCTTACATGGCTTAGTTGAACCCTTACCCCACTTTTGTTGCTCAGTACAATGCCTACATAATTTAACTGGATCCATATAATGCCTAAGTGGCCTAGCTGGACGCCTACCCCGCTTATGTTGCCCAAGGCAGTGTCTAAGGGACAGCCAAATTTCTGCTCAGCTTTAACTCTTCTTCATTTTAAGAATCAGCATGTCTGTGATTGTAAGTTTCTTCCTAGGACGAAATCAACTGAAGTTGGCAGAATCCACAGTGGCAGTTTGAAGAACCTCTAGCTTCATTTCACTTTCCATGATAAATGGCAATGACAGTTGACAATCACCATGACAATGGCTAGAAGAGACCCAAAAAGGACAGAAAAGAGGTGGTTCCTTAATTCTAAGAAAATTTGTCTCTTTTCAAGAAAAAACATAAATATCTCCCCTCCCTCTTAATGCCTAGCCCCATGATTAAATATACCCTATATTTGTGAATTCCCTCTTCTCAAGAGATAAGAAGTTGATTTGTGAGCTACACTGCCACTTCTTCCATTCTATTACCATTGAATAAAATTTACACCGCTTGACACTCACTTTGGGTTTTGCATGTTGGCTTTGTGACACTGGATGGAAAAGAGCTCCTTTTTGGAGTAACCAGAACCCCCAGTAACACGTTCACTTGAACTAAGACATGTTAAGTCTACAAACTGTACGTACTAATTTTTATGCTTCCTATTATAAGTGGTATTATGATGCTTATAAAGATATTTCAGTGTATTTTTTTTTTTTGCCAATAGTAAAAGCTAAAGGGCAATTTTCCATTTCAAGCAAGTATTAGATACTATAATTCTATCACATGTTTTTGTCATCATCATCATTATAACCATTATCATTATTTTAATCATCATTGCTATTATTATTTTATTTCAGTTCTAGATGTAAACTAGTAAATATAGTTCTTTAATTTTTTACGATTTTGTCTTTACAGATACAAGTTGAATATGTGAAAATAATCCTTTTACTAATAAGCGAGTAGTATCAGTCTTAACTTTCTATGAACCTACCTTGTCTTTGACTTTATCTATTTCTAAATGACTGTGTTTGTTGAATAGCAGTTTTTAAAGATGTTACTTGTTGCTCTGAGATAAAAGGTTTCCAATATAATAAATGAGAAATTCCATAATCTACATCTCTCAAATTAGTAAGGATAATTATTTCTTCTTGAATTCAGGTAGATTCAGGAGTTTTTTAAATTATTATTGAATTTATCTTGGCCTCACACTGATTTTTTTCTTTTTGTCTCTCTCTTTCTTTTTTCTTTTAGAGACTGGGTCTCATGTTTTTTTCCTGGAATGGAGTACTGTGGCACGATCGTGGCTCACTGCAGCCTCCAACTCTTGGTCTCAAGCCATCTTGTTGTCTGAATCTTCTGAGTAACTGGGACTACAGGCATGTGCTACCATATCCTGTTAACTTTAAACATTATTTGAAGAGATGAGGCCTCGCTGTTTTTCCCAGGTGGCCTCAGACTCCTGGCCTCAAGTAATCCTCCTGCCTTGGCCTCTCAAAGTGCTGGGGTTATAGAGGTAAACCATTGGCCCTGAGTGTTTTCTTAATAAGGCATATTTAAACGTTATATAATATAAATGTTACGTAATTACATATTCAAATGTTATGTAATTTTTAACTCATCAAAAGTTTGATTTTATGTTCTAACATACATTATTTTCTCTCATTTGTTTTATGCTAAACAACACTGATTTTAGTATAGGCAGTGTTCAAGGTGTGTGATCAATTTGATTTTGGCCATAGTAAATAGCTGAGAAGATCTCAGTTCACCTCAACAAAATTTTCATTGCAATTTGCCCTTAAGCTGAATACTAATAACAACTAAACATAATACTCTGTCTCTAGGAGAAATAATAACAATTTTGTTAATGTATTTAAGAATGTGATTTCAGCTCTCACTGCTCCAGGCTGTTAATGAAACATAATTCCTACATATAGCAAATTGCCTTTCTCTAATGATCTTACCTTGAAAGCAAAATAATAAATAATTTCACTATGCCATCGTTGTCTATTCTGTATCCACATTTTAATTTCAAAATTGGACTCAATCTTTGAATTATTTTCTGTGCTGTGGGCAGAAAAACTGCAGGTACTTTTTAATCCAGTGATATTCATGCATTAGTACTGAATACTACTTGTATAGAAGTAAATGAACAAGATGACTTTTCTTTGGTACACTAAGGAATATATATTTTCTTAGAATTTTAAAATGTTTTTGTTGTTATTCATGTTGTAGGTTCCACATACTGGTGGTTAAGGGTAAACTTGTCAATAACACGAATTCTAGAATGATAAATAGAATGTGGTTTATTATTTCTTGTAAGGCATTTTGCAATCATTCCGTCAAAATCTCCACAGTGGCATCTTTAAAAATCTAAGGTCTAATTTTTCACTGGACAATAAGGTATGTCACCCTTCAACAAGTGTCTATTGAAATTTATTTGTACAAATATATATATAGAAGAACATTTATGAAATTACATGATATACAAAATAAAGAAGCATTTCTGCAGAATGTGACCTTTTCCGCCATAGTCAAAGCTGCTCCACAAAAGTACACATATACACAAATTATTGAATCAAAAATTCAGAATACACTAAATACTATATTTACCTTTGAAAATACAAAGGTATTTTGTACATTTAAAACTTATTTACTGCATCCAAATTTTTCCACATTGCTTGACACTGGTTATATTTACTCTAGTTCATATAAACATAAATGCACAATGCTATTCTAGGTAATAGATAATCACTAAAGTTTTTGGAATCTGCGAGGCCAAGGACCATATCTATGTGTATCCCGTTATCTAGTACATTGTATGGCGTATTAAAGTTCGTTAATATATATTTGTTGAATAAATGTGTGAAAAGAGTAATCAAACATCAGCCTTGCTTCAGAAAAATTAATCTTCTAACAATGTGTATATCTGAGTGAAGTAGGGAAAATTTGAAGCAGAGAACTTAGGCAGGAAGCTATTACAACTGTTAAGATAGATGCTATGGGCCGCCGCGGTGGCTCATGCCTGCAATCCCAGCACTTTTGGAGGCCGAGGCGGGTGGATCACGAAGTCAGGAGACAGAGACCATCCTGGCTAACACGGTGAAATCCCGTCTCCACTAAAAATACAAAAAACTTAGCCGGGCACGGTGGCGGGCGCCTGTAGTCCCAGCTACTAGGGAGGCTGAGGCAGGAGAACGGGGGAATCTGGGAGGCGGAGCTTGCAGCGAGCGGAGATGGCGCCACTGTACTCCAGCCTGGGCGACAGAGCGAGACTCTTGTCTCAAAAAAAAAAAAAAAAAAAAAAAAAAAAGATAGATGCTATGAAATCACCATAAGCTTTCTGCATATTTTTAATGTAATGCTGACTCTCTTTTGCTGCATTAAGTATGATAAGTTCATAATAATGCAGATTCAATTTATTTTTTGAGTTTTGGTCTTTGTACTAACACTTTAACAAAGACATTTGAAATGTTGTTCTGATACTTCAGGTGCAGTTTGTTGGATTCATATATCACTGCAGTTGTTTTCAACTTCTGCATTAATACCACCAATGAGTCATGCCTAATGCTACAGACAAAACAAGACGAACAAAGAGCATTTACTCAGTGTCAGCCATTCTCCCTGGAATTCTGTTATGCTACAATAAACAGGTGAGATAACCCTAAGTAAATACTAAATGACAAGTTAATGTGGGAAAATTGGAGGCAAAGTCGAGTGAAAAAAAATCACCAAAGTGCCAATACAAAATTAAGTCAAACTACTTATGTGGCAAAATTTTTCTGCTTTAAACATCCTTTCATGTTAACCTAGTGAATCACATTCTTCCTGTAAACTTAAGCTTGAATCCTGCCTCTTTCAAGATTTCTTTTCAAATATCTGCTATTGGAGTGTACCTTTTTCCAATTAACTCACCCAAAAACTTTTCATTAAGCACCTACTGTATGCCAGATATTATTCTACATGCTGAGGATACAGCAGTGAATAAAATCGAGCAAGAATCTGATATGATGGAACTTATATTCTAGCATGAAAGGCAGACAATAAACAGCAATAAGGTTTGCCAAGTAGTGGTAAGAACAATAGAGAAGTAGCAAGATAAGTGGATAAACCATATCACAAAAATTATGACTGTGTGATAAGCATTTTTATTTGTCATCCTTTTAGTGGATTAATTGTAATAAAAATTCTGGTCAATGTTTTGATGTTTGACCTCAGATAGCTTTAAGTCTCAAACTCCCTTCTCTCCTCTGCTCCACATGTGGAAAAGATGATATGAAAACACAGATGTTCTTCTTTTGGCACTGGTGGGAGTTTCAAATCATGAAAGAAATTTGGCTAAACTGTATCCTTTACAGGTACCTTAATAGGTATTTATTCACCAGGATATATTTGAGCTCCCTTTTTTTTAAAATAGTACTGATAAGCATGAAAATATGTCAGTTTATTTTAACTGCAAAAGTGTGTTAGTAAATAATCAATTTTTTTAAAGCATCTAGAGTTTTGATTTATTTATTTGATTAAGGGTTGACAATTTTATCTAAAATATAGTCTTGTTAGCATTTAAGTTATTTGGTTTCCTACATAGAGATTCATTCCTATGAATAAGTCTTAATATTTTCATGTGAAGATCTTTCATTAATATTTTCATGTGGAGATATTTCCCTCATTCCGATGAAAGAATTGAAGGATAGACAAGATATACTTAATTTTATCATGAAAATTTGCAGTGAATAATATGTTAATTACTAAAACTTTCTTTTTAATGAGTACACTTTTGCTCCAGAAACAGTATGAGGAACTTAGCACAAGCGATCTCTTTACATCCTTAGAATAGCCTATGAGAAATTGTTCTCATTTTCTTGAGAAGGAAATTGAGACTTTTAAAATTACATCATTTATCTGTTTCTTCAGATAATGTGCTGGAACTGAGATTTGCACCAATTCAGTCAGGATAAGCAATCATTTATGTTGGTTATTTAAATATTGACTTTCTTAATTTTAAATGACCCTGTTTTAGATGCTGACCCTGAGACAAGGATTTGAGGGCTAGCAGTATATTTGGGCAGTGTGGTGCAGTATGACACTAGGACCCTGAAAGCAGGACCTTTGTCCCAGGATAGTATCTCTAGGTACTCTGTGTTTTGGATGGCTTTTCTCAATTTTTGTAAGTCACCTTTCAGTGGCTGAAACCAGACAGTACCAGCAGTGCCATCTTGTAAGAGTTCCATATGCTCACTGCTCAGGGACCAAAAACATCTTCCTTGAACATTTCAACCTTGTTGGCACTGGCAGTATGATCGCAGTGGTGCGTCCTGAACTTCCACTATGAATCTTACAAATTACGGTTCCTATTTTTTTTTTTTTTTCTTTTGGAGAGCTTTGCAAACACTAACTCCCTATGTGGAATTTATCAGATGTCCGAGATGCTCTGAGACTCCCTCATGTGGCTGTTTCAGGCCCCTGGTTTCAGGAGGACAGTCTGGTGACCAGACTGACTTTGCTGGCCAACATGATGTTCCTTTCCCATTACAGCATGAGACTGAGTAACTAGACTGGTATTGAAATGCTGGTCTTGGGCTACTGTTACTCATATGGAAGAAAAGTTACATTCAGAACCAAATTTTGTGCTTCAGCTCTGTTTGGGTCCATTTGTCAGCTGTTACTTATGAGTGCTCTGAACATGATGCCACCTCCACCTACAACATTTGAGGTCAACTGGTGTGGTAACAAGTATGATTTTTCCTGTGATCCCCTTACCATGGGTACCCAGTGCAGTCATACCACCCCCTCTGCAAGTCTCTTACCTTATATCAGGGAGTCCTCTAAGATTACTGCACTCAATCCAATAGATGTTTTCAATCAATCTCTCCTCTTGACTCTGGTCAATGTGGTGATAGCATGTTCTTCCTGGGAAGTCTTACAACATCCCGAATTAGGGATGGATATTCTTTGCATAAATTAGACAACACTTCTTGCTCCATTGATGAGCTCCTTGCCTATGCTCCTCTGTAATGCCAGTGCATAGCAGGCAGAGGACTGAGCAATTATAAGGTCTAGGAGAACAGAGACTTTTCCCCCCCAGTTTAATACAGTCCTGTTTCATCAACATTGAGAAAAGTACCTGACATGTAGCAGTGGTTTAATAAATGTTCGTTGAACAAGAGTTATTGAATTTTACTCAACTTGTGTTCAGTTCACATTAATTGTGCTTCATGAAATATTTTCTCTCTTGTCTGCTGTTATGTTTACCTTTCTTTGTGCTCTTCTTTATACCCCTTAAATATTCTTTTTTTAATTATTGTTATTGAAACGGAGTCTCACTCTTGCACCAGGCTGCAGTGCAGCGGCACAATCTCGGCTCACTGAAATCTCTGCCTCCCAGGTTCAAGCAATCCTCTGGCCTTAGCCTCTCAAGTAGCTGGGACTACAGGTACGCATCACGATGCCCAGCTAATTTTTATATTGTTAGTAGAGATGGAGTTTCACCATGTTGGCCAGGATGGTCTTGATCTCTTGACCTTGTGATCTGCCTATCTCAGGCTCCCAAAGTGCTGGGATTACAGGCGTGAGCCACGGCGCCCGACCTGTAACCCTTAAATATTCTTTTGTCCCAGTTGCATTTTCCATTTCTTAGTCTAGATGTTCACCCTGAATGGGCTCTTGTACTGATCTGTGTACAACTACTTAACATCTATAAAATGATAACTCTGAAATGTGATTTCCAACACAAAGCTTTCTTTTAAACTGCAGACTGCATGTGATAGATACCTCCACCCAGATATCCCGTGATACCTCATTCCAATACATTCAAAACTTAACTCCTTCTCTTCCTACCCCTAACTTTTAATTTTCCTGTTCTCCCTTTATGAAATAGCTACTCACCAAGTGTTTTGCCTATAAACAAATAGGAAACAATGGAGCATATCTCACTAATAAACTATATATACAATAAAATAATATACTTAAGGATGTAGAAAAAAAATCTCTAATATGATGAAAATAAAGTCTTCTGAATACTGTGAGGAAAGAAGTGAACTTGTGAGATACAGGCCTTTCCTCTTGTACTCTGGCTTAAAATTCGAGCTGAGACCATAAAAACGATAAGAAATTGCAAGATTTAAGGTGAAATGTCCAATGAAAGGAAAACCAATTAATTCAGGGCTACTTAGCACACATTTCATTGTGTGATACAATTTGCTCTTTTCTTCTTTCATCAAAATTATATTTTACAGTCCAGGAAAATCTTAAAATGTTAAATTGAATTTGATTTAATTCAATTAAACAAATAGTTATCTTCCTGTTATCTTCTAGATACTTTCCTATTACATATGAATAATATAGTAATCAAGACAGACATAGCCCTTATACTTACTGAAAATGCTAGTGTTAGAGATGATTTCGCATTACTATTTCTGTGAGTTCAAACAGTGTAATCAGGAATCTCCCCTTTCCCTCTTTTATCTCTGATTTCCTTTGGATGACTATGCATGAAACAGTCAATGTAACTGGGAAGAACGTGCTGTTACTGGCCAAGTTCAGAGCATTTTCTCATACCTGGAACCTGCAGTTGGCATCAGTCCCACACAAATCACATGGACAGAGAATAGGCAAGAGATAATTTCTAAATTAAAAAAAAAAAGAATATCTATTAGTAGGAGTAGGAACGCTCTTTTGGTAAAAGTATAATATATTAGCTATGTTCCACCATTTCTATGGATACTCAAAGCCTTTCTTCCTACACATAACATTTAAAATATGTTCTCCTCTAACATAATGCAACTATCTATATACAATTGGAAAGCTCACTCATCCTGTTCCCAGAGGAAGACAACACACTGTCTTGCCCGGATCCACATCCAGGATGATTAGCATTCCTTTCATTCAAGTCCAGATGGAACACATCACAGTCCAGTAATCTGTGGAGAAATGATAAATTTCACAAACTTTCACACATTCAAAACACAATGGTGCAGAAGAACAGCAATAAAAGCTTCCATTTAGAGTAGGGTACAGGAAGAAAGAATCACAGTGGTCTTTCTGGGCAAGGATAGCAAAAATTCTTGTCCTGGAAGATTTGACAGTTCTGAAGCAGCCATTCAGTTTGGCTGACTAGAACTCTGTCCTCAGTAGGAGTCCTTTAATCTAGCATCTCCATGTTAAAACAAAACAAAACAAAACAAAATGAAACAAACAAACAAAAAAAAACCAATCTGGGACACTTGCCTTCAGGAGCTGCATCTCTCTCTCTCTCTCTCTCTCTCTCTCTCTCTCTCTCTCTCTCTCTCTCTCTCTCTCTTTTAAATATCCTTTGGGGAACTAGAAACTTTCACTGATGATGAATCAAGCTTATGACAGATTTGTCAGTTGTCTTGAAATATAAGTTTATGATTAATGTTAGATTGAATCCGAGGACCAGGAGCTGAAGAATGAGAATTACCTTTCCATAGAATACATAATCTATGATTTAAGGGATTTTTGTTGTATTCACTGTTACAGCACCAAGCCCAGTAATATTGCAGTAATTCAGTAAATATGTATTAATTGAATGAATTAGGTTTTCTTTTTTTCTTTTTCTTTTCTTTTTTTTTTTTTGAGACAGAGTCTCATTCTGTTGCCCAGACTGGAGTGCAGTGACGTGTTCTTGGCTCACTGCAACCTCCGCCTCCTGGATTCAAGCGATTGTCCTGCCTCAGCCTCCGAGTAGCTGGGACTACAGGCGTGTGCCACCACGTCTGGCTAATCTTTTGTATGTTTAGTAGAGACAGGGTTTCACCGTGTTAGCCAGGATGGTCTTGATCTGACCACGTGATCCGCCTGCCCCAGCCTCTCAAAGTGCTGAGATTACAGGCATGAGCCACCGCGCCGGACTGAATGATTAGTTTTTCCTTTATCTTGTTTGTACTCCAAGTTCTATCATTTCTATGCACTAAATTCCCGTTAAACTTGCTCAGTTCTCTTCTTTTTTTCTGCTACCCCACTCCAAGTCACTGTCACCTACTGTCAAAAATACTGGGTCAGCCTACTAAATGGTCCCTTTTCCTCAACTCCATTTTATTTTACTCTTAGCTCTAAAGTTTTATTTTTAAAACGTGAATCAGATCATGTTAATCCTGTCCTTAAAAATTTCTGGTTGTTTTGCACATCCTGGAGGATTTGGAAAAGACTTAAGCCTTGGCAATGAACCCTTAAAACAATTTAATAACATGCTTCTCCCTCATAACTCGTTACTGCATGTCTGTATAGGGACATCTGTTGTGTTTGTCCACACAGAAACATTTCTGGTATGGAATCTTCTTTTCTGATTGGGAGTCATTCTTTCTATGACATTTTCGTTGCTAGTAGTTCATGTCAAACGTCCTGCACTCTGCTACAGGAGAAGGCAGATGTTTCAGATCTGGGCTTGGAAGTCTGCTTTGACCCCTCCTTCTTAACTTAATGGCAGAGGCGGGCCTCTCCATCATTCCATCAATAAAGCTAATTTGACTCTTCTCTCTACACTGCTTCCCAAGATGATTGTAGAAAAAAAGACTAGTTTTCTTTCAGGGGTTTTGGGGAGAAAAGTGGAAGATCAATTATTTCCTCAGCTTCTAAAGAAAGGAATAGCGTGATCCTGACAGAAATTTGAATCATCAAAATTTTAAGACTGAAACAGTGTCTTAATTCTTTAATTAACACCTCTTTTTAGCATCTACTTGACAAACATATAGAAAATAATTATAATCCCGTCTCCTTGAAGCATCCTTTTGGATTTAAACTTCTAGTGTATAAAATAGTATTGAACAAATAATAATTACTTAGTACATATTTTTAAGTTTAAATAAAAGGGATTAGGCTGGGTGTGGTGGCTCACATCTGCAATCCCAGCATATTGGGAGGTTGAAGAGGGTGGATTGTTTGGATTTAGGAGTCTGAGACCAGCTTGGGCAACACGGCAAAACCTTGTCTCTACTAAAAATACAAAAATTAGTCAGGTGTGGTGGTACATGCCTGTGGTCCCAGCTAACCCAGAGATTGAGGAGGGAGGATCACTAGGGCCCAGGAGGCAGGGATTGCAGTGAGCCGATATCCTGCTGCTGCACTCCAGCATGGGTGAAAGAGTGAGACTCCGTCTCAAAAAAGCACAACAAAACAAAACAAAACAAAAAACAAAAAAGAATAAACAGCTTACTGGTTTTTCCTTTAAATAGTTTCTTATAACCAGAGCAAGAAAACTCATTGTAGAGATTATTTTTCCACTCAGACCTCATGAGAATATTTTAGTTAAGATTATAGGAAACATATCCACCATAGGGAAAGATTAGAGTTTTTGAGATATAAAAAGTATCTATTAAAGTCTTTTTATTACTATCTTTATTTTCCAGGATAGGACATATTAATGTTAGATTTGGTAAAATGAATTTTAGGAGCTAGATGGTTTTAGAGACATCATTAATTTCAGTTTCCCATTTACTCAATATGCCTATATCTCATTTTCTATATTCTATTATAAAAGTCAATTCATGTAATGAGCTGGCCATATTTTAAAATTTGGTTTTAGTGTATAATTCATCCATGTATACAAGAACCATTTGTACCCCTAAAACTATTGTAATGAAACAAAACAAAACAACAAAAAAGGGATATGGGTTGATATCTCCATTCTTTCCACACATGCCCAAACTTTATTTGTAAATTTGACTATGCCCTTCTCTGACTACTTCTAGTGCTGCATCTTCAACATTTCTTCTCTCATCTCTGCCAAAATCAAGTTCCTGTTTTACAGGAAAATAACAATAAAAATTGCTACTATTGTAGATATCTGTATTATTTACTTGAATATTAGGTTACATAGTGTATTAGTCTGTTTTTCATGCTGTTGAAAAAGACATACCTGAGACTGGGCAATTTACAAAAGCAGTAGGTTTAATGAACATACAGTTCCACGTGACTGAGGAGGCCACACAATCGTGGTGGAAGGCAAGGAGGAGCAAGTCACATCTTACGTGGATGGTGGCAGGCAAAGAGAGAGAGTTTGTGCAGGGAAACTCCTGTTTTTAAAACCATCAGATCTCATGAGACTTATTCACTGCCATAAGAACAGCATGGGAAAGACCTGCACACCATGATTCAATTACTTCCCATCAGGTTCCTCCCACAACACATGAGTATTGTAGGAGTTACAATTCAAGATGAGATTTGGGTGGGGACACAGCAAAACCATGTCACATAATTGGTTTGTTTATTTATTTATTTATTGAGACAGAATCTTGCTCTGTTGCCCAGGCTGGAATGCAATGGTGCAGTCTTGGTTCATTGCAACATTCTGCCTCCTCGGCTTAAGCAATTCTCATGCCTCAGTCTCTAGAGTATCTGGGACTACTACACCACTACTCCTGGCTAATTTTTTGTATTTTTAGTAGAGATGGCATTACAGCATGTTGGCTAGGCTGGTCTTGAACTCTTGTCCTCAAGTAATCCATCCACCTCAGCCTCCCAAAGTGCTAGGATTACAGTCATGAGCCACCACCTCCAGCTGAGTTACATAGTACCTTTAAAATGTACAGAACACAGACCAAACAGACAGCCTTTTAAACTCTTTTAGAACACTGGCACCTACATTTCCAAGAATCCTTTGCCAGGAGAATTCTGGTTTAGAACACACTAGTTAAGAGTAATGAGAGTGACAGTTTGAAAGTAGAAAGGAAGAAGCGGTATTATCCTTCCATAGCAGTAACAGGTAGAACCAAGAGAAGACCTCACAATTGGGATGTATAGCACTTCATAGTTGTGATACTGTCACTCTGCTTTGGTGCTCATGCAACAGAAATGTGATATGTACATACTGAGATTCCAGTGCTCCTGATTTCACCAGGGCCAAAAGTGACTCCATGTCTTTTATCCCTCCTGTGCTGCTAAGGGCTCTGCAGGCACATAATTCCCTGTGTTGAATATCTTTTTGTTAAAATAGCTGAAATTATTTTTCTTTTCATAAACAAAGATGAAGTATGTGTGTGTGTTTAAATACCTGTGCATAGGTATACATATATCACAATAACACATATATGTGTGCATATGATCAAAGATAATGTTATTTAATAATATCACCTGCAGTTTAGGTAAGTTATAAATATTTTAAAGGATCTTACCCTGAACTGTTTACTATGATTCTTTGAGTAGGAAAAAAAGTCAATTTGTAAAAAAAGCTAATCTTCCAATTGTTAGTTTAGCTCACTTAAAAATAAGTACCTACTACCAGTTCAGGACATAAAGTGCATCAATGTTGTAGCTGCATAAAACATAATTTGTGAACAATTGACAAATTGTTTAAAAATATTCTTTAAAAAAAACATATTCTGGCCGGGTGTGGTGGCTCACACCTGTAATTCCAACACTTTGGGAGGCCGAGACGGCTGGATCACGAGTCAAGAAATCGATATCATCCTGGACAACATGGTGAAACCCATCTCTACTAAAAATACAAAAATTAGCTGGAGGTGGTGGCACGCACCTGTAGTCCCAGCTACTCGGGATGCTGAAGCAGGAGAGTCTCTTGAACCCAGGAGACGGAGGTCACAGTGAGCCAAGATCCTGCAACTGCACCCCAGAGTGGTGACAGAGAGAGACTCTGTCTCAAAAAAACCAAAACAACAACAACAACAACAAAACATATTCTTACAGATTATAGTATAAATTCCCTGATAAAAACAAAGTGACTTTGAACCAACAGAATGTAAGATGTACCTGTGACACCTGGGGTCATAAATAATATAAAAAGCCTATGTTATTGAACGTTTGAGAACCACACATTGTTCTCACTGCATTTCCTGAGAATATGTTGAGGATTTTCACAGACTACAGTGAAGACATTGGCGAATAAGCAACTCTGACTCTTTTGACAGAGCAAGTTGAGGGTATCAGTAAATAGAGGCCACTGTTCACTAGCTGAATGTGAACAGTTCTCCAAAGGGAATAAAGAGAAATGGACTCAACCCCAATAAAATAGTATGTGCCGTACACACCCCCTCCCATATCTCCTCTTTAATCATGAAATCCACATCATTGCTTAAGAGCTTTAATTGCTCAAAAACCTTGTTGAAAATGAATAAATGTATATCTATGAATGGGTTATAGCCTATAGGGTTGCCTCTCCCAATATCTTTTCAACATTCCTCAGTTCACTATCTTTGCAATAACTGTAGTCAAAGATTTGATTTTTAATGTGAGCACTGAAATATACCAATTTGAACTTAGCTCAAATACAGTATATGAAAAAAATAAGAAAACCTGATAAAAAAACAATTTATAGAATTGTCAATGCAGTATAATTATGTAAAATAAAATACTCTTGGTCTAAACAAAGATTCCAATACAGTATTGTCTTTGTGGTGAGAACCTGAAGTTAATTTTTGTCTCTTTCTAATATTCTATATTATCCAAAAATTAGTTAATTTTAACTTGCATCTCAGTTTAATGATTATAAACTTGTGTATGTGCAGTGCCAATTTGTGTTCCATTGCATAACACTTTCACAATTTAGGTATATTTGATAAATAGGAATGTAACACAGTTATGAGACTCCACAATGATAACTTAGACTACAGTGGAAAAATATACCATACTCAATCTTCTAATGAATAGAGAGAAGACTTGAAGTTACTGTGTTCTTCTTGATGATAGAGTTAGGTTTGTGTTAAGAAAATTTAAGTAGCCAAAGAAAAGGTTAAGTGAATTGTAAACACTGACAAATACGATACGTTGAATCTGCAGTGAAAACGTATTAAGGTTCAGTATGTGAATATCCTACTACAATATTAAATGCATGACATGCTTTGGGTCTGTGTCCCCACCCAGATCTCATGTGGAATTATAATCCTCTATGTTGGAGGTGGGAGGTGATTAGTTTATGGTGGTGGATTCTCATAAATTGTTTAACATCATCCCACTTGGTACAGTCATTGTGATAGTGAGTTCTCTTGAGATCTGGTTGTTTAAAAGTGGGCAGCAACTCCCCCATCTCTCTCTTGCTCCTTCTCTGGCCTTGTGAGGTGCTGCTCCCCTTTTGCCTTCCAGCATGATTGTGAGTTTCCTGACACCTCCCCAGAAGTAAAGCAGATGTCAGCATCATGCTCTCTTCTCAGCCTGTGGAACCATGAACCAATTAAACCTCTTTTGTTTATAAATTACTCAATCTTAAGTTTTCTTTTTAGCAATGTGAGAACAGACTAATACAATGCATATATTAAAATAGAGCCACAGAAAAAATAGGTTAATACTTACTTCATGAAATAAGAGAGGAGACCACCTCTTATACCGTCTTATGCCCAATTTTTGCCTCCAAAGAAAGAAGAAGTGAAAACTAAAAGGCAGAAATGAAATCCACAGGCAGACAGCCCTGTGCTGCACCCTGGACCTGGTAGTTAAAGATCAACCCCTGATGTAATTGGTTATGTTATCTATAGATTACAGACATTGTATAGAAATGCACTGTGAAAATCCCTATCCTATTTTGTTCCAATCTAATTACCGGTGCATGCAGCCCCCAGTCACGTATACCCTGCTTGCTCAATCAGTCAAGACCCACTCACACACACCCCCTTAGAGTGGTGAGCCCTTAAAAGAGAGAGGAATTGCTCACTTGGGGAGCTCGGCTCTTGAGAAACAAGTCTTGCAGATGCCCCCAGCCGAATAAACCCTTTCCTTCTTTAACTGGATGTCTGAGGAGTTTTGTCTGCAGCTCATCCTGCTACAGAGTAACTTCAAGTATCAGTTCATTAATTAAGGTTTTGATGCCTCTATTATCTTAATAAAAAGTTACTGCTTTGATAAGAAATATGAGGTTCTACTCATATTAGTCATTGAGAACAAAATTTTTACAAAATCTTTAAAATTAGTTTATCAATTCCGTGACAAAACCTAAATTTGGTTACTATTTCATGTACGGAGACCCATGATCGAGATGAGAGAGGAAATAGGACTGGAGGCAGGGAACACAAGGCCGACCTACACTGACTTCCTAGAACTAAATCAAGTGAAAGCACTTTAGGAATGACAGAAATGTGAATGGCTTTGTAACTTCATTTCATCCTCTCCATTTATACCATTTACAATTTGTAATTTCACATTAATCCTCTCCATTTAAATAGACCACATAAGCCAAGTAACATCCTCTCCATTTACATAGGTCACATTCCTAGTAAATGACTCCATAACTTCACTTCCTTCTCTTCGTTTACATAGAACATACAGTAAGTAACCAATGGGAAACCTCCAGAGTATTGAAACACCAGAAAATTTGTTTCTAATCAGGGCTCTTAAGCCCCCATGCTTGGGCCTGTTCCCACACTGTGAAGTGTACTTTCATTTTTCAATAAATACTGGTTTTTGCTTCCTTGGTTTGTTTGTGCATTTTGTCCAATTTTTTGTTCAAGGCACCAGGAACCTGGACACTTTCTAGTGGTAACAAAGGCATGTCAGATACTCTAAATTTAGAGGTTATAATTTTTAAGTGAGAAACAAATTATAAGCATTACAATTTGTAACTGGGAAGGCTGTTCTTTTTGATAAATATCCTTAGCACCTATGTGATTTCTGTTTGCTTATGACAACCTTTATACATCTAGCAATTTTGAAGCCAAACCCCTAGTAATGTGAAATCAGTTTTTCAGATAATTTTAAGCAATGTATAGTTTCTAAGAAATAAAGTATAGTGTATTTGTTTGCTATGGCTGCCATAACAAAATACTACAGACAGGGTAGTTTAAAGCAGAGATTGTTTTCTCATAGTTTTGAAGGCTGCAAGTCCAAAAGTAAGGTGTCGGTGGGTTTTGTTTCTTCTGAGCCCTCTCTCCTTGACTTATGGAGGACTCACATTTCCCTGTGTCCTCACATGGTCTTTCTTTTGTGCAAGAGCTTATCTGGTGTCTATTCATGTATCCCAATATCTTCTTATAAGACACCAGTTAGAATGGAGTAGAGCATGCAGGGGGCTCATTTTAATTTAATTTTTATCTCTTTGGAGACCCCATCTCCAAAACAGTCACATTCTGAGGTACTTGGGGTTAAAGCTTCAACATATAAATTTTGAGAACACAATGCAACATATAACAAGAGGGTGCCCTGAATGTTCAAATTCATCTGTCAAGGTTCAGTTCTACTCTTTGTATGTTTACTAGGCCTTCAATATAAACTGGAGAAAAAAAACAAAAGAACCCTATGTATTTACGTTTGAATATATGCCAAAGTGTTAGCCTTGTTATTTAGGGTTCATTATATATGTTTTATACAAGCGTGTTTCTTATTTTACCATCAATATTTTATTAATAAAAATTAACAATGAAGGGCTCGATGAAGTTCAGAATCTTAGTTTCTCTGGTTCTTAATCATTTAGAAAAATATTCCATTATCTTTATCTTTTATAATATAAATATAAAATATATTATTTTATTTATAATATAAATTCAGATTTATTTTATATTTTATAAATCTGAATTATTAATATCTAGAGCTTTATATTTTGGAGAGTTTTGTGGTTCTGACCCATATCTTCATTTAGTCTTTATAATATAAGTCTATTTCTATTTTAATTAGCAATACATGCTGCCATAGCTGATGTTACTCCTATTGATACTCTTTTTGCAACTGCATAATCATGGGAATAATAAAACTGTTGTATATGTGATTCTCTCTTTCTTTCTGTCAAAGATAGGGTTAACATTGATCTAGTTGTGGGGGAAAGCCCTATGCTTTTGGGAAAACACTGGCTTTGAAATAGGCTAATTTGTAAGCTGTCCTCACCATTTAAAAAGATGTTAAACAATACCCTCTATTTTTCTTAATATTATGTATGTGTTAGGTATTCATATTATCTCAATTGCTGCTATATAGCCAGTCAAAAAGTAAGGTCTACTACCTAGTTGAAAATTTCTCCTTCTTCTCTTCCCATTGGACATATAACATGTATGATATTGTACATTACTATATACTATAATCATTATTTAGTATTTGGATTATTTCCTCTGTAATCATGGCCTCCAGGTATCTTGTGATAATAAAATGAAGATGGAAAGCAAGTCAACCACAAGAAGTTTAGAAGAGTTTGTTGGGTTTATGGGGGTAACCAACATAGTAGCATAAAAGACATGGTATTGAATCTAGGGTGCTTTCTGAAAGAAATGTGTGTTGTTTCTTCTGGGGGTTTTTCTAGGGTAATGTTTTTTAATTTCTCTGTTTTTCATTAGAGGGGATTTCCTTTGGTCTTTTGCCCACCTGTTTTGCTCCTCTGATTTGAGGCAAAGTGTGTTAATTCATTTACAAATGGTAGCCATTTGTTTGGATTTCTCAAGTGGGTAGAGAAAAAATCCCATTATAGAAAAAAATCCCTATTTATATCCACTTTCACTTAACAGTTGAACTAGTGTGAGTTGGACATCTGGATAGATGCATGTTTTCAGAAGAGTCCAACACTTCCTCTGAAGAACTGGTCAATTTCTACACCTATGGGCTTCCATGTGGAGCCACTCACATTGAGGTATGTATGTTCTCCAATAGCTCTATCAGGAATGAAGGTGATGCTTCCTTTTTCTTTAACTGGTGCCATTTTTTTTTTTTTTTTTTTTTGGTTCAGAATCTAAGAAGGATGTGATCTGGGCGCAGTGGCTCGCGCCTATAATCTCAGCCCATTGGGAGGCTGAGGTGAGTAGAGCACTTGAGGTCAGGAGTTAGAGACTAGCCTGGCCAACATGATGAAACCGTGTCTCTACCAAAAATGGAAAAATTAATTGATTGAACCTGGGAGGCTGAGGTTGCAGTGAGCCAAGATTGCACTACTGCATTCCAGCCTGGGTGACTGTGTGAGGCTCTATCAGAAAGGAAGGAGAAAGAAAGAAAGAAAGAAAGAAAGAAAGAAAGAAAGAAAGAAAGAAAGAAAGAAAGAAAGAAAGAAAGAAAGAAAGAAAGAAAGAAAGAAAGAAAGAAAGGAAGGAAAGAAAGAGAGAGAGAGAGAAAGAGAGAGAAAGAGAGAAAGAGAGAAAGAGAGAGAGAAAGAAAGAGAGAGAAAGAAAGAAAGGAAGAGAAAGAAAGAGAGAGAGGAAGGAAGGAAGAGAAAAGAAAAAAGAAAGAAAGAGAAACAAAGAAAAAAGCAAAGACATAGAAGAAAGAAGAAGACAGAATGAATAGAAAACAGAAAAGCAACGAACAACTAGATAAGATGAAAAGAAAAGAAGGAAATCCTGCATCCGAAGAAGGGAGTGAAAATTCCGGAGAATGACTGGAAGGAAGGAAGGAAAAATTAAAAAGGGTTCTATACTGTTCACAATAGCAAAGACTTGGAAGCAACCCAAATGCCTATCTATGATAGACTGGATAAAGAAAATGTGGCATACACCGTGGAATACTACGCAGCCATAAAAAGGATGAGTTCATGTCCTTTGCAGGGACATGGGTGAAGCTGGAAACCATCATTCTCAGCAAACTATCAAAGGAACAGAAAACCAAACACAGCATGTTCTCACTCATAAGTGGGAGTTGAACAATGAGAACATATGGACATAGGGAGGGGAACATCACACACCAGGGGATCTGTCAGGGGGTGCGGGAATAGGGGAGAGGTAACATTAGGAGAAATACCTAATGTAGATGACAGGTTGATGGGTGCAGCAAACCATCATGGCACGTGTATACCTATGTAACAAACTTGCACATTCTGCTCATGTACCCCCAAACTTAATATATAATAAAAGAAAAAATAAAAACCAAAAACAAAGCAAAGTAAAACAAACAAACAAAAACAAACAAACAAAAATAAAACCAAGGGTGTAATGCATCCAATCCTTCAAATCCCAACTCTTTTGAAACTTTCTTCCCATTGGAAATATTTTTATTAGTATTTTCCATCAATATGATAGCTCAAACCATATACTTGAAAAGTGCCAGGTGTGGTGGCTTATGGGGAAGGATTATCTAAAGAAAGAAGGGAAGCAGCAGCAATTAGTCATATGAAACATATGAGTGTAATTTTAGAATATTGTTTCCGGAGTTTCCAACCAATCAACTCAATAATTTGTTTGCTCCTGGTTTCTGGTGAGCTACAGACTGCCAGAAATCACTGGAGAAGTTTGTGATGGAGATGGATGTTCTCAAAATCTTGACAAAAATGCATGACTTTGGCAGGTGTACTCTACATTAGATGATTAGAAAAAAAAATGAGTGATTTTTGTCTATTATGAAAAAGAAAAAAAGCTAAAATAAACATTCTGTGGCCAGACATGGTGACTCAGACATAGGACTCATCTCAGCACTTTGGGAGGCTGAGGTGGACAGATCACCTGAGCTCAGGGGTTGCAGATCAGCCTGGGCACCATGATGAAACCCCATCGCTACCAAAAATGTAAAAATTAGCCTGATGTGGTGGCATGTGGTTATAATTCCAGCTAGTCTGGAGGCTGAGGCAGGAGAATCGCTTGAGCCTGGGAGGCTCAAGCAGTGAGCCTAGATTGCACCACTGCACTCCAGCCATGGCAACAGGGTGAGACTCTGTCTCAAACACACACACACACACACACACACACACACACACACACACACAGAACAAAACAAAACAAAGCAAAACAAAACAAAACAAAAAGAAACATTTTGTGAAAGAAAAAGATAGTGAAATTATGACCAAATCCATCTATCCTTAGATAAAAAGAAGACATGCCACTAGTGAGCCTGGAACACTATTTAATATGGAGGCTACAGAGACCAGGATAGCATGAGTGTTAATCCGTTAAGCTGGATGAGTATAATCATCTTACTTCTACTTGAATATATCTTTTAAAAAACTACTTTAATAGTACCAATTTCCTACACTTAATTATAAGTTGTATTCTGTCTTGAAACCCTTCACTTAGCATGGGTATAGTATATAGAAAATACTCAAGAAATGCTCAAACAAACAAAGGAAAGGAAGAAGGAGGAAAGGAAGAGAGACAAAAGGAAGAAAGTAGGAGCAACATATTTTAATACTTTGTTTAACATCTGGGTTACATAACACAAATATTAGTTGAAACACTATATAAAAAATGAAGTGAAATGATGAGTTGATGGGTGCTGACGAGTTGATGGGTGCAGCACACCAACATGGCACAAGTATACATATGTAACAAACCTGCACATTATGCATATGTACCCTAGAACTTAAAGTATAATAATAAAAGAAAAAAGAAACCTAAATGTGAAGAGTGAAGCTATAAAGTTTTAAAAGAAGACACAGGAGAACAACTATATTATATTAGAAGAGGACAACAGTATTTTTAAAAGTACACAAAAAACCCTAATCATAAAGAAAAAAAATAAATTACAGTGGAGCCTGCAGTTGACCCTTGAACAAGTTTGGACTGTATGGGTCCACCTATATGCAAACTTTTTTTCAATAAATATTTTGGAAATATTTTTGGAGATTTGCAACAAGTTGAAAAAACTTGCAAACACACAATGTAGTCTAAAAATATCAATAAAATTAAGAAAAATATATGTCAACAAAATGAGATGGAAATAACAAATTAACATCAAGGAGGGTTTGAAATCTCCTGAAATACATACAATCAAACTTTTTTCTTTTGCTCTCTCTCTGAAATCTACTCAGCACAACTTGTTAGTCATTACAGTTTATATTTTTGAGATCTGGTACTTATTACAACTGAAGAGCATGTGAAAAATATTTTAATATTAATTTGCAATGTATGTTTCTTTATTCATACTTTAACATGCCATAACATCTTGGTTTTATCTTTTTAAACATTTAAGAAAACAGTGAGCTTTCATTTTGGCTGTCAATATAATACATATTTCAGCAACACATTAGGAGATTTTTTTCTCTGTGAATTATCCGTAGAGATTAAAAATAAAAATACGGTGGCGTAGAAAAGCTGCCAAAGCACATTATATGACTGTTCCTGGCTCCCACTCTATTTTTTTCTCCATCCAAATGAAGCACTTTTCTGCCAAAAACATACAGGTGTGGAAGCAGATCTTTCAGTCTGTGAACTCTTGGGTTTACATCCGAAGGCTGTATCTTATTTTAGAATATGCATTGATAGTTTATATAAAAAAAAAGAGAGAAGTGGGATGTTCTTATGAAAATGAATAAGAAGGGAAGCAGATGTCACCCTTTTTGCATTATAGAAAATGTCAGTGGGATATATCTGGAACATAGCTACTGAGTTGTGCTTCAATATTTGTGATGCAATATTGGGTGCAGTGATCCAGATGCACATGTTGAGTGTTGAAAATAGATCTTAAATACAATCTGTAAAACCTGCACAATATTATACTAGTTCATAGTGATGTTTGGGGAAAAAAAATCAATACTTATAAGTGACTTATGTTTTATGTTTTGCCAAGTGTAATTAATGTGATGTTATGGTATTTTTTTATAAATAGCCTGAAAACATTTTATTCTAGTGAAAAGAAGGGGTTATTACAATAGATTATGACAGAAGCAATGAAAGAATATTCATATAAGAATCTCAAACTCATTTTTGGTTTATTTAGAAATGTGTTCTTATTGTTGGAAAAATATAGCAATTGAATTGTTCAATAATAAATATTCAGATTCATTAAATTTTTAAATAGTTGATTCAGTAGTCCTTGCCAGTGAATTGCTTTGTAAATAATGTTTTTCCATATATTAAATCTAGCATTTTGATTTTGAATGACAACTATGGGCCAACTAATTTGGAGAGCAACATGTGAAGTACAAAATGGTCCACCACATGAAATGGTCTCCTTTCCTAATCTTTAGTTTAAAAATACTGTGACAGTTCAAAATAAAGATAAATTTGTTTACTGAATTGAAGTTATGTGCCTCAGCTTCACATTTAAGTGCCAACACTTATCCCAATTCACATTTTCAACTTAATGATCTGCCCGTTCTCATTTGAGTACATGGAATTCTTTTCATCTTTCTGATCTCCTTCACATCTTCAGTGTGAAGATTAAGTCAGGTACACACTTATTAACAATACAAATAAATAAAGGAGCAGTTCATGTAAATATTACAACATAAGAACTATAGGAACAGATAATAGAAAAAAATTACTCGGCTGAGATGATTGGAAGGTAGACTTAGTGGAAGTAATATTAAACTGGGTGCCTGAAGAAAGATTTTACTTTGAGTATCAAATATGTCAGCACAATGTATTTCAGACAGAAGAAAGAGGGTAAGTAAAGATGGAAAAGTGAAAATCACATTACATGTTGAATAAACGTCTCTTTTACTTTTAGGTAGTGGGGTAGAAGATTACACTGAAAATGCAAGATCTGAGTAGTGGAAGGAGTTAGTCAGATGCCAAGATAAACCAGTTTAAAACAGTTCTCCGGTTGTCCCTGCAAACTGTAGGGAGAAAAATAAAGTCACTGTATTTTCTTGTAAATTGAGGTAGCTCAGTAAACTACAGCAGTATTTGTAAAAACTGTCAAGAGTATTCTATAGCCACATTTGTGCACTATTTCTGGAAACAATCCATTTAAAAGACAATAAATATGTTTATTGGAGTTACATTTTAACACTAGTCACTTGTCCAACTAATCAGCTATGTCTTTTATTAAACTCTAATGTAAAGAAAGTTCCTTGCAAATAAAAACATAGCAAAAGCATTTTTCATAAATGTGAGCATATATAATTAGATAGCATTTAGAAATGGCACTATTCACAATAGCAAAGACTTGGAATCAACTCAAATGTCCATCTGTGACAGACTGGATTAAGAAAATGTGGCACATATACACCATGGAATACTATGCAGCCATAAAAAAGGATGAGTTTGCGTCCTTTGTGGGGACATGGATGCAGCTGGAAACCATCATTCTTAGCAAACTATCACAAGAAGAGAAAACCAAACACCGCATGTTCTCACTCATAGGTGGGAACTGAACAATGAGATCACTTGGACTCGGGAAGGGGAACATCACACACTGGGGCCTATCATGGGGAGGGGGGAGGAGGGAGGGATTGCATTGGGGAGTTATACATGATATAAATGATGAATTGATGGGTGCTGACGAGTTGATGGGTGCAGCACATCAACATGGCACAAATATACATATGTAACAAACCTGCACGTTATGCACATGTACCCTAGAACTTAAAGTATAAAAAAAAAAAAAAAAAAAAAGAAATGGCACTATCATAAGAAGAGTTACATCACATAGAAGAACAAAACTAATAGCAAAATAGTTAGATAATTATCTGAATTATTTTAAAATATGTCATCTGTAAAATAATTCAGGTGTTTTTGACTATACATATTGAAGTAATTAAAGATTATTTCAGAAACAAAGTACTTTTTTTTTTGTTTTTCCACAGTGAAAATAAATCAACATCAAAGTACAATGCTCACTAAAATGTATTATGTAGCAATGTATATGTCATTGCTATTTTCAATTCTATTAAAATGAACCCAGATTATCAAATTTGCATCATTTCTGACTCTTCTATCTTCAAGACATGAGCTTATGCAATTTATTTCATTTACTTTTAGTAAAATTATGTCCAAACTAACAAGCACGGATAGATTTTAAAGCCCCAGTATAACCTGCTATACATTTACTTGGATACTTTATTGAAACATTATTTTGCAATATATCACTTATTACAATAAGTTATAATATATTATTTTTCTTATTCCTAAATGTGTGCTATATTTTTCTTCTCCATATGAAGAAGATTTCTGATCTGATCGGGGGCTCTTCGACCTAAGGAGACTTATTTTTTTTTTTTTTTTTTTTTTGAGACAGAGTCTTGCTCTGTCGCCCAGGCTGGAGTGCAGGGGCCGGATCTCAGCTCACTGCAACCTCCGCCTCCCGGGTTCACGCCATTCTCTCGCCTCAGCCTCCTGAGTAGCTGGGACCACAGGCGCCCGCCACCTCGCCCGGCTATTTTTTTTTTGTATTTTTAGTAGAGACGGGGTTTCGCCCTGTTAGCCAGGATGGTCTCGATCTCCTGACCTCGTGATCCACCCATCTCGGCCTCCCAAAGTGCTGGGATTACAGGCTTGAGCCACCGCTCCCGGCCAGGAGACTTATTTTTTAAAATGCCATGGTGTTGTGGTGCTGAAATAGAGAATGCTTAAGGCACTGAAGAACAGCCACCTAAACAGGTTTCTGTTTGAGTAATTGTATTAGTCCCAAGTGGAAAGAGATGACAGACACATTAGGATAATGTAAGGATCGTTTATTACCAGGGCTAATTTTAAAGATGTGACCAGAATGCAGGGAGACCTCAAGGGACAGTGAACTGAACATGTCTACATTAGTCGTTCTCAAACTCTCAGCTCTGTTCAGTTTTTACCGTCCCAGTATCTACAATCTTGTGCTTCGTGTTTCAAAGTAAATGCAAGAACGCTTTACCTTGCATAGTGTTTCTCATTGATCCTGTCCTCAATAAGAGGTTGAGTTGAACTAGATTAATAAGACACATAAATCAAGAAGGATTGATTAAAAAGTAACTCATTTGAGGCTCTACTTAATATGTTACTTTTTTTTAATAGTTAAAAAAGATTTTTTGTATGTTATTACTTTATCCTGATAAGGTACAAAGCAAAATATTGCCTTGTGTGTTTGCATATTTGGCAGTTGAAACAATCATTAAAATATAAAAATAGTCACTGATATTGCCAGATACATATATATATATATGTAAGGAATATATAATATACCTTTTAGGGGACAGTAAAATTTCAGTTTTAATGCTCTAAGATTACTCCTAAATATGATCCTGCATGGAAAATTTTGAAGTGCAACTCAGGGTTCTGGCTGTAGAACCCTGTAAACTATTTGGCAAATTGTCTGCTGTCAAGAGACAATAAATACATACAACTTATTTATTATTAAAGTTTTATATTTTCTGTCTTGATATAATACTCCCTTTTGTTTCAAATAGCATGTCTTCTAAATGTACTTTAGCTCTCATCAGACTTCTACTGTTCATATTGTTGTCCACTTGGTAAAGTAGATCTCCCAGTACTCTAGTCATTTCATGTTAAAAGTCATTTACCATCTTTATAACAATTTATTCTACCTTTATGACTCACCAGCTTCCCCTGAGATTGATTTTACTATGTCTTTCTCTAAACTTATAACTGAAAATGCTATTGATATAATTCTGAATGTTTATTTGTATCAATTGATGGTTAGTAAGAACAATTTATTAACTTCCAGCTAATTAATGTTGGGTAAATACATATCTTAATCACAGATCTATATTTATTTTATCATATAAAACTAAATTATTTTTAAGTGGACTTTTGTTGTAACCTGATGATGTGATACACATTTTTGCTAAATAAAAACTTAATATAATGAGAAATTTAACATAGAATTTGATAAATCATTTTAATTTAAGGACATTTGGAATAATGCTATTCAGTTACCCCTTATAAATACCTATGTACATTTTCTGAAACAGTTCCCATATCCTAGGCATTGGAAGAATACTAAAATATGCTTTAGGTCAACTCAAGTGAAAAAAAATTCCAAGTATAGCCAAAGAGGACACTCTATCAGTAAATCAATCATTGAGTATAATTCCTTTGATATTTTATTTAAATTGTATTTAAGGAGTGCTTTTGGCAGTGGAGTCAGTGTTCAGGATATTCAGGCATAAAGCAACATTGGGTAAGCAAAAACAACCCAACACAAATGGAAGAGCATATCATTTTCTTCCTGTTCTCAAATTTCTTCTTTCCAATTAAAATTTCCTTTCCACAAAACATCTCATTCATATCCCTCCTCTTCAGGTTCATGCTGCTGAGTGTCTTTGTGTTTTCTACTTCTTCTCATATTTTGAATCCTTTTCTTAGGAAATGATCTCATATCAGCCTTTTATTCATTCTCTTTCAAAAGGCTTTGTCCAATTAGAGGAATTACGGACATAGGAAGAGATTGTTGGAGAAGCAACAAGATCTTTTCACACTCTTTAAAAATCACAATATGTGGACAGGTGCTTACTGCACTAATGAGGAAAAAGTGGCCTTTTCCTGATGTGTGAAAAGCTCTAAGTACAAGATCAGCATACGTACAGCAATTATCTTCATTCCTCCATAGGTGTGGATAGAGGAATGAAGGCTTTTGAAATCAGCAATTTCAATATCAGATATTGAGGTATTACTTCTGACCATAGTGAGTGCAATGAAAATGTAACACTTTAAAAAGAGTGTTGACAAATTTATTACCTATATCAGAAATGATTGATCATTTGGGATGTTGAAGAAGGGTACTTGGGAAAGAGAGCACATGTGAAATATTAAAGTACTTGCAGCTTTCAGCTTTCATCAGGTAAAGACAGAAATCAGTATTTATTCCACAGCAGCAGGTGGTTAACAGAGGCTGGTCAGACGGAAGTGGGAGCCAAAGAATCAGAATGTGAGAAGTGAGCAACTGATTGACATGAGGACCAGAGGACTGCAGAAACAAGAAACAGGAAGCCAAAGACAGTCAAAGTGAGAGAATGATGCAAAGATGAATTGATAATGAGACTGTGTATACTCACAGGTCTCAGAAAATGTTCTGCTATTTCAGCTCACTTTTACACAACTTTGTACTCAAGAGAATGTTAGACTCCTTCCCACCATCTCCAGTATTTTAATTGCTCTAGAACCAAAAATATGTAAGATAATTATGGGCTATATAAATATCTTTCCAAGAGCAGTAACTTGCAGAGCTGATAAGATGAATTATGTGGCAAGGTCTCAAAGTTATTTGTGGATGTTTAAGGGGATGGGGTGGAAGCCATAACAATTTCCGGACCCCTCTATGAAGGAGATTATCTAAGTTACATTCTTCTTCCACTGAAATATTCCTCAGTGTATCACTCTTAGGGCTGTGCACTTATAGTCACAATTGAACATTATGGAGGGGGTGATGTTATGGCCTTCCAGTTGTCTAAATAAGAAAATAGAGAACACTTTATTTACAGTTAATAATGAGAAAAGTATGCTGTACCTAGACTAATACTTTATAGACATTCAATCTTTGGTAGATATTTAATGAATTCATTTGAATTGGGCTGGAGACAGGGCATATTAATGTGCACATAGTCATAAATTTCCGAAAGGGATTTTTATAAAAATGAGCCTAGACATTTATCACTAGAATGTAATATTTAGAATTAAGGCTTAGGTGAAAAGCATCTAGATTATACCGCAAACTACTTCCCTAATATCTCTTGCCTTCTACCGTTCCCACCTTTGATTGAAATAAATGGAGAAACAGAAATAATGAAGATTATTCATTATCTCTAAATCATGAATAAGTTTCTAAATGTCTTATAGTTATTTACTGTTAAAGACATGGTCTCTTCATTCCAAGCTATTTCCATTTTCCATTTTTACCACATTAACTCAGTCAATGTGTAAGAACGAACAGAATTGAATCTGGTTATTGTTTATTGCCATATTTTTCAAAATGGTCTGAAAATTGATGGAACAACCATTTTTTTCCAGGTAGCGGGTGCCTGTAGTCCAAGCTACTTGGGAGGCAGGGGCAGGGGAATGATGTGAACTCGGGAGGCGGAGCTGGCAGTGAGTCAAGGTCGCGCCACTGCACTCCAGCCAGGGCGACAGAGCAAGACTCCATCTCAAAAAAAAAAAAAAAAAAAAAGGAAAGAAAAGAAAAGAAAAAAAGAACTATTAATTATGTTATAAATGGACACTGCCAGGATTAGCAAAATGAATAACTTTTCTAATCTAGTTGGAAGTGTTTCGTGACAAGTACAGTTTAAGTTTGTGGCATTGTAACTCCAAAAGTCTTAGACATAAAGTTATGGACTATCCAGCATTATTTTGTTTTGTGGGGGAATAAGATGAGGGAGAGGAACAGTGAGAGGTAAATTTAATGGTGTTCACAAGAAATTCCATAATTTTATGCAAAGGCTCCATCTATTTCCAAAATGTAGTCCAATTAAGAGGTGATTCTTTCTACCAAAGGAGTTAGGAGATTTTTCCCAGAACCACAGTTTGTAGAAGGTGCCTGTGACACAGAAAATATGTTCTCTGTAGACACATAGAACAGAAAGTGTTGCAATGACAGTCACAGAGACAGATGTCGTCTCCTCCTCCTCCTCCTCCTCCTCCTCCTCCTCCTCCTCCTCCTCCTCCTCCTCCTCCTCCTCCTCCCTCCTCTCTTCTTCTTCTTCTTCTTCTTCTTCTTCTTCTTCTTCTTCTTCTTCTTCTTCTTCAAGTGCAATGGTTCTTAGAGTCAACAAGTAAAGATAAGGAACAAACTATGGTCAACAATAAACACCATAAAACAAAGTCTTGCAGTGTGCAAGGATGAGAACATAATGAGGCACACAGAATGGCAAGAAGCTATGACAGTGCTGTTGCTATAATCAGGAGATGAACCTGTTCCTCAATTTCCAGAGTGATTTAGGATATTACTATTTTGGTCAGTTAATTACTTTTAATGTGTTTTCTTGGTTTAGAATATATTCAATAATTCTAAAAATACTTGGTGGAATTTCAGGAAATCCCTTTTTTAAAATTTATGAATGTTAATAGATATCACTAGTTTCTCAGTAAAGGGTAACTGGAGGCACATCAAGGTATACAAAAAATCATTTTTTTCCTTGTGGCACTTCTCTCTGTGGTGTACATCTGTATGAAGTACATGAGGGTATGCCCTAGTTTTTTGTTAAATATGGAATACCCAAATACCTAGCACAAGATCTGACTTCTGAGACACTTTTAACATAATAAATTAATGAATGATGAATGAATTGTCTGATAAAGGGCCAATGTTTCTTAATGAAATCTTGAGCTAGAAAACTTTTAAATGTATTATTAAATATAGATAATGTATCTTGTGAATTCTGTTAGGGCTGCTAAATTTACAATAAAAATATGGGATGTTCAATTACATCTGAACTTCAGATTTAAAAAAGCAAGTACACTTTTAGTACATGTATATACCAAATATGGCATAGGACATATTTATACTAAAATATTTTGTTTGTCTTAAATTCAAAATTAACTGGACTTTTCATATTATCTGGCAATCATAACCCAACCTATTACTGGATTAACAATTCTGTTTGTAGTATTAAAATCAGGTAAATAGACTCTTCTGTTGAATGCTGCCTTTAAAAAGACCTGTTGCTGTGTGTTTGTTATATGTGTTAGAGTCCATCATTCAGGCATTGAAATACTTCTACACATACTTCTATTCTAGACTTTGGAGTTTCTTTTACATTATTATGAATACTTGCTTTTTCCACTCTCTTGTGTTCTGGTGCTTAATACACTATTAATTCTAATTTCGCTTTAGAAAAATATCATTCTTTGTTTGAACAAGATGGTGCACACTTGTGGTCCTAGGTACTTGGGAGGCCGAGGTAGGAGGATTGCTTGAGTCCAAGAGGCAAAGATTGCAGTGAGCCAAGATCATGCCACTGGTCTCTAGCCTGAGGGACAGAGCAAGACTCTATCTCAGAAAAAAAAAAAAGAAAAAAAGAAAAGGGAATTCCAGGGATTACAAGCTTCAATGTGCTTAGTTTTCAAATGAATACTTTCAGTTGCAAAGAAGTAAAGAGATTTACGGTAAGTTACAAGTCTAGTTAGTGAAAAAGGCACCAAAACAATGGCTATCCAACTCACTAATAAGCAAAGCAACAAACAAATACCTAAAGTGAAATCAGAAGGCTGAAATAAGGGGTCTAATTAGTCCAATAAGATGATTATCATATTTAAAGAGAAAAATAAAGAACATAAATACACTGAGCTTATGCTACATTCCATAATATGTTTTTCTTCATTTTAGCCTCTCAAAAATCCTATGAAATAATTATTATTCTCATTTTGCAACTTTCTCAAGAGGTTAAGAAAGTGTCATTTAAGATGTTTGAGAAATTATTTTTCAAAATGCATCATACCATCTGGGTCTATCTCTACTTCAAAATTGTCCGTTCTTCTATCAGAATTTCTTCTAACATCATCAGGCAATACAGTATTAGGTTATCTGGGGGAGTATACCGACCTAAGATTACAGGTATTTGTCTGAATAGTTTCAGATGAAGAAAATACATATAATTTGACAGGAAAGACACCAGGGGAAATTGTTGCCTGGAGTAGATCTTACGAAATATAGACATAAGAATAAACACTATCCTGAGTGTCTGCGCTGCCAGTGTCACTGGCATTAGTTTTGGAAGCAGCTTATACAACGATTTAATTTTCTTCTCATGGGTCTAAAGGATTGTTCTACATGTTACTTCTTTTAAATCACTATTTCTTCTTTTCAGTGAAGGTTTTTGGCTAAGTAAAGAGAAAATCAGATCATATTACTTTCCTGCTTAAAATCTTGTAAGATTTCTCAAGTTTTAATGAGAAAATCTCTCTTTAAGAGTCAATCCTAACCACTTTCCACGGCCCAGACATAAAGACTCCACAGTTACTCAACTCTTTTGGTATTTATGACAATTGCAGCATTTATCAAATCAATCTGGATCTCACACTAGGTTCCTTGAGGGCAGGAGTTTTGTCTTATTAATCATTGTATTTTTAGCATCTTGTGCATCCTAGTGGAGAGTAAGTGCTCAAATTAGTCTGTTGAATAAATATTACAAATGTATTACACAACTTTTCAGGCATAAATGGAGATGTATCTTTCTTAAATTTTGTAATAAAATTACTCATTTTCTTTTTTATCTATCTTTCAACTAATGAAGATAGTACAGTTTATTTTATTTTATTTATTTATTTATCTATCTATTTATTTATTTAGATGGAGTTTGGCTCTTGTAGCCCAGGCTGGAGTGCAATGGCATGACCTTGGCTCACTGCAACTTCTGACTCTTTGGTTCAAGTGATTCTCCTGCCTCAGTTTCCTGAGTAGCTGAGATTACAGGCATCCACCACCATGCCCAGTTAATTTTTGCATTTATAGTAGAGATGGGGATTCCCCATGTTGGCCAGTCTCGTCTCGAATTCCTGACCTCAGGTGATCCACCTGCCTCAGCCTCCCATAGTGCTGGGATTACAGGCATGAGCCACAGTGCCTGGCCTATTTATTTTTCCTTAAATGTGCTTCCTATTTTTATAGACTTAGGGGCTACAGTGCAGATTTCTTACATGCATATATCATGTAGTGGTGAAGTGTAAGCTTTCAGTGTACCCATCACCTGAAGAGTGAACATTCTACCCCATAGGTAATTTTTCAACCCTCAACTCTATACCATCCTCCCATCTTTTATAATCTCCAATGTCTATTATGCTACTCTATATACTCTCTATATATTCATGTGTACCCTTCGTTTAGCTCTTGTTTATAAGTAAAAACATGCAGTATTTGACTTTCTGTTTCTGAGTCATTTTGCTTAGGATAATGGCCTCCGATTCTATCCACGTTTCTGCAAAAGACGTGATTTCATTCTTTTATTTATTTTTGAGCAATATTCCATGGTATATGATTTGTGTATACACACACACACACCACATTTTCTTTATCCAGTTATCCAGTTCTCCATTGATGGACACTCATGCTAATTCCATATTTTTGCTATTGTGACTAGTGTTGCTGTAACTATGCAAGTGCAGGTAATAGGTATCTTTTCTTTTCTAGTTTCTACACATACCTGAATAGAAAAGGGCTATTAATTAGGTATCAGAGGTATTAAACCCTCAAGTAAAAGTCATTTTATGTCCCCTAGGTATCTCTAAACTAGCTGTTTAATACTCAGCAAAATCATCTAGAGTAATTTTATTACATATTCACATGAGTCATCAGTTTGAGATTTTCTTTACATACTTTTATTATTTAGAAACAATCTTAGGATGTGAGCTTTTTTTAAATGATAAAATAAGACATTAGAATTTTGATAGGGAATATATTCAATATGTATTAATAGATTGCTTTGGATAACATTTACCTCCTAAAAACATTAAGTCTTCCGGTCCGTGAATATGAGATGTGTTTCCATTTATCTATGTCTTCTTTCATTTATTTCAGCAATGTTTTATAGTTTTTACTTTACATGTCTCTTATCTCCTTGGCTATGTTAATTCTTAAGTATTTTATTCTTTCTGATGCTATTGTAAAAGAAATTGTTTTTATAATTTTCTTTCAGATTGTTCATTGTTAGTGTATAAAAATGCGATTGATTTTTGTGTGTTGATTTTATTCTGCCATGTTGCTGAATTCAATGATCAGTTATAATAGTTTTTTTTTAGTAGAATCTTTAGGATTTTCTATATACAACATTACATAATCTGTGAATAGGGATAATTTTACTTCTTTCTAATTTGAAAGTTTTTATTAATGATATCAATAGCACACAAAATGATCCAGAGATTCAATGCAATTCCTATTAAACTCTAATGACTTTTATTTTTGTAGAAATACAAAAGCTCTTCCTAGAATTCATACGAAATCTTAAGGACTCCAAACAGCCAAAAAATATTGGAAAAGAAGGACAAAGCTGTAGGACTTACACTTTTTAATTTCAAAACGTACTGCAAAGTTACAGTAATCAAAACAGTGTGATATTGTTATAAATACAGATATATAGAACAATGCAATAGTATAGAAAGCCTAGAAAAAAATACCCTCATGTATAGGGTCAAATGATTTTTGACAAGGGTGGCAAGACTGTTCAATGAAGAAAGAACAGTCTTTTCAACAAATGGTGCTGGGAAAATTTAATATTCACATGAAAAAGAGTAAATATGAGCCCTTACCTAATATTATATATACAAAACTTAGCTCAAAATGGATTAAAGACCTAAGTGTAAGACCTAAAACTATAGAACTTTTAGAAGAAAACATATGGAAGGAGCTTCATGCAATTGGATTTGCCAGTTACTTCATTGATGCAACACTAAAGACACACTTAACAAAAGGAAAAATTGACAAACATAACTTCATGAAAAGTTTTTTTGAAAGTGTGTGTATAAGGACATTATCAATACAGTAAAGAGCAACCCAAAGAATGAGAGGAAATGTCTGTAAATAATATATCTGTTTAATATCCAGAATATGTGGAGAAGTCCTCAAGAGGACAACAAAATAAACCAAACAACCCAATTCAAAAATAACCCAAAGATTTTAACATTTCTCCAAAGAAGATATACAAAAAGCCAGTAAGTTCATGAAAAGATGTTCAATTTCACTAATCACTAGGAAAATGCAAATCAAAACTACTACCTCACATCTAGTAGGAGTGTGTGAAAACAATAAAAATAAAACCTCAAAAATAACAAGTGTTGGCAAAGATATGGAGCAACTAGAACATTCACGCACTGTTGGTGGGAAAATGTAAGATGATTCAGCTGCTACTGTGGATAACAACAGTATAGCAGTCCTCAAGAAATTAAAAGCTGCATTATCATATAATTCAACAATCTCACTTTTGTGTATGTACTTAAAATAATTAAAAGCAAGATCTTGGAGAGATATTTGTATACTCATGTTCACAGTAGTAGCAAGGGCTAAAATGTGGAAGCAATTCAATTGTCCACTGACAGAGAGTGGATAAACAAAATAGGAAACATACATACAATGGGCTACTATTCAAACTTTCAAAGAAGAAAATTATGACGCATGCTATTATGTGAATGAACCTTCAGGACATTAAGTGAAATAAGTCAATCAGAAAAAGACAAATACTGTATGATTCTGCTTATATGAAGTAGATAGATTAGGCTAAATCATAGAGACAGAAAGTAGAATAGTAGTTGCCAGAGGCTGGAGGGAAAGAAGAAAGAGAAGTTATTATTTAATGGAAACAGAGTTTCAGTTTTATAGGATGAAAAGAATTATGGGAATGGATGATTGTGATGGTTGCACAACATGATGAATATATTTGATATCACTGCACTACATTAAAATGGTTAAGGTATAAACTTTGTGTATTTTACCACAATAAAATAATATGTTTTTAAAAAATAATGCTGCAATGAGTAACTTTGTTCAGACACATGTCCATATGTGACTATATCTAGAAGATAATTTCCTAGACATGGAATTGCTGGACTACATGAATGCGCATTTATAATTTTGATGAACATTGATAAATTTTCTTACAGTAATGTACCAGTTTTTAAAACACAAGTATATTGTACATATAAAATAAAGTGAAAGTTTTGAAAAGCAATTTTAATTATCTTCTCTTTATTCTATGTCTGTACAAAAACACCTGATGAATTCAAAGTTAGCATCTTCTTTTTATGCAACATGTAAGCAACTGATGTTGTAGATAATGGCATGTATCTTTGTTTATGGTTTGGTATTTAAATGAATGATACTAAAGGTATTAAATTATATTCAGCATTTTAAAGAACTGTAATAACATCACAGAATAGTGCATCTCAAAAGACAATGTGGCTATTTACAATCAGAGCCTAATATTGAATATGATGTGCCATATAATATAAACACAAATCTTAGTGGATAAATCTGCAATCGTTTCAGGTACTAAATTTCCACTCTGAAAAATTAGTGGCTGTTAAGAGAACTGGTTCTCTTCCAGGAGTGGGAGTTTTCAATTATTAAAAGATAGATCAAATCCTGTGATAATTTAGCATCAGCACATTTCTGATTGAAGGGTCTCTCCCATAAAGCATCTGACAAGGTCAAGAGGTTTCATTCCGTGCTGTTTACTCACAATTGATTTCTTTCCTCACTTTGCATTTTTAAGCAATTAATATTTTTCCTGTACTAAATGCACTCTACTTGTTCCCTCTAACATGTTCTCTATTTCAGAAGTGAAGAAGAGAGAAAAAAAGAAAATAAATATGTTGAAGTGGAGATGTGAGGATCCTGTTTATGGAAAGATACTTTAATTTCATATATCTAAATTAGTCAGATAATGTTATTAAATTACTTATGTAATTTCCTCAGTTCTCCTAGTTAATTCAGGTATATTTTCTTATTTTTAACTACTTAAATAGTTCGTGAGTTATAACTTTGAAGCAACCTTGAATCTTCTTGTCTCTGTGCATTATTATTTTAAAAATTTTTTCAGGATCATGCACTTTTGGACTCCAGCAAGCATTAACATCTGGAAGTGAAAGATTTAGAGGATAAAACATCTTTAAGAAAAATTTCAAGGACAGGTAATTATTTAAAAAAATTAATGGGGGCTGGTGACTTTTACTGTGTCTGTCCTGCAGATAGAGCATGAACGTGAAAGACAAGAGAGAGAGAGAGAGGCAGAGACAGAGATTGAGATAAATATACATTTAATTATATCCATTTGATCAAACAATATAAAAATTTTGACCAGAAAGGAAGTTTCATGTAACCTGTTCATCTATATTTCGATAAAAATCAGGTTTTCTTTTAGTAGGACAACAAATTTGAGGATATGTCTTTTGCCAATGACAGAAGGCAAGTAGGTGATTTTGTTCTAATAAAATCCACTATTAAGAGAGAGTGTTAGAAATGAAGCCAGCACTATCTTTGTTTATTGTGATGTTTTCTATGAAAACCCCTGGATTGACTGGCAACAAAGCGACTTATGAAAAGATTATGAAAAATGTTTTGTACTGTGAAACTGATTTCCATGATTAATAAAAAACACAATTAAATGCTTATATTTTTCTCTTGAATTAATGTTTTCTTTCAAATATTCAATGCTATTGTTTAGTATATGTGTATTAGTTTGTTTTCACATGGCAGATAAAGATATATCTAAGACTAAACAATTTACAAAAGAAAGAGGTCTATTGGACTTACAGTTCCACATAGCTGGGGAGACCTCACAATCATGGCAGAAGTTGAAAGGCCCGTCTCACATGATGGCAGACAAGAGAAGAGAGATTGTGCAGGGAAACTTCCCTTTTTTTTTTAAACCATCAGATCTTGTGAGACTCATTCATTGTCACGAGAACAGTGCAGGAAACAACTGCTCCCATAATTCAATCACCTCTTACCGGGTTCCTTCCATGACATGTGGGAATTGTGAGAATTACAATTCAAGATGAGATTTGGGTGGGGACAAAGCCAAGCCATATAATTCTGCCCCTGACCCCTCCCATATCTCATGTTCTCACATTTCTAAATTAATCATGCCTTCCCAACAGTCCCCCAAAGTCTTAACTCATTTCAGCATTAACTCAGAAGTCCACTTTCCAATGTCTCATCTGAGACAAGGCAAGTCCCTCTGCCTGTGAACCTGTAAAATCAAAAGCAAGTTAATTACTTCCTAGATACAATGGGGGTACAGGAATTGGGTAAATACAGCCATTCTAAATGTGAGAAACTGGCCAATACAAAGGGGCTACAGGCCCCATGCAAGTCTGTAATCCAGAGGGGGAGTCAAATCCTAAAGATCCAAAATGATCTCTTTTGACTCCATGTCTCACATCCAGGTCATGTGGATGCAAGAGGTAGGTTCACATGGTCTTGGGCATATGTGCCCCTGTGGCTTTGCAGAGTACAGCCTCCCTCCTGGCTTCTTTCACGAACTGGTCTTGAGTGTCTGTGGCTTTTCCAGTGCATGCTGCAAGCTGTTGGTGAATCTACCATTCTGGAGTCTGAAGAACGGTGGCCCTCTTCTCACAGCTCCACTAGGCAGTGTTCCAATAGGGACTCTGTGTAGGGGATCTGGCCCCACATTTCCCTTCTGCAGTTTCCTAGCAGAGGTTTTCCATGAGCTCCTGCCCCCGCAGCAAACTTTTGTGTGGCCATCCAGGCATTTCCATATGTCCTCTAAAATCTAGGCGGAGGTTCCCAAGCCTCAATTCTTGACTTCTGTGGCTTGCAGGCTCAACACCATGTGGAAGCTGCCAAAGCTTGAAAGCTTGCACTGTCTGAAGCCATGGCCTGAGCTCTATGTTGGCCCCTTTTGGCTGGAGTGGCTGGGATGCAGGGCACCAGGTCCCTAAGCTGCACACAGCAGGGGGATTCTGGGTCCAGTCCAGGAAAAACTTTTTCCTCCTAGGCCTCTTGGCCTGTGATGGGAGAGGATGACATAAAGACCTCTAACATGCTCTGGAGACATTTCCTCCATTGTTTTGGGGATTAACATTGTCTTCTCATTACTTCTGAAAATTTCTACAGCCAGCCTGAATTTCTCCTCAGAAAAATGGATTTTCTTTTCTATTACGTTGTCAGACTGTAAACTTTCCAAACATTTATGCTGTATTTCCTTTTTAAAACTAAATGATTTTAACAACCTCCGAGTCACCTCTTGAATGCTTTGCTGCATAGAAATTTCTTCTGCCAGATACTCTAAATTATCTCTTTCAAGTTCAAAGTTCCACAGTCTCTAGGGAAGCGTCAAAATGGCATCAGCCTCTTTGCTAAAACATAACAAGAGTCACCTTTGCTCCACTTCCCAACAAGTTCCTCATCTCCATCTGAGACCACCTCAGCCTGGATTTCATTGTCTATATCATTATCAGCATTTGGCCAAAGCCATTCAACAAGTTTTTAGGGAGATACAAACTTTCCCACATTTTCCTGTCTTTTCTGAGCCCTCCAAACTTTTCCAACCTTCGCTTGTTACCCAGTTCCAAAGTTGCTTCCACATTTTCTGCCTTTTTTTTTGAAACGGAGTCTCACTCTGTCACCAGGCTGGCGTGCAGTGGTGTGATCTCGGCTCACTGCAACCTCCACCTCCCGGGTTCAAGAGATTCTCCTGCTTTAGATTCCCGAGTAGCTGGGACTATAGGTGCATGCCACCACGGTAATTTTTTTTGTATTTTTAGTCAAGTTGGAATTTCACCATGTTAGCCAGGATGGTCTTGATCTTCTGATCTCGTGATCTGCCCACCTTGGCCTCCCAAAGTTTTCATTCAGGTATCTTTTCAGCAGCACCTCACTTTACTGGTACCAGTTTACTGTATTAGTCCATTTTCACACTGCTGATAATGATGTACCTGAGACTGGGCAATTCACAGTAGAAAGAGGTTTGATGGACTTACAGTTTCATGTGGCTGGGGAGGCCTCCCAGTCACAGCAGAAGGTGAAAGCCATGTCTCACATGATGGCAGAGAAGAGAGCTTGTACAGGGAAACTCCCTTTTTTTGAAACCATAAGGTCTCATGAGACTCATTTACTACCACAAGAACAGTGCAGGAAAGAACTACCCTAACAATTCAATCACCTCCCACTGGGTTCCTCCCAGGAGATGTGGGAATTGTGAGAGTTACAATTCAAGATGAGATTCGGGTGAGGATACAGCCAAACCATATCAACATGCACGTGGAATGTTTATAAAAATTTGCTTTTAAGAATGAACATATTTTTATTACAACAATTATATTTTATTCAGATGTTGACCCACTTGAATAGCCAGTTATTTTTATTTTTAACAGATAAAGTACATTTTAAAAAGTTTATTGTAGATTATTTTTGGTATTTTAACATAATAAGGTTGGCTCATTTTTCTCTTTTTCAACCTGTGGGTACAATTGTTACTAGCCACAAAAGAATTAGAGGAAATTCATATATTAAGGAAACATTTTTGAGCATTTTTTGTATGTTTTATTGTATTTGCTTTGTATCTTAGGTGTCAGTGTGTCTTCTAGTGAGCCTCTGACTTAATACCCTCTATCACTTTCCTGGAACTCCTGAAGGCTTATTTATCATCTCACAGGGTACAGTATTGAGGCACACAGTAATCATTCTTTATATTTTTACAGGAATTGGGATAGAAAACTTCTCAGTGGAATCTGTAGAGGTCACTTAAGACCTCTGCTCTCATATTCCCAGATTCATCCAGATTACTCTTTTTTTTTTTCTGAGAATGACAATTATTATTATCTTCACAGACTTCAATGCTCACTATTGTTTGTAAAATATGTATATTTTTATTATGGAAGTAAGGTTGAAAACTTTTATTGGAATGTAATCGCCATTACAATAAAAAATAGAGTAAACCATCAAAAGAAAACACATGTACAAACACCAACACAAGTGTGCACCACAAAAGCACACACTAGTATTCTCCTTGATCCTAATTAGCAACTAAAAGAACTTATGCGCCTAGGACATCCACTATTCTGTGAAGTCGGTAGGATTGCCATGCTTTAATTAACGTTTTAGGACTGAGTCAGGTATACAAACAGTTCACAGATTCTAATGCTTTTCATGTGCATGCAGCTTTAACTACTTTAATACTGTCTTTTGCTGAAAATAGCCTCCCACTTCTTTTTCTCAGTATTTACCTTGTAAAAGAGAGAACAGAAAGCATTTCTACAGAACAGAGTGGGTGTTAGAGAGAAGAAATAAGTCATGCATAGAAGGTGGAAAATACTTAGGCAAGCAAATGATTGGATCAATGCCTAGGACTGTGAGGGCCCTCCTGGAGGTTAATATGAATAAGGTGTTATGCTTCATTGACTAAGTTTACCTAATTCTTTTATACATCGATATTGCTTTTTATGATGCTGTTGCCTAACTTTGTTGCAATTTGCTATCTAATCTATAATGTCATTATTGCCTCAACAGTCATTGGGAAAGCCGCAGGAGAATGCTCTGATTAAACCTTAATTATTACATTGCTTGTTATATGTACAGTGAGAATATACACTCTCTACCACCACTATTGCTCTAGTATCTTACGTCAAAGCAGTAGTTAAAGACACTACATCTGTTTAAAAGCAAATCTGCTATGTAGTTCTCATAATTAACTTCAAAAATCATAGAGATTTTTAAATTCCCTCTTATGTTAACATCAAGGGAAGCACTTGGTTAACCTCATATATTACATATTGCCACAGACAATAGAAACTTCCTAAATGAAAAATGTTCTGGTTTGTTTTAGGATACAGCTAAAAGCTTGATTTTGTATTCTGTTGGTTTCTATAGCTAAAAGCTGCATTAACGTGGCTGAAATACTTTGAAGTAAGCAGCGATAAAACAAATCAGCAGGTATTTAAACTGAGGGCTATGAGGTGGAAAAATCACCACTTTCCCTTCACGTAGAGGCCTGAAGATATATCTTTGTTAATGAGGTTTCATGCTGTCTTACTGTATCCTTAATCATTTAAAATGCAAATCCCAAAGAATGAAGAAAGAGCTATCAAATATATGAGAAAGTGGCTGATTTTTTAATAAATGATTAGGCCATCTGCTTCCCTCATCATTCTCCCGACTGTGAAATTCCATGTATGAAATTTCATGAAGTTGTGAAACTTCTTTTCTTACCCTTTATATGTACTATAAACAACACACATCAGAAGTCAGCATATGGAACACCATTTCTCTGTTTCTTTGCAATCTCCTGTCAGTTCAGAGAGTTTGTTCATACGCTCATGCACACAGGAAGGTAAAAATTACCTTTCATGAACACTTGGCATCCTTCTACTTATGAGTTATATTATTTTTATCATAGTGATTTCTGAATGAACAAGACGTTTATAAAGAATTATTTCAAGGTGACCTACTTTAGATAGCTGTAATACCCATAGAGACAAGCTGTGCCTGCAAAATTTTTCAGGTAATTTCGTGTGACATCAAGAATGCAGAAAGAGGGTTTTGTTTTTGTTTTCAGAAAAAATGTTTTTTTTTTTTTTTTTCCTGAAGGAGAACTCAGGGTTGACTTATGCTACACTTCCAATGTCAACTGTCTCCACAATATTTCGTTTAAGCAGTTTCCTTTTCCTCCTCCTCCCCCTCCTCTTCCTCCTCCTCCTCCACCACCTCCTCCTTCTCCTCCTTCTTTGTTTTCAAATTCACTCTTGGTTTAATCCATGCTGCAGCCTACTTCTGTCTTTTCACTTTGCACTTAACCAGATACTTTTAGGTCTGTTTTGAGGCACCTATTGCCTCCCTGCTGCCCTTACTTTGAACTATAACCTGCTGTCCTTTCTGTCCCCATTCTGACCCCTGTGAGGGCTGAGAAGGCTGCCTTTACTGTCACTGGCAAATCCTTAATTCCTCTCAATTTCATTAACACGTTCAACAACAAAGGCAAAGCATTATGAAGCAAACAAACAACTATAAAACCATTTCTGAAGTTGAAAACAAGAAGCTAAACCCTGAGTTTTCACATGTCATGACTTTTTATCCGACTACAAAGTCCAACTTTTCCTTCTTTAGAGACTGAGTTTTTTATGAACTGTTTCTTGGTCTTGAAATCCTGAAGACTCACTTGTGCCTGACCTTTCATATTTTCACAATATATACTTACACAAGTGATTGAATTTGTATTTAAATTTTACTATGCTTTGACCCAACACACAACATTGAGTTTTTTTTTCTATATGTCATTTGTTAATGTGTTAATGAACTCTTTAAGAGAAAGATCACTTGTAATCAACTAAGTTTTTTGGGCCAACAGTGTGATTCTAAGTTTTCAGATAAGAAAAAGTCTCGAATAGCTATTTTGGATCAGGTGGAATACATAGTTTTTGAAATGCTCAAACAAAATCAAAGATGGGATGATACACTTGAGGCTGGATAAAGTATGTAGGACTGAGATCATTAAGTCATGTACAGGATGAACTTGGAATTTATTTTTATAAATATGGACATTTATTAAAACATTTAAAATAAGGAAATGTCTATCATATATGCAATACAGAATAATCTGTTATCATGCAATGTAGAAGAGAGAATTGATAATGATGAGTCTGGAGGCAGATTAAAAAGATCTTTAGGTCAGAGGGGTGAGAATGATGACTGTGTTAAAACTGTGGCAATGGCTGGGATGGAGAATTTCTTAAGGAAGCGAAAGTAGAGAGGAGAGTTTGATTTAAAATATTCAGAATGTAAATAATATTATTCTTAAATTTTCAAATAAAAAAAAGACTGAAAAAATTCCCATTTGTGGTGCTGCCCTGGGATGCCTAAATAAGTATTCAAGGCAACGTACAGTGTTTTCTTTTACCTGGTGTTTAAATCACATTATATTTGTGTTCAACATTATTCTATGCAAACTGGCTTTTAACATTCTGGGTAAATGACAATAAAATAAATCTGACTTTCCCCAACTTATATTAATGCTTTACATTATTTTAAATATGTAAATTATGTTATATAATCTTCAAAATACTAAAATTACACAGATAGTTTATTATGTATAATTTTACATTAGTTTTTAAAATATAATGTTTCAAGTAATAAGTGTAAAGTAATAGACATGTGGGTGTTGGGAGTCTATTTGACTTTTTATCAGTATTCCTGAATTAAAATAAGAAGACTTGTTCCATGAATGCTATTTATTTATTTATTTATTTTTGTCTTTCACAAGAAGTACATTTTTGCGTCTTAAAAATTAATTTGATAAATAATGTTTAAATATTAAAATAGCAACTGATTTAAACGTTTCTAAGAAGTAGATAAAGTTAATTATCACAAACAACTGTGTAGTTTATAAATTGCTGTTTTCAATCTGGTTGTTCATTGATTTTTGTCATGTAACCCCAGTACAGTTTTTCTTCTGAATTTGAAAACTTTGAACTCTGATTTATAATAAAAGCTCAAAATCCTACAAAGTAAGTTATGGGAAGTAATAAGAAAAAAAATCTATGTATCACTTATTTCTTAGTTAGAAAATTGCAAAATGGCTTTAAGCTACTCTGTAAGATGCCAGAAGAAGAAGAAGAAGAAAAAAAAAGACTGAAATTTCAGTGGTTTTCATGTTTTTAATAAGCAGATAACAGTTTTTTCTTTAGACTAATTTGTGAATATGTATATTCAATCAATTGCAATTTAGTGTCACAGAATATGGCATTATACTGGGCACTACGGAGGGCTTGTAGTGTAGTAAGGGACACAAAATAACTATTTAACAAATAGACTGACATATGCCGTAAGAAGCTCCAAATTGTGCCTGTAAAATTCCAGAGGAAAAATAAACCACAGGATCATTGGAAAAGCAATCTAGGGGAGGTGACATTAGAGCCAATTAATGAAGGATGAACTCATGCCAGTAGGAGGAGTTGGAGAAGAAAAGACATTCTAGGTAGAGAGCAACATGAGAAAATGTGGGGAAGTGGAAAAACATTGGATATGATGCGGTGGCTATGAAATACATTTTATAAATTATACATTTAATAAGTAGGATAATGGAAACAAAGTTGATATTAAATGATAAACTGAGGAATTTGAACTGAATTAGTCCAACAAATTGAACTAAAAAAGGGAAGACACACATACGGAGCCATTGAAAATAGTGAAAAGTTGATACAGAAGTGAGAGATTTCTAACTGTGTTTTAGGACAAATTTGCAAGCATAGAGAGGGAAATTAGAGAGGTTTGAAAACAAGTCAGAAATGTGCAATGTTATCTAGGTAAGAAGTATTGAGGAGCTAAACAGTGTTAGTGAAGATGTTAATTTATAATGAGAAAATACCATCTTTTCCGGGGGTCAATTACATTGGTATATGGAAATAATCTAATTGAAGGAAGTGTTGGTTTGTATTTTCTTTGATGGAGAAATAGAAGTGTGAATGGAAAATCCCTTAAGAGTCCATATATTATTGTACATTAGGAGCTGTTAATCCACATAAAGTTTTGCTAGTAGATTCTCTATATGCAAACAGGCACCTATGAAACGAACTTCTATCAAAATACCATTCTTTCTGAGTAAAAAATTAGGCGACTGTGAGGAAGATGCAATATTTATTCAATAGTTTCAAATCATTCACTTTATTTAGCACATTTCATATGAGATTTGGGACATGTATTAAATTATTAAAATCATCAAATTTAAAAATCACTATTTTGTATTTAGCTCATGGATTGTAGGTATTATATTTAAATTCACACAAACTGAGTTATTTTCTGAGCTCTGTATTGTTATGGAATGCCAAAATAAAGTTTGTGGAATAGAAATTGCTTGATATTATATGTCATCCACATCTGTCATCCCATCTCACTTCCTAAAGGTCATAGATGTTAATGGAGAATCAACTAATTATTTAACAGAAATATGCATATTTACAGTGCCATATGTAGGCAACTCATGGGACACTTTATTTTGTTAAACATAAAATTAGGAAATATATATATATGACATCATGTGTTAAAATACTATGATTAGGTCTCTCAATCTATATTTTACCTATTCTTCATTTGGAAATTTTACAATGCTTAAAACCAAAATTTCTAAATTCCCTTGCAGCTAGGGTTCTAAATGTGAATTCGATTTCACCTATTAAATGTTGTCCATCGATCTGAAAATTACAGCCAAGTGAGACCCTCTTCCGTCACCCTGGCTGTACAATTCGGAAATGTCATGGTTCTCTGGCAACAGGGCTGAGAGTTTATTCTTTGGCTTTCTAGAAGAAGTAGTAACTCTTTAATCTTACTGCTCCCTCCATGTGTTATAGTTTTATGTGTCAGTTTCAGTTTTTGATATCCAATCCTTCTCTGGTAGGAGAGGAGGCATTATGGCTCACCTTGGATAACCTTGCTTCAGAAGTGGACTGGTTCTAGATATGCCGAGAATCACTCTGGAGTCCCAGACTAGAGCTGGCTTTTTTAACCCTTCCAACAAATTTATAAGCACCTAATTTTAATATAATTTATTTTTCCTTAGAGTATTTTCAGTTTTTCACCCTGGAGAGCAAATGACGTAGCCTATAATATATTGAAATTATATCATTATCACTATCTCTAAGTGAATCTCAACGTTTTCTGAATATGTATGAGAACAACTTTCATGTGAACACTATTCACCTCAGAATATAGGTAACCATAGAGGTGGAGAAATGTGTTTTATATTAGTACTTTGACAGAAACAAGGTAAAAAGCTAAGAAAGGTACAGTTAGTCTCATTGGACGTGTAATTTTGTGTGAGTGGCCCCACCCTTGGGCATTCTTCAGTTTTAGACTTAAGGATTTTCTGGTTTTTTTTTTTTTTTTTTTTTCTCCCCACTGTTTCCCTGAACTCTTCCTTGAAGCAATCTTTTCTCATCTTCTCCCCTCCTCCTTGCTTTGTTTATTGCTGTGTTTTCTCACATTTCTGTTATTTTTCAGTCATTTTTCAACCCTGTCATAACTCTGCCCCACTCTGCTATTAGGTTAGTGCAAAAGTAATTGTGGTTTTTGATATTGAAATTATTGCTTTCTTTGAGGATTCTTTTCCTCTCATAGAATGAAATTCTGAGATCATGTTTGGGTTTTCTGGTGTGTAAAAAGGCAGTTGATATGTACATAGACGAAGTTTGCTAAAATGATTGCTTTAAAGAACCACGCCACCTAGAAGCAGCTATCCAGACATAACTGAATGTCAGAAGCCTCATGAAAGATTAAAGATGGCTATTGAAATGCTCTTGCTTTTGGAGGGACTTCACTGATTAGTTTCAGAAGAGGGGTCAAGAACCTTTGGCTATTTTCTTACATTGCTACATAAGACCTGTTGTGATTCAAAGGAAAGGGATAATTAGGTCAGTGGGGAAACCTAACATAACTTGTCAGATAAAAGAAAGTGCCTTGGACTTTATAATATGTTTTCTAGACATATACTCAGTCCAGAGTTTGAATATTTATCATGCAAATTCAAGGTCTACAGAGAAAATCTTCCATATAAATGTTGGCAAGATAATGTACACATCCATAGTCTTATCCTGCTATTTGTTTGGCTGAAATATTTTTATTTCCATTACTATAACTGTGTATAGCATCAAAATTATAAAATAAAAATATATGAGAATGATTAGGTAGCATGTGATGTACCTCTTAATGATAAATATCCTTAAAAAGGAGCTAAAATTTTTTCTATTCTACTTAGTTGTGCATAACTTGGTTATTCTCACTGATGTGATCAAGGTAGCATTTGAGATATATTCACGATAATTTAAATCCTTAATACCTGTTTAATCCACATAATAACTGTTATTCTAACTGCTAATTACAAATTACATGATTCCTAATAGGAGATTATATTTTTATGCTTTAAATAAATATTTTAATTTAAAATGGCATATGATACTGACAGAAATAAAGGGCATCATGTATCTTCTGGGTGGACCAACATCTGTTAAACACATGATTGTAATATTTCTTTGGCTCTGAACATCACATGCAGGTTTAAACCTTCAGCATAAATTCTCTGGAGTGAGAACACAAAAGAAAATGTTAATGAGATTATTGTGTCTATCTGGACATTTTCATTTCTTATCATTATTTTCTCTAGTTGCTCATTATTAAACACTGGTGTTTATGACAATCCTTAAAACGACATGGTTAGAAGTCCGCAGAGCTGATTGAGCCATTTACTCATGGGACGCAATGTACCTCTGCACCTCCAGCTGGAACCTTTTAGCTTAATGATGAATGTACTAATTAAAAAGGTCCATAGCTTTTTGTTGTTTTTTTTCTTCATCTTTTTATTGACTTTGTGATGTCTCTTGATAAATAAATAGAGTTTCTTAAATTTAAAAGCGTTTTTGTCAGGCAATAAAGTGTACATATATAAAGTGTAAAGTTTGATAATTTTTGACATACACATGCATGAAAAACTATCAACAAAATCAACATAAGTATCATGTCCATTACCCTAAATTTTCTTTATGCCCTTCTAATACCTCTTGCTTGTTGTTCTCTGTTCATCATATCCCTAAACAATCGCTCATCTGCTTTCTCTCACTAGAGATTAGATTTCATATTTTAGAAATATATTTAAAGTGACTTGCAGACAGAATGTGTGCTTTTCTTTTTTCTTTTTTTTTTGGCCTAGTTTATTTAATCAGTAGAATTATTTTAAAATTCATCTATGTTGTAGCATGTGTAAAGAGGTCATTCTCTTCTACTTCTGCGTAGTTTCCTATTGCATGGATATCCCACATTGGTTATCCTTTCACCTGTTCGTGGATAATCAGGTTGTTTTCAGTTTCGGCTAGTACAAACAGATCTGTCAGCATTTTGTATAATTGGCATTTTTTAGCTTAGCCACTCTAATACATGGAGAGTGGTATATCACTGTGGTTTTAATTTATAGTTCTCTAATAACTAATGAATGATTATAAGTATTTTAATATATCTTCTTTGGTAAATCATCTGCTCAAAACGTTTGTCAACTTTTCTACTTTTCTTCTTCCTTTTCTTTTTCTTTCTTTCCTTTTTTTTTTTTTTTTTTTTTTGGACATAGAGTCTCTCCCTGCCACCCAGGCTGCAACCTCCACCTCCCAGGTTCAAGTGATTTTTCTGCCTCAGGCTTCTGAGTAGCTGGGATTACAGGAGCATGCCACCATGTTTGACTAATGTTTGTATTTTTAGTAGATATGGGGTTTCACCATGTTTACCAGGCTGGTCTCCAACTCCTGACCTTAAGTGATCCACCTGCCTCAGCCTCACAAAGTGCTGGGATTACAGGTGTGAGCCACCACACCTGATTACTTTCATTGATTTTTATCTTGTTTTTTAAAATTTACTTTTGAAATTATTTTATGTATTTTGGTGACTCAATCAGTTATATGCTTAGTAAATACTTTCTCTCTGTCTATGGCTTGTCTTTCATGATTTTAACCATCACTTCAGAAAAGCAGACATTTAAAAGTTTTAGGAGGGCAAATTAATCTATGTATTATGATTCTTGTGTTAAATCACAGAATTCTTTCTCTAACTCAAAGTCACAAAAAGTTTCTCCTATAATTTTTCTAAAACAATTATAGTTTTAGATTTTACATTTATGTCAATTATCACATTGTCAATTTTTCATATGAAATGCAGAATGGATTGCAGTTAATTTTGAAGTGATATCCAATAGCAAAATCTGTGGAAAATAATCAAATATGGATTTTTCCAAATGGATTTTTCTGTATTAAATTGATGATGGAAGAAAGGAAGGAAAGAAGGAAGGAAGAGAGGAAGGAAGGAAGGAAGGAAGGAAGGAAGGAAGGAAGGAAGGAAGGAAGGAAGGAAGGAAGGAAGGAAGGAAAAAGAAAGAAAAGAAAGAAATAAAATTAGTTGAGTGTGTTGGTGTGCACCTGTAATACCAGCTACTCCGGAGACTGAGGCTGGAGGATTGTTTGAGTCTGGGAGGTCCAGTGAGCTGTGATTGTGCCACTGTGCTCAAGCCTGGGCGACAAAGAAAGACTCTGTCTTAGAAAAACAAAAACAAAAACAAACCACAAAACAAAAACAAAACAAAATTAAAAGGTAAAATAAAATCGACATTGTCTTATTTTAACATAGATACCCCTGTTTTCTTTACACTCATATTAGTATGATATATCTTCTTTCATTTTCTTACGTTTCTTCATTTTAGTAGGATGTAGTTGGGTCTTGTTTTTTTTTTTTTCATCCAGCCTAAACATTTCTGCCTTTTGGTTTGGACCACTTACGTTTTACATTATTTATTTTATTTATTTATTTATTCATTCATTCATTCATTCATTTATTCATTTATTTTATTTTATTATACTTTAAGTTCTAGGGTACATGTGCACAACGTGCAGGTTTGTTACATATGTATACATGTGCCATGTTGGTGTGCTGCACCCATTAACTCATCGTTTACATTAGATATATCTCCTAAAGTTATCCCTCCCCGCACCCTACGACAGGCCCCAGTGTGTGATGTTCTCCATCCTGTGTCCAAATGTTCTCATTGTTCAATTCCCAACTATGAGTGAGAACATGCAGTGTTTGGTTTTCTGTCCTTGCGATAGTTTGCTCAGAATGATGGTTTTTAGCTTCATCCATGTCCCTACAAAGGACATGAACTAATCCTTTTTCAGGGCTGCATAGTATTCCACAGTATTTATGTGCCACATTTACTTAATCCAGTCTATCATCGATGGACATTTGGGTTGGAAGTCTTTGCTATTGGGAATAGTGCCCCAGTAAACATACTTGTGCATATGTCTTTATAGCAGCATGATTTATAATCCTTTGGGTATACACCCAGTAATGGGATGGCTGGACCAAATGGTATTTCTAGTTCTAGATCCTTGAGGAATTGCCACACTTTCTTCCATAATGGTTGAACTAGTTTACAGTCCAACCAACAGTGTAAAAGTGTTCTTATTTCTCCACATCCTCTCCAGCACTTGTTGCTTCCTGACTTTTTAATGATAGCCATTCTAACTGGTGTGAGATGGTGTCTCATTGTGGTTTTGATTTGCATTTCTCTGATGGCCAGTGATGATGAGCATTTTTTCATGTGTCTGTTGGCTGCATAAATGTCTTCTTTTGAGAAGTGTCTGTTCATATCCTTTCCCTACTTTGTGATGGGGTTGTTTGATTTTTTCTTGTAAATTTGTTTAAGTTCTTTGTAGATTCTGGATATTAGCCCTTTGTCAGATGAGTAGATTGTAAAAATTTTCTCCCATTCTGTAGGTTGCCTGTTCACTCTGATGGTAGTTTCTTTTGCTGTGCAGAAACTCTTTAGTTTAATTAGATCACATTTATCAATTTTGGCTTTTGTTGCCATTGCTTTTGATGTTTCAGTCATGAAGTCCTTGCCCATGCCTATGTCCTGAATGGTATTGCCCAGGTTTTCTTCTAGGGTTTTTATGGTTTTAGGTCTAACATTTAAGCCTTTAATCCATCTTGAATTAATTTTTGTATGAGGTGTAAGGAAGGGATCCTGTTTCAGCTTTCCACATATGGCTAGCCTATTTTCCCCAGTATCTTAAGGAATTTTTCATCAATATAGCCCTCTAAGTTGATATATTTTCCTTCAGTTCTTTAAAGATCTTGCTAAGTTGATATCTTTCATTGTTTTCGACTACTGATTTTCAGTCATCCGTATATTTTCCCTTTTTGATCTGATTGATTTTGAGATTTCTTTCATTATCATTAATTTAGATCAATTTGATTATGATATTTATTGGTGTATTACTTATATGTTCCTTGGGCCCAGAGTCTACTGAGCTCCTTGGATATACAGATTTATGTATTTTAAAATTTCAACAATTTCAGCAAATATTTCTTCTCATATATATATATTTCTATTTCTACTTCTTCCTCTTCTTTCAAGCCTTCTATTGCATACATATTAGAGCACTTGAAGATGTACCACAGGTTACTGACCTCTATTTTTATTTTAAATTTATGTTTCTAATTTCTGTTTTATTTTAAAAATTGTATTGTGATGTCTTTAAGTTTACTAATCATATCTTCTGTAATGTCTAATAGGTAATTAATCTCTCCCAGATAATTGTTCCTCTTGCACATTCTAATTTCATCGCTAGAATTTTATTTATTTAATTGTTTAATATCTTCTATGTCTCTGCTTAAATTTTGAGCATGTGAATAGAGTTATGATAACTGCTTTAATGTCATTATCTGCTAATTTGAAAATCTTTATCATTTCTGGGTAATTTTTAGTTGATCATTTTTTATTATTATGAGTTGCATTTTCTCATTTATTTGTACTCTTTGTAAGTCTTTCTTGTGTACTGGACTTCGTGATTTTTTTGCCTTGTTCAGTGCTAGGTAACTTTAAATGATTATACAAATTTAGAGCTTTGTTTTGGGATGTTGCTTCTCTGAAACTGTTGTATTCTTTCAGATCCTGCTATGTAATACCACCTGCCACTGTATTATGAGGTTTTCCAGTCTAACCGATGGAAACAGGCATTATTCCCAGTCCAGAATGCTTACTGAATACTTTTACCCCAAATTTGTTTGTGTGCTTCTTTCCTTAGTCTTAGATTCCTTACCCTTACAGACTTTCTAATAGATAGCTGAACACTCAAGGGAGACTCTCTAGATTTCTGAAATTTTCTTCGTATCCTCTTTTCTCATTTCTGTATTCTTTCCTCCAAAGTTTAGCTACCTTGGTCTCTGTACTTTCAGGTCTGCCTCTTCAACTCAGGAAGTCCGTTTGACTCTGCCTGGTTCATTTTCCCTGGAGCACATCTTGAAACCCTATCAAGCCTATAAGCTTGAATATTGACAAAATTTATTTTGTTTATTTCTCACTTCTCAGGGATCACTAATCTTGGCTGAAGTCCAGTGACTTGAAAGCCGTGGTTTCTTATTACCTGCCATTTTTAATTGTTTTAAGAAGGGAAGTAAATCTGATCCCTATAACTACATCTTGATCATCAAAATCTTGAAGTAGAACTACTATCCACAGCTTTTTGACTTTTGCAATTTCTGGAATCAGAAAATATTGAAAACAATGACATTTTCCTCACCTCGTCAACATTCAACTGTTCTATGTTCCAACACATTTTTAATGATAAGTTACATTTCTGAAAGACGTTTAATCTTGATAGGATGAATAAAAGTGATTGCTCAGCCTTTAGCAGGCACTTTTCCAAATATATTATTATCATTATTAATTATTATTGATGATGTTGAAATGGCACCACTATCCATCTCGTTACGCATGTCAAAAAACTGGGTGTCATTGACATTTCCTGTCCTTCATCATCCTTATTCATTTATTACCACGTTTAGTCAATTTATGTCATAAATTTTTCTGAAATATTTTGACTCCTCTCAATTTTCACAACCACTATCATCTTCAGGCTAGAATATTGCAATTGCTTGACATTTAGCCTCACCTAATCTAATCTTGTCTTTCCAACAACTGTTGCTCAGACTGTGATTAAAGGTAACTTTTGAAACAAACAACTGATCATATTAGCACCTTGTTATAAACACGCTATTCACTTCTTATGCTCTTAGGAAAATATTAAAATACTCGAGACATATTTTAGCAATATGTCTTTTTTAAAAATTAATTTAATTTTATTAGTTGTAGTATAAAAACTCCTGATATATTTCTTTTTTATCACTACTTGCAACCATAATTTCACATTGACTAATATGATTATTTGCCTAATGTGTATCTCTCCCATAGCTTATAAACAATATGTTCGTTTATCTTCTAATCCCTAAAGTTTCCACAGGGCTTGACATATTTTAGAAATAGAAACATGATTCTTTGGTGTTACGGTGTGTGCCTGTAATACCTGCTACTCAGTGGGATGACGCAGGGGGATGGCTTGAGCTCAAGAGTTCCAGGTTAGAGTGCTTCATGATTGTGTCTATGAATAGTTACTGTGCTCCAGCATGGACAACATAGTGTGTTGTCATTTCTAAAAACGTGATAATTGAATTATACAACTTAGTTGTCACTTTTGTACAACCACAAATATATATATATATATATATATATATATATACAACTTTTATTGAATACTTCACAATGCACAGTGATCAATATTTTACATAGAACTTCTCTTTACACTGAAATTAATTCAGTGAAATCTTATTTAAATTATGTATAAAAGAGAAAAAAATTCAGAAAGATTAAGAAATTTTCTGAGTCAAACACCCAGTAGAAAGCAGAGTGGAATGTAGATGAAAGTTTGTCTGACTCAAAAGATACTTAGTCTCAGTCACTACATTTTTCCTGTACAAAATTTGAATAATCAAACAACCAACTTTTGCAAATAAAACCACACATTTTTTACCATATACTTTTAGTTCATTGCTGGGCAAAATTCATATGTGCACATATTTTGCTATCATCCTGTATATAATAATTCACCTCATTGAGACATGTTTAGTATTATTTAATGTGGTATTTCTGATCATTTTCCCAAATGTACAACAAATTACAGTATAATGAGAAAATTATAAGAATGGGATACCTGGTTAACAATTCAAGGCTTGTGTCCAGCTATAAATGTAGCAGACCTCTAGCATTTTAAATATTGGGAGTAAAAAGCAACTTGAAATTGTTCGGGGTCAATATGGCATAAGGCAAAAGGAAACTGTATTGTGAGGTTCTTCTAGATACGCCTCTTGTTGAATGAATGACTTTATATTAGCAGGGGTGATATTGCCTCTCCTCATTCATTCACAAAGTTGAGTGAAACAAATGAGCAATAAAATAATTTTTAGGACAAATGTCCTTTGGTCACTGTTGTATTTGAAGTTTAATTTCAGTACTCTAAAGAATATAAATATCTAAACCATTAATGCAGAATAAGGTCATTAGAAACTCTCTAAGTGCTCACATTCTATTTTAGTAGGAAGACTTCTGGTAATTTTCATTAATTCCTTCTCCCAATTTCTCTGATAAGCTCATGGATTTCTTACATCTATCTACCATGGACTCTTCCTGCAGGGTGACTGAATCTGGGTGTACTCTTGAAGCAGAGTTTTGCAAACAGAAAATTCTAATTCAAGACATTTTTTTGCCTGCTATGTATGGTTTATGGGTTGTTAATGAACTTATGTGTTGTTAACACAGCCTGCTAAAACTTTGGCATTTGAGTTGAGACTCTGCTTGCTCCTGCTCTCTCTAGAAGAAAAATCTTTACATCACTGCCATTAATGCAGATATCAGAGCATTATCTTTCTATAATAAATTTGAGGTGCTCCTTAACTCTCCTCTACTTCAGGGTTCTTCCAATACAGGATATGCACTCAAAGAAAAACACTAAATGGGAAAACATTGCTGTATTAATAAATATGTGATGTAGAAAAAGGGGGATTAATAAAAGGAAAAAAAATGTGTAAGCTTGGATTCCCCAGTACAAAGGTATAGTATAATCAAAGCTAGTTTGGAAAACATGACTTTTATTTGATATTAAAATGCCATCTCGAAGATGGCCGAATAGGAACAACTCCAGTCTCCAACTCCCAGCGCGAGCGACACAGAAGACCGGTGATTTCTGCATTTTCAACTGAGGTACTGGGGTCATCTCACTAGGGAGTGCCGGACAATCGGTGCTGGTCAGCTGCTGCAGCCTGACCAGCGAGAGCTGAAGCAGGGCGAGGCATTGCCTCACCTGGAAGCGCAAGGGGGAAGGGGATCCGTTTTCCTAGCCAGGGGAACTGAGACACACAACACCTGGAAAATCGGGTAACTCCCACCCCAATACTGCGCTGTAAGCATACAGGCATTCCAGGAGAATATATCCCACACCTGGCCGGGAGGGTCCCACGCCCACGAAGCCTCCCTCACTGCTAACACAGCAGTCTGCCCGATCTATCGGCAAGGCAGCAGCGAGGCTGGGGGAGGGGCGCCCGCCATTGCTGAGGCTTAAGTAGGTAAACAAAGCCGCTGGGAAGCTCGAACTGGGTGGAGCTCACAGCAGCTCAAGGAAGCCTGCCTGTCTCTGTAGTCTCCACCTCTGGGGACAGCGCACAGCTGAAGACCAACAGGGGAAGTAGCGGGAGCTGGTGCAGACGCGAACGACTCTGTCTGACAGCTTTGGGAAGAGCCGCGGATCTCCCAACGCGGAGGTTGAGATCTGAGAACGGACAGACTGCCTGCTCAGGTGTGTCCCTGACCCCTGAGTAGCCTAGCTGGGAGAAATCCCCCACTAGGGGCAGTCTGACACCCCACACCTCCCAGGGTGGAGTACACCCCTGAGAGGAAACTTCCAAAGGAAGAATCAGACAGGTACACTCGCTGTTCAGCAATATTCTATCTTCGGCAACCTCTGCTGCTGATACCCAGGCAAACAGGGTCTGGAGTGGACCTCAAGCAATCTCCAACAGACCAACAGAGAGTCCTTCTGACTGTCAGAAGGAAAACTATCAAACAGGAAGGACACCTATACCAAAACCCCATCAGTACATCACCATCATCAAAGACCAGAGACAGATAAAACCACAAAGATGGGGAAGAAGCAGGGCAGAAAAGCTGGAAATTCAAAAAATAAGAGCGCATCTCCCCCTGCAAAGGAGCGCAGCCCATCACCAGCAACGGATCAAAGCTGGTCAGAGAATGACTTGGACGAGAGGGGAGAAGAAGGCTTCAGTCCATCAAACTTATCAGAGCTAAAGGAGGAATTACGTACCCAGCGCAAAGAAACTAAAAATCTTGAAAAAAGAGTGGAAGAATTGACAGCTAGACTCATTAATGCAGAGAAGATCATAAACGAAATGACAGAGATGAAAACCATGACACGAGAAATACGTGACAAATGCACAAGCTTCAGTAACCGACTCGATCAACTGGAAGAAAGAGTATCAGCGATTGAAGATCAAATGAATGAAATGAAGCGAGAAGAGAAACCAAAAGAAAAAAGAAGAAAAAGAAATGAGCAAAGCCTGCAAGAAGTATGGGATTACGTAAAAAGACCAAATCTACGTCTGATTGGGGTGCCTGAAAGTGAGGGGGAAAATGGAACCAAGTTGGAAAACACTCTTCAGGATATCATCCAGGAGAACTTCCCCAACCTAGTAGGGCAGGCCAACATTCAAATTCAGGAAATACAGAGAACGCCACAAAGATACTCCTCCAGAAGAGCAACTCCAAGACACATAATTGCCAGATTCACCAAAGTTGAAATGAAGGAAAAAATCTTAAGGGCAGCCAGAGAGAAAGGTCGGGTCACCCACAAAGGGAAGCCCATCAGACTAACAGCAGATCTCTCGGCAGAAACTCTACAAGCCAGAAGAGAGTGGGGGCCAATATTCAACGTTCTTAAAGAAAAGAATTTTCAACCCAGAATTTCATATCCAGCCAAACTAAGTTTCATAAGTGAAGGAGAAATAAAATCCTTTACAGATAAGCAAATGCTTAGAGATTTTGTCACCACCAGGCCTGCCTTACAAGAGACCCTGAAGGAAGCCCTAAACATGGAAAGGAACAACCGGTACCAGCCATCGCAAAAACTTGGCAAAATGTAAAGACCATCGAGGCTAGGAAGAAACTGCATCAACTAACGAGCAAAATAACCAGTTAATATCATAATGGCAGGATCAAGTTCACACATAACAATATTAACCTTAAATGTTAATGGACTAAATGCTCCAATTAAAAGACACAGACTGGCAAACTGGATAAAGAGTCAAGACCCATCAGTCTGCTGTATTCAGGAGACCCATCTCACATGCAGAGACATACATAGGCTCAAAATAAAGGGATGGAGGAAGATCTACCAAGCAAATGGAGAACAAAAAAAAGCAGGGGTTGCAATCCTAGTCTCTGATAAAACAGACTTTAAACCATCAAAGATCAAAAGAGACAAAGAAGGCCATTACATAATGGTAAAGGGATCAATTCAACAGGAAGAGCTAACTCTCCTAAATATATATGCACCCAATACAGGAGCACCCAGATTCATAAAGCAAGTCCTTAGAGACTTACAAAGAGACTTAGACTCCCATACAATAATAATGGGGGACTTCAACACTCCGCTGTCAACATTAGACAGATCAACGAGACAGAAAGTTAACAAGGATATCCAGGAATTGAACTCATCTCTGCACCAAGCGGACCTAATAGACATCTATAGAACTCTCCACCCCAAATCAACAGAATATACATTCTTCTCAGCACCACATCGCACTTATTCCAAAATTGACCACATAATTGGAAGTAAAGCACTCCTCAGCAAATGTAAAAGAACAGAAATTATAACAAACTGTCTCTCAGACCACAGTGCAATCAAACTAGAACTCAGGACTAAGAAACTCAATCAAAACCGCTCAACTACATGGAAACTGAACAACCTGCTCCTGAATGACTACTGGGTACATAACGAAATGAAAGCGGAAATAAAGATGTTCTTTGAAACCAATGAGAACAAAGATACAACATACCAGAATCTCTGGGACACATTTAAAGCAGTGTGTAGAGGGAAATTTATAGCACTAAATGCCCACAAGAGAAAGCAGGAAAGATCTAAAATGGACACTCTAACATCACAATTAAAAGAACTAGAGAGGCAAGAGCAATCACATTCAAAAGCTAGCAGAAGGCAAGAAATAACTAAGATCAGAGCAGAACTGAAGGAGATAGAGACACAAAAAACCCTCCAAAAAATCAATGAATCCAGGAGTTGGTTTTTTGAAAAGATCAACAAAATTGACAGACCGCTAGCAAGGCTAATAAAGAAAAAAAGAGAGAAGAATCAAATAGATGCAATAAAAAATGATAAAGGGGATATCACCACTGACCCCACAGAAATACAAACTACCATCAGAGAATACTATAAACGCCTCTACGCAAATCAACTAGAAAATCTAGAAGAAATGGATAATTTCCTGGACACTTACACTCTCCCAAGGCTAAACCAGGAAGAAGTTGAATCCCTGAATAGACCAATAGCAGGCTCTGAAATTGAGGCAACAATTAATAGCCTACCCACCAAAAAAAGTCCAGGACCAGATGGATTCACAGCTGAATTCTACCAGAGGTACAAGGAGGAGCTGGTACCATTCCTTCTGAAACTATTCCAATCAATAGAAAAAGAGGGAATCCTCCCTAACTCATTTTATGAGGCCAACATCATCCTGATACCAAAGCCTGGCAGAGACACAACAAAAAAAGAGAATTTTAGACCAATATCCCTGATGAACATCGATGCAAAAATCCTCAATAAAATACTGGCAAACCGGATTCAGCAGCACATCAAAAAGCTTATCCACCATGATCAAGTGGGCTTCATCCCTGGGATGCAAGGCTGGTTCAACATTCGCAAATCAATAAACGTAATCCAGCATATAAACAGAACCAAAGACAAGAACCACATGATTGTCTCAATAGATGCAGAAAAGGCTTTTGACAAAATTCAACAGCCCTTCATGCTAAAAACGCTCAATAAATTCGGTATTGATGGAACGTACCTCAAAATAATAAGAGCTATTTATGACAAACCCACAGCTAATATCATACTGAATGGGCAAAAACTGGAAAAATTCCCTTTGAAAACTGGCACAAGACAGGGATGCCCTCTCTCACCACTCCTATTCAACATAGTGTTGGAAGTTCTGGCTAGGGCAATCAGGCAAGAGAAAGAAATCAAGGGTATCCAGTTAGGAAAAGAAGAAGTCAAATTGTCCCTGTTTGCAGATGACATGATTGTATATTTAGAAAACCCCATCGTCTCAGCCCAAAATCTCCTTAAGCTGATAAGCAACTTCAGCAAAGTCTCAGGATACAAAATTAATGTGCAAAAATCACAAGCATTCTTATACACCAGCAACAGACAAGCAGAGAGCCAAATCAGGAATGAACTTCCATTCACAATTGCTTCAAAGAGAATAAAATACCTAGGAATCCAGCTTACAAGGGATGTAAAGGACCTCTTCAAGGAGAACTACAAACCACTGCTCAGTGAAATCAAAGAGGACACAAACAAATGGAAGAACATACCATGCTCATGGATAGGAAGAATCAATATCGTGAAAATGGCCATACTCCCCAAGGTTATTTATAGATTCAATGCCATCCCCATCAAGCTACCAATGACTTTCTTCACAGAATTGGAAAAAACTGCTTTAAAGTTCATATGGAACCAAAAAAGAGCCCGCATTGCCAAGACAATCCTAAGTCAAAAGGACAAAGCTGGAGGCGTCACGCTACCTGACTTCAAACTATACTACAAGGCTACAGTAACCAAAACAGCATGGTACTGGTACCAAAACAGAGATATAGACCAATGGAACAGAACAGAGTCCTCAGAAATAATACCGCACATCTACAGCCATCTGATCTTTGACAAACCTGAGAGAAACAAGAAATGGGGAAAGGATTCCCTATTTAATAAATGGTGCTGGGAAAATTGGCTAGCCATAAGTAGAAAGCTGAAACTGGATCCTTTCCTTACCCCTTATACGAAGATTAATTCAAGATGGATTAGAGACTTAAATGTTAGACCTAATACCATAAAAATCCTAGAAGAAAATCTAGGTAGTACCATTCAGGACATAGGCATGGGCAAGGACTTCATGTCTAAAACACCAAAAGCAACGGCAGCAAAAGCCATAATTGACAAATGGGATCTAATTAAACTAAAGAGCTTTTGCACAGCAAAAGAAACTACCATCAGAGTGAACAGGCAACCTACAGAATGGGAGAAAATTTTTGCAACCTACTCATCTGACAAAGGGCTAATATCCAGAATCTACAAAGAACTCAAACAAATATACGAGAAAAAAACAAACAACCCCATCAAAAAGTGGGCAAAGGATATGAACAGACATTTCTCAAAAGAAGATATTCATACAGCCAACAGACACATGAAAAAATGCTCATCATCACTGGCCATCAGAGAAATGCAAATCAAAACCACAATGAGATACCATCTCACACCAGTTAGAATGGCAATCATTAAGAAGTCAGGAAACAACAGGTGTTGGAGAGGATGTGGAGAAATAGGAACACTTTTACACTGTTGGTGGGATTGTAAACTAGTTCAACCATTATGGAAAAGAGTATGGCAATTCCTCAAGGATCTAGAACTAGATGTACCATATGACCCAGCCATCCCACTACTGGGTATATACCCAAAGGATTATAAATTAGTCTACTACAAAGACACATGTACACGTATGTTTATTGCGGCACTATTCACAATAGCAAAGACTTGGAATCAACCCAAATGTCCATCTGTGACAGACTGGATTAAGAAAATGTGGCACATATACACCATGGAATACTATGCAGCCATAAAAAAGGATGAGTTTGCGTCCTTTGTAGGGACATGGATGCAGCTGGAAACCATCATTCTTAGCAAACTATCACAAGAAGAGAAAACCAAACACCGCATGTTCTCACTCATAGGTGGGAACTGAACAATGAGATCACTTGGACTCGGGAAGGGGAACATCACACACTGGGGTCTATCATGGGGAGGGGGGAGGGGGGAGGAGGGAGGGATTGCATTGGGGAGTTATACATGATATAAATGATGAATTGATGGGTGCTGACGAGTTGATGGGTGCAGCACACCAACATGGCATAAGTATACATATGTAACAAACCTGCACATTATGCACATGTACCCTAGAACTTAAAGTATAATAAAAAAAAAAAAAAAAAAAAAAAAAAAAAAAAAGTATAAAGAGACAAAGAAGGACATTACATAATGATAAAAAGGTCAATTCATTAAAATGATGTAATTGTAACTATATATGCACCTTACAATGAAGCACCTAAATATTTTAATCAAAAAAAAAAAAAAAAAAAAAAAAAAAAAAAAAAAAATAAAAAAAAAAAAAAAAAAAAAAAAAAAAAAAAAAAAAAAAAAAATGCCATCTCTCCAATTTTTACTTTAAAATGAAAATTTGGATTCATCTGTTCAGGTCCCCTTATATACCGTGAGGTAAGACTGATCCTGTTGGGCATGCTCCAAGGCTAGTGAGCTGCCTGGGTGTCTATATCACTTAACTTACTTCGGAAAAAAGAGAAACGACTTGGCCTAGCCAAAACTGGCAAAACAAGCCATGGTGGGTGTGCTTTGCCCCATGGAAGTAGAGAAATCAAAGACAGTAAAATTATACACTATATGTAAGCCTCACTGCCATTTTACCTGTTGATAGGGCTCTTGACTATTACTGAAATAAGGCCCAGTAACGCTTTCGTCACAAATATTAACAAAGTCATCTAACGGGGAAGGAAGGATATAGAAGGTGGAAAAGAGAGCTCCCTGCAAGTCTTGGGTATGACAAGAAACTCATTCCTGGGCCAGAATTGCAGTGTGAGGATATTGAAAAGGGTACAAATACTTCACCCTATACCATTACCGAGCTGATTACTTGAGGATTAAAAGAGGAAACTTCTTTCCTCTACGTTTAATCAGAGGTACTTCATGAAACTTCCTGGGAGATGCCAAAATGTATAGCACTAGGGAAATAAATCCTTGAGTTCACACAGAGAACCATTCCTCTCTAGCTCCCCTGGAGAATGAAGGTAGTTGGGCTGCATTTGGTTCTAAAGCTAGGTATATGCTGTTCCAGGATTACTTTATTTGACAATTTGGGACTCTGTAGTAAATTGATAAAAATACAGTGCCTAGACTATCAACCTCCTAAATGAATGTATCTAGTAGTGTACATTTATCTTTAAGTGGTTCATGAAACTATTCCTATAATCTGTCTTGGGGCAGGTGTGTAGGCACAGTGTGAAGTGGTATGATCATAAGCAGTCTTATGCATTTGTCCTCAGGAGGAACCTCTATTCATACTAGAGTTGAATGATGAGATATATTGAAATGCTATTAGCAGCTAATGTAGTAAACACTTTGAATTTTGCTCAACATTATGCAAATATGCTGACATTATGCAAATATACTGATATACATTATCTCATCTAATCTTCACAACAAACTTAAGAAGTTTTCAAATATAATCCTTCTTTCATGAATAGGAAAACTAAAGCCTGGAGAAAATAAACAATTTAACCATGGTAATATAACTAATATGTGAGGGACCCAGAACTGAAACTCTAGATCCAAGGGCAGTAGACACTATTTAGCTTCATTAGAGAATATCAGATATTTCTGCCTTAACTAGGATGAATGAAAACCAGTTCTACCTGCCAACAGTTTCTAATTGTAAAGTCTTTGCTAAAATAAAAAAGTACCATATAGTTAAAATATTATAAAAGAATTTAATATGTATTAGCAACATGAACTAATTGTAAGTGCACATGTATCATTTTGGACACTAATTACTTGTAGCTGACAAGCAACATAGTTTTTCTTTTTTCTCCTTCAAAACTTTATGCTTGGTTTTCCAGCAATGGAAGGAGATTATACATGCTTTTCTTACTTTAGACCTGAAGTTACTTTCAAGGGTTTGACAACTAAAGCTCACAGCTTGAAATATACTATGCTGGCATTGGATATAAAGATTTTGAAGGGGATTTATTGCTCAAGAGAACTGTAATACTAGGGCTACTGTAAAAATAAGTAGAAACATTAAGAGCAGCAGTGCAGTAATTCCTCTTATCAAAAAAGAAGAATTTGTGAAATGTTACGATATCATGGATATTATTTTTATTTTCAATATTTTATTTGGAATTTGAGATATATCATAATTCCTAGTGCAAAATCAGAGAACTTTCCCCTATATGAAGTGTAGGAACATTCAGAGGTGAGCTTAGGTATCACACCATAAAATAATATGTGAAACTATCCTGCAAAGGTAATATTCAAGTGCTAGAAATCTACAGAGAGAACTGTTACAACATGTCAAACAGAGGAGAGGGCCCATTCTGAATTAGAAAGCTGTTTGTGTATATATGTGGCACTCCCAAAACTCAAGAGATGTTTATACCTATGTTTACACTATATAGCTTTGATAAATGGCTAACTTATACAAGGCTAGGGATTGGCATAGAATTAAAAAGTTGAAAGATTTAATGATGATGTTTCACTTATATATTTTATGAAGTGCCAGGTACTACTCAAAGCACAATCTACCTTAATGCAAACTCTAGAAGTAAAAATTCTGCATATTTGTGCCAAAAATGTGACTACTTTGATAATGTCTTTCTTAGATATGAAAATCTGTCAGTAGTGAACAAAGGCATATGGCTATGTGCCAGGCTTAGAGAGCCAAGTGAAGGTTGCAAGTTAATATTCAACAAAGAAAATATCAATGCCAAAGTAAGAGTTTCAAGAAAAACTGGATTATAGACCTTAGTCTTTGTTTTTCTTTGCGTACATTTCAGTAGATTTTCAGCTTCTCAGATCCAGTGACTTATTAAATATTATAGAGTAAGTTTTCTAGTAGACTTCTTGCCTGGATAGTGTGTCTAACTACTGTTGGAAGCTCCGCCAATTAGAGAATCTTAGACATCTCAATCCCAGCTGGAGGAAAGACTAGAACTAGGATGAATGCAATTATTCTCATGATGAATTACAGATATTATTTCAAGAAATTGAACAGAAGACAAGATTGATGTGGCTTGAGACAGATTTATAAATGGTCCTGTAGGGATCATGAATTAAAAGCTCTCAGAAATGGTATTTCCACTAAAGAATGATCATTAAGGCAGTCTGAGATAAGAATTGGCAATGGCAGGTTAACAATTGGATTTTTTAAAATTTAAAATTGCCATTTTTCCCCTATAAAATCTATGAGTGTATAACTTCTTTCTCGTCACTGTAAAGAATGTTATCCAAGAGGAAAAATACTAGAGAAGTCGTTCTTAACTAGGGCCAATATTTTTCTCAGGGGAAATTAGGCAATGTCTGGAGACATTTTTTGGTTGTCACAACTGGGGAGTGAGTGCTACTAGCATTCAGTGAGTAAGGTCAGAGACGCCGTTAAACATCCCACAGTACAGAGCAGTTTCCAACAACAACATTATTCAGCCCCACCCACATGCTAGCAAGATCAAGGTTGAGAAACTGCACAGAGTAAAGTATATAATATCTATATAAGTCACTACTGCTATAATCCAGCTTATTTTTAAGTATCTAGTGGCACACTTGAAGTTAATAAATAGCTAATTTGGTAAACAAAACTGCTATTGTAAACCTTTTTGAAATGTCTCCTGTAAATTTATAAATCTGTCTCTTAGTGTGTATACATGTATACATTGAAATTAATGCTTGAATACTGATTTAATTTTCTATGAAACCAATTAGACTATAAGCTCTTAAAGGTTTGAGTTTTGTCTTGCTGTCTTGCTTATATTTCCAAGTCCTAACAAAAGTCCTTTTTATTTTTCCTCTAGTCTAAGACAAAGTATGTGCAAATAAGTGAACAAGGTTTGTGTCTTGTTTATGTTGTGTTCTGATGAAAATAAACTGATAGGAAAATAACAAAATATGCAATATAGCATGACAGTTGATATCATTCTTGAGACTTTGTTTAATTTTATACTTTCTACTTTACCAGCAGTGTGACACTGGCCATGTTGAGTAATGCCTCAATGCACTGATTTGCTTACATATAACATGAAGATAATAATATGGTACAACGTTGTTATAAGAATTACATGAAGATAAATATATATATGTGTGTGTGTGTGTGTGTGTGTATGTATATATATATAAATTTAAAAAATTTAAAACTCTGCTGGGCACAGTGGTTCATGCCTGTAATCCCAGCACTTTGGGAGGCCTAGGCAGGCAAATTTCTTGAGTTCAGGAGTTCGAGACCAGTGTGGGCAACATGGTGAAACCTCTTCTCTACAAAAAAATACAAAACTTAGCTCAGTGTGCTAGTATGCACCTCTAGTCCCAGCTACTCAAAAGGCTGAGATTAGACAATTGTTTCAACTCAGGAGGTTAAGACTGCTGTGATCCCTGATCAGGCCATTACTCTCTAGCCTGGGCAACAGAGTGAGACCCTATGTCAAAAACAAAACAAAACAAAACACAGAAAAAATCTTTATAGAAATGCTTGGACATATAGTCAATTTTATTTACTGCCATATGTATCCCTTCTTCTTCCCAAAGTCTTTGATAGGTGATACAATTTGGCAGAGCCTAGAACATTTATTTGACCTCAATATCTTCATGAGAAAGAACAGACATGGTACTTCATTTTTATCTATATGGAGTGAAGGAATAGGGTCTACCAGATGAGAAGTTGAGAAATTGTGCTTTTCTTCTAAATTCAAGGAAAATAACAAGGATCTCAAGATTTCCTGAAAGCCTCTGCAGGAAGCCAGTAAATTCCATCAGAGATGGAGTGTGCATTGGTTGGTTGAGTGTTATCTAGTGAGGGTCTATAATATCTTGCTGTCTTCAGGGAACTCCTAGGTAACTGCTCTTGTGAGCTGATTCCCTGTAGTCTCACTGCTTGGAGGAGAAATTTTGACACGCACAAGGAAAGCTTGGGATGGGAGATTCCCACCGTGCATCAGCAATACAGTAAATATCCACCAGCTTTTTCTCTACCTGCTTCCTAGAGGAGAATCTACCACTTCTTCTATTTGTCATTCACTTTGCCACCAGGAAAGGAATCCTAACAGAAAGCATCAGGGCTTACTGAACTCAAAATATAATTAAGAAGAAAAAATAATTACAACTCAATTAAGGAAACATGTTAAAAAGCAATGAAGATGTATGTACAAGGTGGACATTCAAAACAAAAGCCTCTCTTTAAAGTTTATTGAATGAAAGAGATAGAATTTCATTGGGAAAAAGACTAACAGCAACAACAAAAAGTAATGAGAAAGCTCACACATATGAAAAAAAAAAAGTTTACTGAACCAAAAAAACCCATAATTAAAAAATTTTAAAGTCAATAGATCAACTGAAAAATAATAGTTACTATTCAGAGAAAAATATTATTGAGAAAGAGCAAGTCAATATATATAAATGGTGTTTTTTCTTTCTGCTTTCAATATATATGGAAATTGAATTCATAAGAAAAATGTAATACATATAGAGAACAGAAGAAGAAAATTGTGTATGTAAATTATGGGAATAATATAACAGAAAACATTTGCAGAGACCATAATTGAACATAAAAGAAATTCCTTAAGCAAAAATAAATTTGAATTAAAGAAACTCAATAATTTAAGAATTTATTTTTAAAGAGTTACTCTTAGACATAGCAGTGATACTTTTGAATTTCCAGGATAACCAGATATCTTAGCAACCTTTGTAGCAGAAGAAAACTTTACTGGCAGACATTTTATCTGCTATAGTAGATACTAATGACAATGAAAGGACACCTGAAAACTATTGAGAGAAAATGATAGCAATTCCAGAAATCTCTAGACAGCCAGTATATCTTTTCTCTATCAACATAAAAACGCTACATAGTTAGACATGCATGCAAGAATTCAGAAAATATTTACTCACATGTATTCTTACCCAGGTATCAGTTGCATCAGTATAGATATTTCAAGATATGGAAGATACAATAAGCAAACAGTGGTTAGCAAGAAGTCTTAGACTATTTATGACTAACTTCAGATACATGATAATATTGTAACTATAGTTAAAATATAAGTAATTAAATAATTATTACTGAAGTAGAAGATAAAATGTATGGAAAAATATATAATGACCCAGAACTAAGAGGATAAAGACAAAGCTAATCAGGAGAGTAAAATAAATCTAAGTGAAGAGTTCTTGTTGGAGGAGAATGAAACAGAAAATAAATTACTCAAAACAATTTATTTATTTATTTATTTGTTTTTTGAGACAGAGTCTGGCCCTGTTGCCCAGGCTGGTGTACAGTGGCATGATCATGGTTTACTGCAACCTCTAACTCCTGGCTCCAAGTGATACTCTTGCCTCAACCTCTCAACCTCTGGGGGAGTCAGAATATTTCATTTCATTTTGACGGAAAAGCTGTTGGTGAATACATCATCTGGATAACTAAATTTGAAATCATAAAGAAATACAACTTGTACTGGGCAAAAGTAAAATGCAGAACACAATTTTGAAACTAGGAAAGATAAAGGATGAATGAACAGAATTGTAACAAAGTAACAGATATAAATGAGAAGAATCAAATTGAATGCCAGTTATTATACTAAATGTGAATTCATTTAACCCCTTATTAAAATACAGATGTTACCAGATTGGGTGTATTGGTTAAAATCCCCTTGTGACCTGTAAACAAACTTTGAAACAGCCACTGTGATATAGAGCCAGACACAATGTGAACAGGCCTTCCCACAGGAGTTCCTAAGTTTTTATAAGCCCCATAAACGGACCTGATCATGTTGGCCAGCAGGTTGTTCTCTAAATGTTTTGAGTCCTAAAGGCTTAATATGACCTGGCTGTTGGAACTTGAATATATTATAATTTATCAGCTTGACTTTAGTCTTCAATGCCCTTTTTGAAATGTGAGGAAGAAGATAATTCACTTAGGAATCTCTGAGATTAAATAAACTCTCAGCATGTGTTTTAATGCCCTGAGGGATGACAGTATCTTACTCTACTTCATCTTTGGCTATTGAACTTTCCCTTCCACTGACACTCAGGATAGTGAAGGAGGGATTGCTCATGTTTGACGTGTGTATTATGAGGTGGATTCTCTGTAGAAAGAAAAGAAACGATTTCAGTCCAAACTCTAGAATTATAAAACCAGTCCACAGTGAGGTTAGTTTTTTTTTTTTTTTAAAGGCAATCAGCTATCTATTGTTCACAAGAAACAAACTAATAAATAAATAAATAAATAAATAAATAAAACACTAAAAAGAGAAAATTCAGGGTCAGACAAATATACGCCAAGCAAATGCAAATAAATAAATCATAGTTACTACAAATGTTAGACAAATTGAAGTTGAGGGCCCAAAAGCATTATATAGGAGAAAGGGTGTCATGTGTAATTATAAAATTTAAAATTGATGAACACAGTAAACATTTATGAACCAAAGACAAGAGTGAAATATATGAATGAGAACCACTTAAAAATACAAGAACAACTCATAAAACAAGAGTAATGGGTGATTTAATATACTCTTTTCAGACTGTAACAAGACAAATATATGGAAATCCAAATACATAGCTATAACAGAAGATTTGAACATACATAATCAAAAAGCTTAAATGTTTACAAACATTGCTTGTATATAATTTTGTTGTCCAAAGAGAATGCACACTTTTTAAAATATACATACCTCACTTACAAAAATATATCCTATAATATATAAATTATAAATATACTTTTATTTAGTTCCAAAAGGGTAAATATTTTAAAGGATATAATTAAAAGAAACCTATAAATCAAGAGTAGAAATATGGTCTAAAAATTTTGGATTTAAAAAATAAGAATTATTCTCTAAAATAATCATTGAATATTACAAGATATCTAAAATGGAAACTAATTGAAAATAAACCAGAAAATAATAAAAAGCAAAGCAATTCAGTAAACCTATGGAAATCAAGTAAGAATGGATTTAGATAAATAGTTGTCACTGTAAACTTATTCACTAAAAGAGTCAAATTGAAAGTATTGAAATTAAAAGTTTACATTGAGAAGCTGAACAAAAGACCACAAGGTAAATCAAAGTAATTGAGGAATTAAGCTATTACAAAGGAAATATGAAAAAAATAGAAAGGAACAATAACATCAAATTATTTTTAAAAGACCAACAAATCTTTGACTTCAAAAGAAGGAGACACAATTTACGATGGTTTTTGTTACTGTTTCAGCATGGTTAAGTTATTATCTACAGTAATTCTGTTTTTTTAGGTAATAAAACTTTGATTTTGTTTACTGTCCTTCAAGTGATGATAGTCTTCAGGAGAGTCGTAGATGGTGAATCTTGTTGTCCAGTTTAAGCAAATAGAAATACACTCAATCATCTTGCAAAGACCTTGGTTTAGTTACAGACATGTGGCAAAATTCTTGAAAATAAGAATTGAGGGAAAGGCAACTACATGGATATTGTAAAAAGAAATTCCTTCAATACGGGAAAATAGATAGGAGTATTTCATTTTCTGCCTAAAGATGCTGCAATATATCCAAAAACTCTGAAACATTTTCAGCTGTTTTTAGGTAATGAGAGGAGTCAGTCTGAGATTGTTTCTTCAAATTGAGCTATATCCCGTAGCATCAACATCACCTGGAAACATGTTAGAAATACAAAATCTAGGGCCTACTGCAGCCCAGAGCTACTAAGCAGAAACTTTGTCTTGTAACCAGTCTCTCTGATTTTGATGCAGGATAAAGTTTGAGAACCACTGTTTTAAGAGGAAAAGTGCTATGCTCAGAATGGTTAAGGGGAAGTGTTAGGGAAAACTGGCCATCAGTGATGTTGTTGAGCTTCTGATTTAACCAGACTTAGGTCTGTCTTATCTCCAGTTTACTTTTTAATTTTTGTTGACTTGTCGTCCAATGCATCTTAACTGATAACTCAGAAATACAAAAGAAAAAAGAAAAACCTAGCAATGAAAAATTAAAATTATAAGAAAAGATTACATGCAATACAACGGCTATACATTAGAAAAATCTAGAGTAAAATGATTATTTTCTAAGAAAATGTAATCTAACAAATTTATACAAGAGGATTTAAAAACAGAGTATCAATGAAGTGATCAGAAAGGCAATAAAAGCTTCACCATTCAAAGGGAGACACTGAACATTAATGGGTTAACAGTGGATTCTGTTACGTAAATAAGGTAATTTATTTATATTTTCAACTATAATAACAGTTAGAGGTGGGCAGATCATGAGGTCAGGAGTTCGAGACCATCCTGGCCATTATGGTGAACCACCATATCTACTAAAAATACAAAATTTACAAATATACAAAAATTAGCCAGATGTGGTGGCACATGCCTGTAGTCCCAGCTACTTGGGAGGCTGAGTCAGAAGAATCATTTGAACCTGGGAGGCAGAGGTTGCAGTGAGCTGAGATCGCACCACTGCACTCCAGCCTGGGCGACAGACAGAGATTGTGTCTCAAAAACAAAACAAAACAAAACAAAACAAAACAAAAAACTTAGAATTTAACATCAACTTAATCTTCTAAAAAATAAAGACAATGCAAATTTATAGTCACATAAATACAAATAAAACATGCAAAATAAAATGTTAGCATAGTGAAGCTAGCAATTCATAAAACAGTGTAATATAATTAGTTATTTTTTATTCCATGAAATTCATTGCAAAGGAAAAAAGGTTTTTTAAAGTGAATTTATTTAACAATAGATTCTAAAAAGCCAGTTGATAAAATGCATCAGTAGTTCATAGTAAAATTCTAAGTAAAATATAAATAGAGGGAAACTAAACAGGATGCAGTTAATTTTTTCAAGCACAATAGAAAACATCAGACAACATGTCGAAGTATTAAAAATTTTTCTCCATTAAATTCAGGAGGAAAAAATGAGTTATTTTTTCTTGTTATTCTTCATGGTGAGGGAAAGTTTCTATACGTTTTGGAAAGCATTGCCAATTTTTTTTTTTTTTTTTGGAGGGGGGGAATAACTGGATTTCTAACTTAAGTAAAACTAAAAGTCTCTGGTTAAAAACACTTGAATAAATGAAAGAGTTTCACAGTTTGATATAAGATAAATGCAAAAAAGTATTTTTTCTCCAAGTCAAGCAAAAGCTACATATAAATCGAAATAAAAACATACACATGCACAGGCGCATATATTCAAAATAGTGGCCAAAGAAGTAAGAACCTGAGGAAAAAATGTAATGAGATATGTAGCCCTAAAATAAGACTTACAGGAAGGAAACAACCAATTTTTAAGGATATTAAAACTACAAGAAGAAATAGCGACTTATGTTCTTACTAGGAAGATTTAATTTCAAAAAGATATAATTCCCCCAAAATAATGTATCACTGTAAGAAAATTCCAATAACTGTCCCCAAGGATAGTTTTCTGGATTCTAATATTAATTACTAAAGGCAAAAAATCTGTAAATCAAAAAGCATGAAAGAAAAACAAAGAATTATAAAGGATCCTGTTTACCAGATATTGAATATTTTATAAAACCATTGTAATCATCACATAATATTGTCTTAGGACTAGTGAATTAGATTAATATAACAGAATACATAGTCAACTAAAATTAACACAAAAATAAGTTTACATTTCAATTCAGTGGGGAAAGGGGAGGATTATTAATAATCTTACCTTTTTTTTTTTTTTTTTTTTTTTTTTTTTTTTTTTTTTGAGACAGAGTCTTGATCTATTGCCCAGGCTGGAGTGCAGTGGCGCAGTCTTGGTTCACTGCGAACTTGGCGTCCCGAGTTCAAGTGATTCTTTCACCTCAGCCTCCGTAGTAGCTAGGATTAAAGGTGCCTGCCACCACACCCAGCTAATTTTTGTATTTTTTGTAGAGACAGGGTTTTGCCATTTTGGCCAGGCAGGTCTCAAACTCCTGACCTCGGGTGATCCACCCACCTCAGCCTCCCAAAGTGCTGAGATTACTGGCATGAGCCATTGTGCCCGGCCTTAATGATCTTAATTGATCATCCATCTGAAAGCAAGAATATATTTTCTGTGTTTTTATTTCACTGCTGTGAAGGAATAACTCCTAATACATCAGTAATTTAAAGACAAACAAATTAAATCACACAGAAATAAGAAAAATATTAGGAAAATCCTTTAAAAAGACACAAGGTGTAGACCATCCTCTCTAGCCAGAAAGAAAGCCCCTGACCAATAAAGATAACCATATTTGGCAATATAAAAATTTTAAAATGGTAACATGTACAATAAATAAAGTCAAAGAACAAATGAAACGTTGTTAGAAAAATATTTTCAGGCTATATGAAAAAATTATTAACAATTCTGATTTTTAAAATCGCCTAAGAAGTAAATAAAAGAAATACATTTTGAAGAAAAGCATGAAAGGAATATGAACAGAAAGGTCACCATGAAAGTTAATAATATCTTTAGAATTGATAAATAAAATGCAAATTAAAATAACATATGAGGTTAGCAAAAGGAATGTTTTCTATGAATGATGACAATGTGGGTACTCTCATATGTTGCTGAATATTTCTGAATTGCTCTGCCATATTTGAAAACTCATAATATTTATCAACATTAAAAATATGCATAACCTTACTTTTCATTATATGAAAATTCGAGATTTTAGCTCTTAAAAATAAAATTTCTCATGCAAATGTATACATTTATATATTCATATATATACATATAAGTGTATTGTACAGTGCAGTTTCTACTGGCAAAAATTGAAAATATTTACTTCCTTGAACAGTAAATAATTATCTTGGTATTATTATGCTATATTTATAGCATTATTTCAATTTTATTGCATAATATTTATAATTCTCAGATAATTTATGCAACTTACCATTTCTTCATAGTATTATTAATTTAGTGCTACTCAGTTCACCAATAGCACAGAAATGATTACTGTATTGATCATTGCATCTTCTCTGATTAATAAAATTACAGCCTATCTGTCTTTTCAGAGCTAAAAATGGAATATACCCATATTCCATTTAATCTTCTTCTAAAGATGGAATACACCTATTTCTAAATTTAAAATTCCTGTTGATAAACAGTTGTTTATTGAGTGAATTACTGATTATTCTAATGTGGGTATATCCCAATAACCAATTTATATTGAAGATATGTTTTAGCACACTCAAGACATATATATGTATATTTATATAGATTAATAAACATATATTGGAGGCAATGTAAATATTTTCTGATCTTCAAATTTAGGCCATATATTTTTATAAGTACATTATTTTGAGTTTTCTATATAAATTAGTTTAATTGTATTCTATGAAATATTCATCTAGCTCACCACACAACTGATTGGCACACAACTGGCAACATCAAATACAAATATTTTATTTTTCTTTATCCTGCTTTAGCATTCTAAAACAAAAAACTCTCTGAATACAAGTGACTCATATAATCATAGCTGTTTCTTATCTGATTAGGTTAATAGACTTTCTGAAATTGCTTATATAGGAAAGCTATTGAGATAATCTCAATGTGCTTAAACTGCTAATGTATCCCTTTCATCTCTGCATTTCCAATTTAAACTATGTTCCCATAAATTTCTTAAAAATAACACAAACCAACAGATAAACAAAACACAAATGGAGCTCTTTCATGGTCTACACATTTTGCAGCTGTAAAGAAATGTATCTCTTTTGAACCTATCACTTTATAAAATAAAATAATGATCTATAATACCAAGCATACAATCCTTTCTAAGCTAATAGACACTCCTTTAAATTCTGCTAGGATTCATTAAAGAAAATTTATGTAAGAAGTTATGTGGGTAACATGAAAGCTAAGACTCTAAATTATATATTTTTATTCTAAAGTCCAACTTTTGCTCTGCAAATGTGCATGATCACAATCATTGAATATTCTCAAACTCCTTCACTAAAGACCTTGTCTAATTCTAAATGTCAATACACTTGGTTGTTATTATTACCAGGGAAATTTGGGAATTGCTGAGCAACAAGATTCCTGTTAATATAATGGAATGTTACTAAACCTTAAATTTTTTGATCTAAAAGATCAAATCAATTGTATGTATCCCATAGTATTTTTCTCCTCCACTCATTCTTTTTTGTGACCAACTGTATTAGTCCATTTTCATGCTGCTATGAAGAAATACTGGGTAATTTATAAAGAAAAGAGGTTTAATTTACTCACAGTTCTGCATAGCTGGGGAGGCCTCAGGAAACTTACAACCATGGCAGAAGGCACCTCTTCACAGAGTGGCAGGAGAGAGAATGAGTACCAGCAGGGAAAATGCCAGAAGCTTATAACATCATCAGATCTTACGAGATACACTCATTATCACAAGAACAGCACGGGGAAAACTGTTCGCATGATTCTACTGCCTCCACCAGGTCCTGTCCTTGACACAAGGGGATTATGGGGATTGCAATTCAAAGTGATATTTGGGTGGGGACACAGAGCCAAGACATATCATTCTTCCCTGGTCCCCACCAAATCTGATTTTCTCACATTTCAAAACACATCATGCCCTTCCAACAGTCTCCCAAAGTTTTAACTGATTCCAGTAATAACTCAAAGTCCAAGTTCAAAGTCCCATTTGAGACAAGGCAAGTCCCTTCCACCTATGACTCTGTAAAATCAAGAGGAAGTTACTTTCTAGATATGATAAGAATACAGGCATTGGGTAAATACACCCATTCCAAATAGGAGGAATTGGTCAAAGGAAAGGGGCTACAGTCCGTTTGCAAGTCCAAAATGCAAAAGGACAGTTATGAAACCTTAAAGCTCCAAAATGATCTCTTTTGATTCCATGTCTCACATTCAGGTCACATCAATGCAAGATGTGGGTTCCAACAACCTTGGGCAGCTCTGGCCCTGTGAATTTGAAGGGTACAGGACCACTCCTGGCTGCTTGGGCTGGCACTGAGTGTCTGCAGCGTTTCCAGGCACACAGCACAAGCTGTCAGTGGATCTACCATTCTGGGGTCTGGAGCATGGTGGACCTTTTCTCATATGTCCCATAAATAGTGCCCCACTGGAGATTCTGTGTGAGGTCTCTGACCCCACATTTTCTTTCTGCACTACCCAAGCAGAAGTTCTCCATGAGGGCTCCACCTCTGCAGGAAACTTCTTCCTGGCCATCCAGGCACTTCCATACATCCTCTGAAATCTAGGCAGAGGTTTCTAAACCCCAATTCTTGACTTCTGTGTACCAGAAGGCCCAACATAACATGAAAGTTGCCAAGGCTAGGGGGTTGCACCCTCTGAACCAACATCCGGAACTGTACATTGCCCCTTTTAGCCACTGCTGGAGCTGAAGCAGCTGGGACATGGCACCAAGTCTCCAGCTGGCACAAAGCAGCAAGGCCCTGGGTTCAATTCAGGAAACCAATTGTCCCTCCTAGGCCTGAAGGCCTGTGATGGGAGGAACTTCCCTGAAGGTCTCTGGCATGCCCTGGAGACATTTTCCCCATTGTCTTGGTGATTAACTTTCAGCTACTTGTTATTTATCCAAATTTCTGCATCAGGCTTGAATTTCTCCCCAGAAGATGGGTTTTTCTTTTCTTTCATATTGTCACGCTACAAACTTTCCAAACTTTTATGCTCTGCTTCCTCTTGAACACTTAGCACCTTAGAAATTCCTCCTGCCAGTTACCCTAAATCATCTCTCTCAAGTTCGAAGTTGCACAGATGTCCAGGGCAAGAGCAGAATGTTATCAGTCTCTTTGCTAAAACATAGGAAGAGTCAGCTTTATTTTACTTCCCAAGAAGTTCCTCATCTCCCTTTGAGATCACCTCAGCCTGGACTTCATTGTCCATATCACTATCAGCATTTTGGTCAAAGCCACTCAACAAATCTCTAGAAAGTTCCAACCTTCCTATATCTTTCTGTGTTATGAGCCCTCCAAGTCTCTAAGTTCCAAACTTTCCCACATTTTCCTGTCTTCTTCTGAGCCCCCCAAACTGTTCCAACCTCCACCTAATACCCAGTTCCAAACTTACTTCCACATTTTCAGGTATTCTTTTAGAAGGAAGTGTCCCACTCCCTCAGTACCAATTTACTATATTATCCCATTCTCACATTGCCATAAGAGAATACTCGAGACTAGGTAATTTATAAAGGAAGAGGCTTAATTGACTCACAATTCTGCGTGGCAGGAGAGCCCTCAGGAAACTTACAATGATGGAGGAAGGATCATCTCTTCACAGGGCAGCCAAGGAGAGAATGAGAGCAAGCAGGGGAAATGCCAGAAGCTTATAAAACCATCAGATCTCGTGAGACTCACCCGCTATCACTAGAACATAATGGGGGAAACTGCGCCAAATGATTCAATTATCTCCACCTGGTCCCACCCTAGACACATGGAAATTATAGGGATTATAGTTCAAGGTGACATTTGGGTGGGGGCACAGAGTCAAACCATGTTACTAACATTAAACTCATAGTTACCTGCTCTTTTAAATCTTTTTTTTTTTTTTTTTTTTTTTTTTTTTTTTTTTTTTTAATGAGTCAGGACACTGTGAGCCATAAGATTTCCTTCCACTCTGATTCTTAAAGTTGTAATGAAATAAGACCCTCATTTCTGGTGTCTAAGAGGTTGGATGTACTTATTTTAACTAATAGACACTTGTAAGTATTAATATTTTATTTTACATATAGAAATGTTTATTGACCCATATATGTAACAAAACTTTGTCTATTAAAGGTATCAAACCTTGTAACCAACACTTTTTAAAAAATCCAATAAGTATACATTCAATAAAATTGTATATTATTTATCTTTTTTTTTTCACTGATGAGGACTTTTCTGACTTTCACTAGCACATTTAAGAGTACCCTATGGTGTTATTGATATTTTTCTTTATTATTATTATTTTTTAATATGATACCAATGTAGGGTAGGTAAACAGTGCAGCCAGAATTTAATTCAAATTTTGCAACTGGTAAGGTGCTTGAGCTGAACAACCAGAACAGGCAACAACTGAATACAACCAAAATAACCAAATGCGTATTGACTTTGGATGCATAAGGAATATTTATTGAGCATTTATATGAGTTGGATCCTCTGCTGGGTGCTTGGAAACAAACAGAGAATAGAATCGTTATATAGATGATTGCAATGTAGTGACAAATAGGTATTAGCATTATGAATACCTGAAGTCAATCTTACTTTTTTACTCATTATTTATCAGACTTTTTATTAAATAAAATTTATTTTATAAAATAAAATTAAAAACGTATCTGTAGGTTTCAAATGTCTTATCTTTAACAAAGGTAAAAAGACATTTGTTTTGAAGATTTACCATTAAAATTAACAAAATTTCAAAGCTCAAGGCGCATAGTTGTAGCTCAAGTTACAACTGCCTACGGACACATTTTCCTAGACATTCTCAAACTCAACATGCCCCAAACTATTGTACTTCTTATAAGATCTTTCCTTGATAAAGTATTGCTATAGTAATTATTACTAATAATCACAGTGATTATTTTAAATTATTGAAAATAATAATTTAGACCACACTAAATTGGGAAGGCTAGCTTGGTAGGGTTAAGAAAAGTTTCAAAAAAAGATACTAAGTTTAGCCGTAACAATGGATTATTACTTGTTAGAAACTGAGTGAGAACTATGGTTCTGGTGGGATGACAACACAGTGGGCTAGAAGCTGTCTCAATTATGTTCTCAGTTCCTTGTGTCTTAGTCATTATTGTGTTTACAGGTCTTCTAGCAGTGCTCAACAAATACTTTTGAGTGTGTGTGTATGTGTGTGTGTGTGTGTGTGTGTGTGTGTGTGTGAGAGAGAGAGAGAGAGAGAGAGAGAGAGAGAGAGAGAGAGAGAGAGAGAGAGAGACAAAATTGGGAGAGAGAAAGGAATCTGCTTAGCATAGCACTACCCCTTGGTGGCTAGTCAACAAATGAATGCTACATTTTTCCCCTTTCTCTTATTTCTCTTTTCACTTTTTTCATGTCTTACTTAGTTTATTTCCACGGTTTAGTGTGCAATAGCCCACTTTAACTCAGTAACTTTCCCGTCATGCTATAAGACACTTAATGCAATCATCAAGTGAATGCCCTAGGAGTATGATGATAAAGTGTAAATTATAACATCCTGTTTAGCCACTGAGAGGACCATACTGTTAAATGCCCAAGGATCTGTTTTGAACAAAGTATAGCAATTAGAGATAAATGAAGGGTATATATTGTTTATTTATTTATTTATTATACTTTAAGTTCTAGGGTACATGTGCATAATGTGCAGGTTTGTTACATATGTATACTTGTGCCATGTTGGTGTGCTGCACCCATCAACTCGTCAGCACCCATCAACTCGTCATTTATATCAGGTATAACTCCCGATGCAATCCCTCCCCCTCCCCGCTCCCCATGATAGGCCCCGGTGTGTGATGTTCCCCTTCCCGAGTCCAAGTGATCTCACTGTTCAGTTCCCACCTATGAGTGAGAACATGAGGTGTTTGGTTTTCTGTTCTTGCGATAGTTTGCTGAGAATGATGGTTTCCAGCTGCATCCATGTCCCTACAAAGGGTATATATTGTAAAGTTATTTACTTCTCTTCTTCTTTGCTTGTAATAATAGTCAAACACATAATTGCATGCTATTCAAACAAGTATTTGATATTGTTTTCAACACACAGAGATTTTCCTTCATCATACTATGTTAACTCATATGTACTATATATTGCATTAGAATTTAATATTTCATAAGATAGTAAGTACTTGGTTCCCTGAAATGCCTAATATAAAGAAGAAATTTAATAAACATTTATTTAAAACTACATGGGATCAGAAGTGGCAATATTTTTGTTTTCTTCAAAAAGAAAAACAAAACAATTTCTATTCTCTTCAGTTTCTTGAAACTGAAATGGATTTTTTCCCAGTATTGTATGAACTTTTCACTTGTTTTTTGCTAAATTAAAGGTCTGGAAGGAATCTAGAATCCTAAATGTGAAAAGAATAAAAATTTTGGATCAGCAATAAGAGGAGCTCTATTTTGAAGATGAGTTGAAGGCTAGTTGAGCTTACAGAACAAGAATTCAATAATACCTTAGGTTTAGAGTGTCAGTTTGAACTCAGAGATTCCAAATTTCCATGGCTGAGTGTACTGGTATACCCTCAACTACAAAAACAGAATAGACAATTCAAAATTGTATATATCTATTGTTAAAAGGTAAATTGAGGTATAATAAAATCATAGAGTTTATTGGAACAAACAGTAATTCCTGAGTCAGGAAGCACCAAACCAAAGGTGGTTTTAGGTTCTGCTGAGGAAACACAAAGGGAAGGGCTTTATGAGTCGACACTGAAGCAAGGCAAACTTGATTGGTTACAATTTTGTAGTTGCCTTATTTTATTTATTCTACCAGGAAGTCTCTAGTTGTATAAATTAATTGGAAGCTTCTGACTGGTTAAGCTTATGTTTTGTTTTCTTTAATATAGCCATCTATAAAAAATCACCCAAGTTACATTTTGCTTATGTTTGCAGATCAAGTAAGGTCAGTGTTGCTTCCACGGCTTAACTGACTTTTGTCTGCTGAAAAAATTCTCAAGCATGGTTTCCAATTTATTTTATTTTAACTCATATATCTATATCTATATCCTCTCTAGTTATAAAGATGTAAAGAGACTGAAAAAAAAAAACTTTTACAAAGATTTTGTTTTATGTTTTGGCTTATTTCCCACTGTGGGAATCTTCTGACCTCTTTTGGACTGAGCAAAATGTTGATTCTCCTTTTGTTATAACTAAAGTTTAGGAAGATTTCTTTGCAATTGGAGGCAGCCTGTGGACAGTCTAGGAAGACTCCTGCATATCTTCCCAGTTAAGATACACAGTACAAAATGACTTATGTCAGTGTTTTTGATTTCTTTCAAGTGGCTTTTCACTGTGTCAGTTTAGCTAAGTAGCAGCTATGTTTCACAGATTTTCTTCACTGGATGGTGTCTAGTCAAGTTGGCTATAAGATAGATTTATGTGACAAGAAAAGCACCATTTTTAATGCTCTAAAGTTTGGTGTAGGGCCAAGTGCTGTTACAGCTTCTGCACATCTTCACTCATCTGTTGGCTTGACTCATTAATGGGTATCAGTGAGACCTCCAGTTCTTTCCCCTCCCACTAGATCTTCTTCAACTTCTCTGAGTCCTTGGCCAGGGAGTTTCACAGTGAAGAGTACCAGACTGTCCTGTAGGTCATCCTCATCAAAATGGTTGGAGGTGGTGAGAGACAGATGTGGATTCCAGTTAGTTCTTATTCTTTGTCCACTATACATGTATCTTTCTTTTCTGCCTTCTAGGCCTAATTTCAGGCTGAAAAGCACATGCAGAGGCCACAGCAATGACGGAATGCTTAACCAGTTCCCATAACTACTTAAGGTCTAATTCTTGTAATAAATCTCCTTTATCTGTATCACTGCACTTTTCCTCTTTCAAACCCTGTCTAAAACAAAAGCTTTTATATTAGGATGTTTAGCTACTATTTACATGCATGCACTTATTTTTCTCACATCTATATTTAAAAATGTAATATTTCATGATCCGGTTTTTATGTAAGGCTAGATGCCTAAATAAAATAAATAACAAGGCAGATACTGAAAGGATCTCTTTGCCTACCCTCCCCAACACTCCACCCCTCTGCCCTTTTTCTGCTGAGGGGTATTACCTCATAGCCATGTGAGGACTGTCATCTCTTAAAGGAGCAAATCCAATATACCTCAAGACAACTTTTGACAGAACTTAAGAAGAACCACCTTCCACAGGACACTGGCAGAATATTGCTTTGTTTCCATGGAAAGTAAATTTCATCAGAACTTACTACTCTGTGTTATTAAGTGAGTCTCTGGTACTTTCCTATGAAAGAAAATTTAGTGACTGAGGGTCCCAGTGGTCTTTGCAACAGAAAAGGGAAACAAATTATTAAGCTAGCATTTTGTCAGTACTTTTTGTTTTAGTCAATAAACTGCAATTCTATAGATTACTCTCCCACCCATCCTTCATCCGCTGATGGGTGACCAAGTAATTCATAGATTTGTAGCATACCTAGAACAGTTAACAGCCCATGAATGCCTTAGAAAAGATATCCCTCAATGCTGAATAATCCATACATGATGGCTCTGCACTTAACATTTGTTGAAGGTGCAATTATAATCTTCCTTGAAGATCTTTAGTTTCTTTCTTAACAAAGATGCTCTGTGGCAGGGTGCATATTACTTGGAAACGTTTTCTAATATTAGGGCACCTAGCTTCTTTGGACCTCCCTTATAGTTATCACACATTTTATATTTATTCATTCATTCTACATATATTTAATTATCCTCTCATGATAGATAAATAATATTTAATATTGGCCTTTCCTAATATCTTACCTTCTTATGATTTTCTCTCACTTGCAAAATGTGTCCAAAAGGTCAGTGTTACACAAATTTACTAGCAGGAAATACATGCTTGTTATTTACATTAAACCTATTAAAAGAACTCCAACAAAATAATGGTTCCTTCCTTCCTCTTTCCCTCCTTGCTTCCCTCCCTCCCTCCCTCTCTCCCTTCCTTCCCTCCCTCCCTCCCTCCCTTCCTTCCCTAATTTCTTCTTTTTACTTTGTAAGAAAAGAAGCTTGTTTATCATTTTTTTTTCCTGTAAGAAACTGCTTTCGCTTTTAATTTTCAGCCCAAAGGCTCTTGCTTAAACCATCTTTAATGACACATTTCTTTATTCCATCAAATTTTCTTCAACCATACAATTAGCTTTCCTATGGAAATATACTCAGATAATTATTTTAAACCTCAAAATAAAGTATTAGCTGTTGTATGTCTGGCAGAGCATGCCAATCTATAATTTAGTATAATGATTAGCGTCTTTCTTTTCAGTAAATGTATTTGTGTATTTGTTTCCTCATTTACAAAATGGGGATAAAATTTGGTGATACACTTAAAAATACCTAGGAAACTGGCACTACATAAATAGTGAATGAAACGTAAGTGGAATAATTATTCTTCATTATACTGCAGCCTTAAGATAACAGCAGCTTATTTGCAGCTTTCTATGATTTTTCTGACTGACTTGCAATAAACTCTTATCATTGCGATGTGTTGATGGACTTGTGAGCAAAGCACTCAACAAGTTAAATGTAGCCATTTGTTATTCATTCCAGCTTTTCCTACTTATCCTTAACACACAGAATACAGATATTTAATAAATCAATAAGTTGCAAGGATATTTTACATTTTTTAAATATTGTAAGCATTTATATTTTCAAAAATAATAGACAAAATGAAGGTTTAAATATCTTTCTCTCTGAAACTTCAAATACACCTTTGGACTCTATTAGTATGCTATATATTGGTAACTTATTGAAACAGATGAGTCACTTGAAAAAGAAGAATAAATTTTTCAGGATCCTCAACAATGTTTCTCAGTACATAAGAGTGTATAGCAAGAATATGGCCAAGGTTTAGAAATAAATTTTGAAGGTAATTCTGATTTCCTTAACAATTACTTAGAAACAGCAAACTCGTCTGATGTGGAATTTATCTTTTTATCACTATATAACTCACACCATTGACACCATAATAATTAAATGTGCTCATATTTGACTTCACCTCTTATTTAGATAAGCCGATATAATTATGACATTATACTAACAAGTACATATTTTTTCTTTTCTTTTTTTTATTTTTTATTTTTATTTTTATTTTTATTTTATTATACTTTAAGTTCTAGGGTACATGTGCATAACGTGCAGGTTTGTTACATATGTATATTTGTGCCATGTTGGTGTGCTGCACCCATCAACTCGTCAGCACCCATCAATTCATCATTTATATCAGGTATAACTCCCAATGCAATTCCGCCCCCCTCCCCCCTCCCAATGATAGGCCCCAGTGTGTGATGTTCCCCTTCCTGAGTCCAAGTGATCTCATTGTTCAATTCCCACCTATGAGTGAGAACATGTGGTGTTTGGTTTTCAGTTCTTGTGACAGTTTGCTAAGAATGATGGTTTCCAGCTGCATCCATGTCCCTACAAAGGACACAAACTCATCCATTTTTATGGCTGCATAGTATTCCATGGTGTATATGTGCCACATTTTCTTAATCCAGTCTGTCACAGACGGACATTTGGGTTGATTCCAAGTCTTTCTATTGTGAATAGTGCCACAATAAACATACGTGTGCATGTGTCTTTGTAGTAGAATAATTTATAATCCTTTGGGTATATACCCAGTAGTGGGATGGCTGGGTCATATGGTACATCTAGTTCTAGATCCTTGAGGAATTGCCATACTGTTTTCCATAATGGTTGAACTAGTTTACAATCCCACCAACAGTGTAAAAGTGTTCCTATTTCTCCACATCCTCTCCAACACCTGTTGTTTCCTGACTTTTTAATGATTGCCGTTCTAACTGGTGTGAGATGGTATCTCACTGTGGTTTTGATTTGCATTTCTCTGATGGTCAGTGATGATGAGCATTTTTTCATGTGTCTGTTGGCTGTATGAATGTCTTCTTTTGAGAAATGTCTGTTCGTATCCTTTGCCCACTTTTTGATGGGGTTGTTTGTTTTTTTCTTGTATATTTGTTTGAGATCTTTGTAGATTCTGGATATTAGCCCTTTGTCAGATGAGTAGATTGCAAAAATGTTCTCCCATTCTGTAGGTTGCCTGTTCACTCTAATGGTAGTTTCTTTTGCTGTGCAGAAGCTCTATAGTTTAATTAGATGCTATTTGTCAATTTTGGCTTTTACTGCCATTGCTTTTGGTGTTTTAGACATGAAGTCCTTGCCCACGCCTATGTCCTGAAAGGTACAACCTAGATTTTCTTCTAGGGTTTTTATGGTATTAGGTCTAACATTTAAGTCTCTAATCCATCTTGAATTAATCTTTGTATAAGGAGTAAGGAAAGGATCCAGTTTCAGCTTTCTACTTATGGCTAGCCAATTTTCCCAGCACCATTTATTAAATAGGGAATCCTTTCCCCATTTCTTGTTTCTCTCAGGTTTGTCAAAGATCAGATGGCTGTAGATGTGTGGTATTATTTCTGAGGACTCTGTTCTGTTCCATTGGTCTATATCTCTGTTTTGGTACCAGTACCATGCTGTTTTGGTTACTGTAGCCTTGTAGTATAGTTTGAAGTCAGGTAGCGTGACACCTCCAGCTTTGTCCTTTTGACTTAGGATTCTCTTGGCAATGCAGGCTCTTTTTTGGTTCCATATGAACTTTAAAGCAGTTTTTTCCAATTCTGTGAAGAAACTCATTGGTAGCTTGATGGGGATGGCATTGAATCTATAAATAACCTTGGGCAGTATGCCCATTTTCATGATGTTGAGTCTTCCTATCCATGAGCATGGTATGTTCCTCCATTTGTTTGTGTCCTCTTTGATTTCACTGAGAAGTGGTTTGTAGTTCTCCTTGAAGAGGTCCTTTACATCCCTTGTAAGTTGGATTCCTAGGTATTTTATTCTCTTTGAAGCAATTGTGAATGGAAGTTCATTCCTGATTTGGCTCTCTGTTTGTCTGTTACTGGTGTATAAGAATGCTTGTGATTTTTGCACATTAATTTTGTATCCTGAGACTTTGCTGAAGTTGCTTATCAGCTTAAGGAGATTTTGGGCTGAGACAATGGGGTTTTCTAAATATACAATGATGCCATCTGCAAAGAGGGACAATTTAACTTCTTCTTCTCCTAACTGAATACCCTTGATTTCTTTCTCTTGCCTGATTGCCCTAGCCAGAACTTCCAACACTATGTTGAATAGGAGTGGTGAGAGAGGGCATCCCTGTCTTGTGCCAGTTTTCAAAGGGAATTTTTCCAGTTTTTGCCCATTCAGTATGATATTAACTGTGGGTTTGTCATACATAGCTCTTATTATTTTGAGGTACGTTCCCTCAGTACCGAATTTATTGAGCGTTTTTAGCATGAAGGGCTGTTGAATTTTGTCAAAAGCCTTTTCTGCATCTATTGAGACAATCATGTGGTTCTTGTCTTTGGTTCTGTTTATATGCTGGATTACGTTTATTGATTTGCGAATGTTGAACCAGCCTTGCATCCCAGGGATGAAGCCCACTTGATCATGGTGGATAAGCTTTTTGATGTGCTGCTGAATCCGGTTTGCCAGTATTTTATTGAGGATTTTTGCATCGATGTTCATCAGGGATATTGGTCTAAAATTATCTTTTTTTGTTGTGTCTCTGCCAGGCTTTGGTATCAGGATGATGTTGGCCTCATAAAATGAGTTCGGGAGGATTCCCTCTTTTTCTATTGATTGGAATAGTTTCAGAAGGAATGGTACCAGCTCCTCCTTGTACCTCTGGTAGAATTCAGCTGTGAATCCATCTGGTCCTGGACTTTTTTTGGTTGGTAGGCTATTAATTATTGCCTCAATTTCAGAGCCTGCGATTGTTCTATTCAGGGATTCAACTTCTTCCAGTTTTAGTCTTGGGAGAGTGTAAGTGTCCAGGAAATTATCCATTTCTTCTAGATTTTCTAGTTGATTTGTGTAGAGGTGTTTATAGTATTCTCTGATGGTAGTTTGTATTTCTGTGGGGTCGGTGGTAATATCCCCTTTATCAATTTTTATTGCATCTATTTGATTCCTCTCTCTTTTCTTCTTTATTAGTCTTGCTAGCGGTCTGTCAATTTTGTTGATCTTTTCAAAAAACCAACTCCTGGATTCATTGATTTTTTGGAGGGTTTTTTGTGTCTCTATCTCCTTCAGTTCTTCTCTGATCTTAGTTATTTCTTGCCTTCTGCTAGCTTTTGAATGTGTTTGCTCTTGCCTCTCTAGTTCTTTTAATTGTGATGTTAGAGTGTCAATTTTAGATCTTTCCTGCTTTCTCTTGTGGGCATTTAGTGCTATAAATTTCCCTCTACACACTGCTTTAAATGTGTCCCAGAGATTCTGGTATGTTGTGTCTTTGTTCTCATTGGTTTCAAAGAACATCTTTATTTCCGCTTTCATTTCGTTATGTACCCAGTAGTCATTCAGGAGCAGGTTGTTCAGTTTCCATGTAGTTGAGCGGTTTTGATTGAGTTTCTTAGTCCTGAGTTCTAGTTTGATTGCACTGTGGTCTGAGAGACAGTTTGTTATAATTTCTGTTCTTTTACATTTGCTGAGGAGTGTTTTACTTCCAATTATGTGGTCAATTTTGTAATAAGTGTGATGTGGTGCTGAGAAGAATGTATATTCTGTTGATTTGGGGTGGAGAGTTCTATAGATGTCTATTAGGTCTGCTTGGTGCAGAGATGAGTTCAATTCCTGGATATCCTTGTTAACTTTCTGTCTCGTTGATCTGTCTAATGTTGACAGTGGAGTGTGGAGGTCTCCCATTATTATTGTATGGGATCCTAAGTCTCTTTGTAAGTCTCTAAGGACTTGCTTTACGAATCTGGGTGCTCCTGTATTGGGTGCATATATATTTAGGATAGTTAGCTCTTCCTGTTGTACTGATCCCTTTACCATTATGTAATGGCCTTCTTTGTCTCCTTTGATCTTTGATGGTTTAAAGTCTGTTTTATCAGAGACTAAGATTGCAACCCCTGCTTTTTTTTTGTTCTCAATTTGCTTGGTAGATCTTCCTCCATCCCTTTATTTTGAGCCTATGTATGTCTCTGCATGTGAGATGGGTCTCCTGAATACAGCAGACTCATGGGTCTTGACTCTTTATCCAGTTTGCCAGTCTGTGTCTTTTAATTGGAGCATTTAGTCCATTTACATTTAAGGTTAATATTGTTATGTGTGACCTTGATCCAGCCATTATGATATTAACTGGTTATTTTGCTCGTTAGTTGATGCAGTTTCTTCCTAGCCTCGATGGTCTTTACATTTTGGCATGTTTTTGCAATGGCTGGTACCGTTTGTTCCTTTCCATGTTTAGGGCTTCCTTCAGAATCTCTTCTAAGGTAGGCCTGGTGGTGACAAAATCTCTAAGCATTTGCTTCTCTGTAAAGGATTTTATTTCTCCTTCACTTATGAAACTTAGTTTGGCTGGATATGAAATTCTGGGTTTAAAATTCTTTTCTTTAAGAAAGTTGAATATTGGCCCCCACTCTCTTCTGGCTTGTAGAGTTTCTGCCAAGAGATCTACTGTTAGTCTGATGGGCTTCCCTTTGTGGGTATCCCGACCTTTCTCTCTGGCTGCCCTTAACATTCTTTCCTTCATTTCCACTTTGATAAATCTGGCAATTATGTGTCTTGGAGTTGCTCTTCTGGAGGAGTATCTTTGTGGCATTCTCTGTATTTCCTGAATTTGAATGTTGGCCTGCCCTACTAGGTTGGGGAAGTTCTCCTGGATGATATCCTGAAGAGTGTTTTCCAACTTGGTTCCATTTTCCCCCTCACTTTCAGGCACCCCAATCAGATGAATATTTGGTCTTTTTACATAATCCCATACTTCTTGCAGCCTTTGTTCATTTCTTTTTCTTCTTTTTTCTTTTGGTTTCTCTTCTCACTTCATTTCATTCATTTGATCCTCAATCACTGATACTCTTTCTTCCAGTTGATCGAGTCCGTTACTGAAGCTTGTGCATTTGTCACGTATTTCTCGTGTCATGGTTTTCATCTCGGTCATTTCATTTATGACCTTCTCTGCATTAATTAGTCTAGCTGTCAATTCTTCCACTCTTTTTTCAAGATTTTTAGTTTCTTTGCGCTGGGTACGTTATTCCTCCTTTAGCTCTGAGAAGTTTGATGGACTGAAGCCTTCTTCTCTCATCTCGTCAAAGTCATTCTCTGACCAGCTTTGATCTGTTGCTGGTGATGGGCTGCACTCCTTTGCAGGGGGAGATGCGCTCTTATTTTTTGAATTTCCAGCTTTTCTGCCCTGCTTTTTCCCCAACTTTGTGGTTTTATCTGTCTCTGGTCTTGGTGATGGTGACATACTAATGGGGTTTTGGTATAGGTGTCCTTCCTGTTTGATAGTTTTCCTTCTGACAGTCAGGACCCTCAGCTATAGGTCTGTTGGAGATTGCTTTGGTCCACTCCAGACCCTGTTTGCCTGGGTATCAGCAGCAGAAGTTGTAGAAGATAGAATATTGCTGAATAGCGAGTGTACCTGTCTGATTCTTACTTTGGAAGCTTCCTCTCAGGGGTGTACTCCACCCTGTGAAGTGTGGGGTGTCAGACTGCCCCTAGTGGGGGATGTCTCCCAGTTAGGCTACTCAGGGGTCAGGGACCCACTTGAGCAGGCAGTCTGTCCCTTCTCAGATCTCAACCTCCGTGTTGGGAGATCCACTGCTCTCTTCAAAGCTGTCAGACAGAGTCGTTTGCGTCTGCACAGGTTCTGCTGCTTTTTTGTTGTTGTTTTTTATCTGTGCCCTTTCCCCAGAGGTGGAGTCTACAGAGACAGGCAGGTTTCCTTGAGCTGCTGTGAGCTCCACCCAGTTTCAGCTTCCCAGCGGTTTTGTTTACCTACTTAAGCCTCAGCCATGACGGGCGCCCCTCCCCCAGCCTCGCTGCTGCCTTGCGGTTAGATAGCAGACTGCTGTGTTAGCAATGAGGGAGGCTCCCTGGGCGTGGGACCCTCCTGGCCAGGTGTGGGATATATTCTCCTGGTGTGTCCGTTTGCTTAAAGCTCAGTATTGGGGTGGGAGTTACCCGATTTTCCAGGTGTTGTGTGTCTCAGTTCCCCTGGCTAGGAAAAGGGATTCCCTTCCCCCTTGCGCTTCCCAGGTGAGGCGATGCCTCGCCCTGCTTCAGCTCTCGCTGTTCGGGCTGCAGCAGCTGACAACCACCGATTGTCCGGCACTCCCTAGTGAGATGACCCCAGTACCTCAGTTGAAAATGCAGAAATCACTGGTCTTCTGTGTCACTCGCGCTGGGAGTTGGAGACTGGAGCTGTTCCTATTTGGCCATCTTGCTCCGCCCCCCTCTTTTTCTTTTCTTTACATTATGTTTTCTTTTATGTAACTAACAATTGATCCCATAAACAGAGACAGTGAACAAATCTTTTTTCATAGTTAACTGTGAATATGGTTTCCTTTTGTCAACAATGTCAGTCGTTCTCATTAATTTCTGTTTGGAAAGACATAGACATTGACTCAGAAACCAATTATTTCACTGAAGAAAAAAAAATTACCAGCCAGAAAGCAATATCTTATTTGCTGAGAACTATTCTTCGTGTCATACTCATTATCAAATAACTGATATTTCTTAAAAACACGGAGTTAATTTGGTTATGAAAAATTATACTTTGTGTCGGAGTTGATGGATTTTTCTTCTCTCTTGTCAATTATTTTCACAAATAAAATAATTTTGCCTATATTTTTATTTTCTAGAGAATTGGCTCATATTTGTGGATTCTCCTTGAATTAATGTGTTCATGCAATAAAGCATCCTTGGGCTGTGTCTTGCAGTGAATAAAATGGTTTCTTCATAGTCAAAATAAACTTAATTTACTCTTAATGTTTAGCTTCTGTGGGAAGCGGGTTTCCTTTCCACTTCTTAATTCTTTACTGGTTGCTATGAAAATCATGTGACTGTCAAGGTTTCTGTTTATATATGTACTGGCAAAAAATGTGCAATGGAATTTCTAGGATTTGCAGCTTTCTGATTTAATACATTATTTTTACTTTCTAAGCTGTCCAGAGGTACATTAGATCTGGCAAAATCTTAGCAATTATGAGTTTCTTATCATAAGTCTTTAAACATATACATTGTTTAAAAGCCCAATAAGAAGAAAATTATTCAAGAATTCTGTGTCTGCTTTACTAAGAAAAGAATAATATCAAAACATCATGACAATGTTGGCAGCAAGATTTTTTCTTTAATATTTTTACTGAGTTCAAAATAAAAGTAGCTACAGATGACAGGATGATATGCAAGGTACAAGGAGACATTTCCATCCAAAATCAGTACCTTCTTGTGTAACATTATGCTAGCTGTAGCCACTCGACTTTTCAGTTTTCATTTCCATGTCAGCGACATTTCTCAAGAAGTGATACTTGATTTATTTTTGTCTTGTTTCCTGTTTTTCTCTTTACTTTTAATGGTCCTTTGTGGATTATTTTTACTACTTTTTCTTTAAATCCCAACTAGTCTCCATACCGGTGATAATGATAAAAACATTTGGATGAGAAATTGATGATATTTCTTATCAAAGAATGCTGGAAAGAAAACTTATATATTTTCTTCTCTAGCCTTCTTTTATTAAAAAATAGGGCCAAAGAGTTAGATTGTCTTGCCCAGAGGTATGCAGGGGTTAGCAACAGAGGCAGATCCAGAACATAAGGCTGTCCTCATTCCATTAGAACGTGCTACTCCATTTCCCATAATTATGAGAGCATGCTCCTCTCCTGTGCCAGACTTCTCTTTGGCATTGGGAGAGGCGCTTTGCCTGATTAGCTTTCAGTCAGCTGTCAGGGTTCAGCAGCCATCTCAAAATGTATCCATCTCATCATTTTTGTGCTTGTCAGCAGCTACCTTTTCCATTTCACTCTGTCATAACTTTTCAGGTCCTTTACAGCATTCTCTGAAGCATGACACAGAGAGACAGTTTCACAATACGAGAGAAGTCCTGAGAGAAAAAGTTCATGGTTCAATATGTGACCCAAAGAGAGATTTGTCCCAAGCTGTCAAACAAACAGCATTACTTGGATCTAAGGCACAGGGACTAAAATGATTGAATAGGTAAGTTACTCAGATTTTTAAAAAAGAGTTGTGACACTCCAGGATGTGGATATTTGTGGAAAGGATAACAGCTTTGTTAGGAAGCTGTAATGGCTTTGTTAGGAAGCTATTCTTGTTTGCCCTGTACCCTACTACTCACATCTGATGTGGACTTCCCATTGACTTCAAAGGATCTTCAGCCTGGGGTAGGTAGGCAGGGTGTTAAGAAAAAGGAAAAAGTCTAAGGTCCTTGAAAGTCACATTAATCCTCCTTGATGATTCAGTTAGCCAAGTAACAAGGACAAAAAACCAAGGAGATATGCTTTAAAATAAATGGAAATAAATGTGATAATAAAAAAGGGACATGAAATGAAAAAATATCTTTGGTCAGTCATTTCTATTTTGTGAATTCTTGTCCTATTTTCAGTGTGTCATATTCTAAAGCTTAGTAAGTGTTCATTCTTTGTGCCTCCTGTAACAGAGAAAGGGAAGGGCAAAAGGTTTGTCCAACATAATACCCATATGTGTTATGTCACCTACTCTGATTAATTATATTTTATTTGGAAAAATGCTTTTTTGTTCTTTATAATTATATTAAACAATTTAGCACTAGGTAGTTAATTTTTATCTCATGTTATTTCTTTATGAATGGATTAATTACAGTACAAGATATTAACTGCAGATACCTACTGAAAATATAAATCAATTTGAACTTCTTATTTTCAAATATGTATCTGTTTGTATATATGTATAAATAATCAGCGTAGGTGACAAACACATATGTCTCTGTATATAATATATTTATATAACATATACACAATATAGACATGTGTGTGTTTTAGTATGTGTGTGTATATATATTACTCTAGCTAAATGAAATTATCTCAATAAATTGACATGTTTGGTAAAAATAAAAATTTATATACATAGAATTATTGTATACTCAAATTGTGTTTAATATACATATATTCTATGTTTTGTATACATATTTCTTTAATAATTTTAGATGGTCAGGAATTAGGATTCCAGAATAGGTAGTAAATTACTTAACTATAATTTAAATTTATTGAGCAAGAATTTTGCAATCTTTTCATATGTCTTGCACATTAAATATTTCTTTCAAAGCAAATTGTTACAGTTAAGCCCCCATGTAAAAAAGAAAAAAATAAAGAGAAGTACAATGTTACCACAATTTTCTTCCAATTATAATTATTTTGTGGTAAGTCTGAAAATGCAGTAAAAAAAACCACACTGGTTCAAGATAAAGTATGTATAGCAAAATGTATTGTTATTCTCAAAACTATGTTATTGTAACATTTATCATTTTCAAGTCACTACAGTCTACTTCTTTACTAAAACTATTTCGTGACAGGAAAATAAGCAATTTTGTTTTTTCAATGTAATGAAATATGTGTATTTTAAACATGATGAATTGAAGCCAAAATGAATTATAAAAATATACTGCCAGTAGAGGCAAATGAGTGGTAGGATTTCTAAACTTGGCCAAGTACTTACTTGGTTGGTATAGTAATTACCTTGTTTCTAATCAGTGTAACATTATATACTGATAATAAACATCTATTGAGTAAAATTTAGTAAATGATCATGAATTCTTGCCTATTCTAACATCAGCTACGATATATCCCTAAGTTTTACATTCAACCAAGAGTATATTAAGTATTATATAATAAATATGTAAAATGATAACCCTCTTTTGATGTGAGGTAAAATGCTTAGAATAGCATCTAGTTTTGCCCAAAAATACTAGCTACACTTAAAACTATTATTATTATTACTGCAAAAAAACAGAAAGTAAATTCCATCTTTTGCCTCAATTTCCATTAACATTATGATCTATATGTAGTAACACATTTATGAATAGGTAATGATTAGTCAGTGACACACTGGAGTTTTGAAGCAGGAGTCCCAAGCTAATCCTTAGACTACTGAGAAATTACATTCCTGTACTTTGAATCCATCACTAAAATGGTTAAATTAGAATCCTTTTTAAAGTGTTAAAGCAGTAATACAATCCCATTCACAAAAGCAAAACCTTGTAATGACTTGGTCCAGGAATTAGGCTTATATACTATAAAAGCAGAATTATATACAGCAGAGATCTGCTCTATTTTTTTTTTTTTTTCTGGTAGGCATCTTGGTGTCGATGTTAACCACACTTTATCTTCTAGTTTAGATTAATTATCATGTTATCATGTTCTAAGAATTATTTTTCTGAAAGCTTATAATATGAAAAATCTTAGAGACTAAAACTTGATGGTCAGATATCAGTCACACAATCTTAAAATTTTCAGTTGCTAGTATATTACAATCTTAAAACTTTTAATTACTAAAGTATTGCATTTAAGATATAATTATATACATTTTATTTATAATTAAATATTTTACTTGACATAATTGCATATATTTCAATGATAACAAGTTGTAAAACTATGTTACAATATTATAATCAGAGTATTGATGTTGATACAATCAAGATACAGCACATTTCCATCATCAAAAGGATTTCGCACACTGTTCTTATATAGGCATATCAACCCCTCTGCCAACTGCTAGAAACTACTAATGTCTTCTCCATTGCTATGATGGTGTCATTGCATGCATGTTATATACCTCATATATACTAGATAACATTTGGAATTGCCATTTTTGAACACAGTATATTCCACTGGAGATTCAACCAGGTTGTTACAGGTATGAATATGAATATGCTATCATGTAAATGTTTTTGTCCCTCAAAATTCATATGTTGAAATTCCAGGCCCCAATGTGATGGTCATATTAGCAAGCAGTTACTTTGGAAGGTGAATGGATCTAAGGGAAGTGTCCTCATGTATAGAATTTGTGCCCTCATAAAAGAGGTCTGAGAGAGACATTTTGCCCTTTCCACTATGAGTGGACACAGCTGAAGGGCACTGTCTATGACCTACAAAGCAAGCTCTCACCAGACACCAAATCTGGTGCCTTCATCTTGGACTTCTCAGCCTCCAGAACTGTGAGAACTAGGCTTCTCTTGTTTAACAGCCGCAAAGTTGATGGTCTTTTGTTATAACAGACTGAATAGACTAACATAGCCTACTTCTTTTTATTACTATTATTCATAATATTCCATGGGATTAACGTACTATAGTTTATTTAGTCTTTCACTCATGGAAGGACATCTAATTGTTTCCAATTTTTGACTATTACAAATAAAGCTGCTATGAATAATCATGTACAAGGTGTGGCTAGTCGAAAGTTTAAATTTCTCTAGGATAAATGCAGTTGAATCATTGTTTTGTTTTGTTTTTGACACTAGCAAACTGTATCCAGAGTAGCTGTGTCATTGTACATTCTCACCAGAAATATTTGACTTATCTGGTTTCTTCACCATCATTTTTATTTTAGCCATTTAGATAGGTATCACACTGTGGTTTTAATTTGCATTTCCCTAAAGGCTAATGATGTTGAACAAGCTTCCATGTATTTATATCATACTTGTGTATCCTCTTTGGTTGTATGTCTGTTTTGTCTTTTGACCATTTCCTAATTGGATATTTTTGTTTGTTTTTCATGAGTTTTGAAAGTTTTTAAAAATACATTCCAATTACTTATATATATTCAAGATATTAGTACTTTGTTGAATATGTGTTTTTTCAAATATTTTCTTCCAGTCTATAGCTTGTTTTTATCCTCTTAGCAAGAGCTTTCAAAGAGCAGAAGATTCGATGCCTAATTTATCATTTTTTTCCTTGCATATACTTTACCATTAGTTTTAATTCTAAAGATTTTGTGCCTAGCTGTAGTTTTCAAAGACGTCTATGATTTTGTTTTTTCCTAAAAGGTTTTTAGTTTTACATTTAAACTCTGAGTTCCATTTTGAGTCAACTTTTTCATAATGTGTGGGACTGAGGCTAATGTTTATATTTAACCTAAGAATATTTAATTACTCCAGAACCATTGATGGGAAAGGCTACTTTCCTTATTGAATTGATTTTGCACAATTGGCAAAAACTAGTTAATAAAATTCATGCAGATCAGTTTCTGAGCTGCATTATGTTGCATTAGTCTGCACATCAGCCTCTCTTCCACCACCATGCATTATTGAGTTATATAACTGAAATTATAGAATGATATCTTTCACTTTATCATTCTTTTTAAAAATTATTTAGCAATAATTTCTTTCCCTTACCATGCAGATTTTACTGTGACATTATCTACATATATCCTGCTATAATTTTGAAATGAAATGTGAAAATCTTTATATCATTTTTGAGGAAATTGATATATGTAATTTGGTAAATCCCTGAATTTATGAACACAGAGTTTCTCCACTTATTTACATCTTTTTTTTTTTAAACAACACTGTAGTTGTTAGTGTATAAGTGCAATAAATGTTTTGTTAGATTGACATTAAATATTTCATTTTTTAAAAACAATTGCAAATGATACCATCTTTCTAATTTCAGTCCCCATGTGTCCATTGTAAGTTTGATTGACTCTTTTTTTTTTAAATTATTATACTTTAAGTTCTAGGGTACATGTGCATAACGTGCAGGTTTGTTACATATGTATACTTGTGCCATGTTGGTGTGCTGCAACCATCAACTCGTCAGCACCCATCAATTCATCATTTATATCAGGTATAACTCCCAATGCAATCCCTACCGCCTCCCCCCTCCCCATGATAGGCCCCGGTGTGTGATGTTCCCCTTCCCGAGTCCAAGTGATCTCTTTGTTCAGTTCCCACCTATGAGTGAGAACATGCGGTGTTTGGTTTTCTCTTCTTGTGATAGTTTGCTAAGAATGATGGTTTCCAGCTGCATCCATGTCCCTACAAAGGACACAAACTCATCCTTTTTTATGGCTGCATAGTATTCCATGGTGTATATGTGCCACATTTTCTTAATCCAGTCTGTCACTGATGGACATTTGGGTTGATTCCAAGTCTTTGCTATTGTGAATAGTGCCGCAATAAACATACGTGTGCATGTGTCTTTGTAGTAGAATAATTTATAATCCTTTGGGTATATACCCAGTAGTGGGATGGCTGGGTCATATGGTACATCTAGTTCTAGATCCTTGAGGAATTGCTATACTGTTTTCCATAAAGGTTGAACTAGTTTACGATCCCACCAACAGTGTAAAAGTGTTCCTATTTCTCCACATCCTCTCCAACACCTGTTGTTTCCTGACTTTTTAATGATTGCCGTTCTAACTGGTGTGAGATGGTATCTCATTGTGGTTTTGATTTGCATCTCTCTGATGGCCAGTGATGATGAGCATTTTTTCATGTGTCTGTTCGCTGTATGAATGTCTTCTTTTGAGAAATGTCTGTTTGTATCCTTTGCCCACTTTTTGATGGGGTTGTTTGATTTTTTCTTGTATATTTGTTTGAGTTCTTTGTAGATTCTGGATATTAGCCCTTTGTCAGATGAGTAGATTGCAAAAATTTTCTCCCATTCTGTAGGTTGCCTGTTCACTCTGATGGTAGTTTCTTTTGCTGTGCAGAAGCTCTTTAGTTTAATTAGATCCCATTTGTCAATTTTGGCTTTTACTGCCGTTGCTTTTGGTGTTTTAGACATGAAGTCCTTGCCAATGCCTATTTCCTGAATGGTGTTACCTAGGTTTTCTTCTAGGGTTTTTATGGTATTAGGTCTAACATTTAAGTCTCTAATCCATCTTGAATTAATCTTCATATAAGGAGTAAGGAAAGGAACCAGTTTCAGCTTTCTACTTATGGCTAGCCAATTTTCCCAGCACCATTTATTAAATAGGGAATCCTTTCCCCATTTCTTGTTTCTCTCAGGTTTGTCAAAGATCAGATGGCTGTAGATGTGTGGTATTATTTCTGAGGACTCTGTTCTGTTCCATTGGTCTATATCTCTGTTTTGGTACCAGTACCATGCTGTTTTGGTTACTGTAGCCTTGTAGTATAGTTTGAAGTCAGGTAGCGTGATGCCTCCAGCTTTGTCCTTTTGACTTAGGATTGTCTTGGCAATGCGGGCTCTTTTTTGCTTCCATACAAACTTTAAAGCAGGTTTTTCCAATTCTGTGAAGAAACTCATTGGTAGCTTGATGGGGATGGCATTGAATCTATAAATAACCTTGGGCAGTATGGCCATTTTCACGATATGGATTCTTCCTAACCATGAGCATGGTATGTTCTTCCATTTGTTTGTGTCCTCTTTGATTTCACTGAGCAGTGGTTTGTAGTTCTCCTTGAAGAGGTCCTTTACATCCCTTGTAAGTGGGATTCCTAGGTATTTTATTCTCTTTGAAGAAATTGTGAATGGAAGTTCATTCATGATTTGGCTCTCTGCTTGTCTGTTACTGGTGTATAAGAATGCTTGTGATTTTTGCACATTAATTTTGTATCCTGAGACTTTGCTGAAGTTGCTTATCAGCTTAAGGAGATTTTGGGCTGAGACAATGGGGTTTTCTAAATATACAATCATGTCATCTGCAAATAGGGACAATTTGACTTCTTCTTTTCCTAACTGGATACCCTTGATTTCTTTCTCTTGCCTGATTGCCCTAGCCAGAACTTCCAACACTATGTTGAATGGGAGTGGTGAGAGAGGGCATCCCTGTCTTGTGCCAGTTTTCAAAGGGAAGTTTTCCAGTTTTTGCCCATTCAGTATGATATTAGCTGTGGGTTTGTCATAAATAGCTCTTATTATTTTGAGGTACGTTCCCTCAGTACCGAATTGATTGAGCGTTTCTAGCATGAAGGGCTGTTGAATTTTGTCAAAAGCCTTTTCTGCATCTATTGAGATAAGCATGTGGTTCTTGTCTTTGGTTCTGTTTATATGCTGGATTACGTTTATTGATTTGCAAATGTTGAACCAGCCTTGCATCCCAGGGTTGAAGCCCACTTGATCATGGTAGATAAGCTTTTTGATGTGCTGCTGAATCCGGTTTGCCAGTATTTTATTGAGGATTTTTGAATTGATGTTAATCAGGGATACTGGCCTAAAATTCTCTTTTTTTGTTGTGTCTCTGCCAGGATTTGGAATCAGGATGATGTTGGCCTCATAAAAAGAGTTCAGGAGGATTCCCTCTTTTTCTTTTGATTGGAATAGTTTCAGAAGGAATGGTACCAGCTCCTCCTTGTACCTCTGGTAGGATTCAGCTGTGAATCCATCTGGTCCTGGACTTTTTTGGTGTGTAGGCTATTAATTATTGCCTCAATTTCATAGCCTGCTATTGGTCTATTCAGAAATTCAACTTCTTCCTGGTTTAGTCTTGGGAGAGTGTAAGTGTCCTGGAAATTATCCATTTCTTCTAGATTTTGTAGTTGATTTGCGTAGAGGTGTTTATAGAATTCTCTGATGGTAGTTTGTATTTCTGTGGGGTCAGTGGCGATATCCCCTTTATCATTTTTTATTGCGTCTATTTGATTCCTCTCTCTTTTCTTCTTTGTTAGTCTTGCTAGCGGTCTGTCAATTTTGTTGATCTTTTCAAAAAACCAACTCCTGGATTCATTGATTTTTTGGAGGGTTTTTTGTGTCTCTATCTCCTTGAGTTCTGCTCTGATCTTAGTTATTTCTTGCCTTCTGCTTGCTTTTGAATGTGTTTGCTCTTGCCTCTCTAGTTCTTTTAATTGTGATGTTAGAGTGTCAATTTTAGATCTTTCCTGCTTTCTCTTGTGGGCATTTAGTGCTATAAATTTCCCTCTACACACTGCTTTAAATGTGTCCCAGAGATTCTGGTATGTTGTGTCTTTGTTCTCATTGGTTTCAAAGAACATCTTTATTTCTGCCTTCATTTCGTTATGTACCCAGTAGTCATTCAGCAGCAGGTTGTTCAGTTTCCATGTAGTTGAGCGGTTTTGATTGAGTTTCTTAGTCCTGAGTTCTAGTTTGATTGCACTGTGGTCTGAGAGACAGTTTGTTATAATTTCTGTTCTTTTACATTTGCTGAGGAGTGCTTTACTTCCAATTATGTGGTCAATTTTGTAATAAGTGTGATGTGGTGCTGAGAAGAATGTATATTCTGTTGATTTGGGGTGGAGAGTTCTATAGATGTCTATTAGGTCCACTTGGTGCAGAGAATAGTTCAATTCCTGGATATCCTTGTTAACTTTCTGTCTCGTTGATCTGTCTAATGTTGACAGCGGAGTGTTGAAGTCTCCCATTATTATTGTATGGGAGTCTAAGTCTCTTTGTAAGTCTCTAAGGACTTGCTTTATGAATCTGGGTGCTCCTGTTTTGGGTTTTTATATATTTAGGATAGTTAGCTCTTCCTATTGAATTGATCCCTTTACCATTATGTAATGGCCTTCTTTGTCTCTTTTGATCTTTGATGATTTAAAATCAGTTTTATCAGAGACTAGGATTGCAGCCCCTGCTTTTTTTTGTTCTCCATTTGCTTGGTAGATCTTCCTCCATCCCTTTATTTTGAGCCTATGTATGTCTCTGCATGTGAGATGGGTCTCCTGAATACAGCAGATTGATGGGTCCTGACTCTTTGTCCAGTTTGCCAGTCTGTGTCTTCTAATTGGAGCATTTAGTCCATTAACATTTAAGGTTAATATTGTTATGTGTGACCTTGATCCAGCCATTATGATATTAACTGGTTATTTTGCTCGTTAGTTGATGCAGTTTCTTCCTAGCCTCGATGGTCTTTACATTTTGGCATGTTTTTGCAATGGCTGGTACCGGTTGTTCCTTTCCATGTTTAGGGCTTCCTTCAGGGTCTCTTGTAAGGCAGGCCTGGTGGTGACAAAATCTCTAAGCATTTGCTTCTCTGTAAAGGATTTTATTTCTCCTTCACTTATGAAACTTAGTTTGGCTGGATATGAAATTCCGGGTTTAAAATTCTTTTCTTTAAGAACGTTGAATATTGGCCCCCACTCTCTTCTGGCTTGTAGAGTTTCAGCCGAGAGATCTGCTGTTAGTCTGATGGGCTTCCCTTTGTGGGTAACCCGACCTTTCTCTCTCGGTTGCCCTTAAGATTTTTTCCTTCATTTCCACATTGGTGAATCTGGCAATTATGTGTCTTGGAGTTGCTCTTCTGGAGGAGTATCTTTGTGAAGTTCTCTCTATTTCCTGAATTTGAATGTTGGCCTGCCCTACTAGGTTGGGGAAGTTCTCCTGGATGATATCCTGAAGAGTGTTTTCCAACTTGGTTCCATTTTCCCCCTCACTTTCAGGCACCCCAATCAGATGAATATTTGGTCTTTTTACATAATCCCATACTTCTTTTAGGCTTTGTTCATTTCTTTTTCTTCTTTTTTCTTTTGGTTTCTCTTCTCACTTCATTTCATTCATTTGATCCTCAATCACTGATACTCTTTCTTCCAGTTGATCGAGTCCATCACTGAAGCTTGTGCATTTGTCACGTATTTCTCGTGTCATGGTTTTCATCTCTGTCATTTCGTTTATGACCTTCTTTGCATTAATTAGTCTAGCTGTCAATTCTTCCACTCTTTTTTCAAGATTTTTAGTTTCTTTGCGCTGGGTACGTAATTCCTCCTTTAGCTCTGAGAAGTTTGATGGACTGAAGCCTTCTTCTCTCATCTCGTCAAAGTCATTCTCTGACCAGCTTTGATCCGTTGCTGGTGATGGGCTGCGCTCCTTTGCAGGGGGAGATGCGCTCTTATTTTTTGAATTTCCAGCTTTTCTGCCCTGCTTTTTCCCCATCTTTGTGGTTTTATCTGCCTCTGGTCTTTGATGATGGTGACATACTGATGGGGTTTTGGTATAGGTGTCCTTCCTGTTTGATAGTTTTCCTTCTAACAGTCGGGACCCTCAGCTGTAGGTCTGTTGGAGATTGCTTGAGGTTCACTCCAGACCCTGTTTGCCTGGGTATCAGCAGCAGAGGTTGTAGAAGATAGAATATTGCTGAATAGCGAGTGTACCTGTCTGATTCTTACTTTGGAAGCTTCCTCTCAGGGGTGTACTCCACCCTGTGAAGTGTGGGGTGTCAGACTGCCCCTAGTGGGGGATGTCTCCCAGTTAGGCTACTCAGGGGTCAGGGACCCACTTGAGCAGGCAGTCTGTCCCTTCTCAGATCTCAACCTCCGTGTTGGGAGATCCACTGCTCTCTCCAAAGCCGTCAGAGTCGTTTGCGTCTGCAAAGGTTTCTGCTGCTTTTGTTGTTGTTGTTGTTAACTGTGCCCTGTCCCCAGAGGTGGAGTCTACAGAGACAGGCAGGTTTCCTTGAGCTGCTGTGAGCTCCACCCAGTTCCAGCTTCCCTGTGGCTTTGTTTACCTACTTAAGCCTCGGCAATGGCGGGCGCCCCTCCCACAGCCTTGCTGCTGCCTTGCGGTTAGATCGCAGACTGCTGTGTTAGCAATGAGGGATGCTCCCTGGGCTTGGGACCCTCCCGGCCAGGTGTGGGATATTGTCTCCTGGTGTGTCCGTTTGCTTAAAGTGCTGTATTGGGGTGGGAGTTATCCGATTTTCCAGGTGTTGTGTTTCTCAGTTTCTCTGGCTAGGAAAAGGGATTCCCTTCCCCCTTGCACTTCCCAGGTGAGGCGATGCCTAGCCCTGCTTCAGCTCTTGCTGGTCGGGCTGCAGCAACTGACCAGCACTGATTGTCCGGCACTCCCTTGTGAGATGACCCCAGTACCTCAGTTGAAAATGCAGAAATCACTGGTCTTCTGTGTCGCTCGTGCTGGGAGTTGGAGACTGGAGCTGTTCCTATTCGGCCATCTTGCTCCTGATTGACTCTTGAATGACAAGGATTTGAACTGCTCTGGTCCATTTATATACAGATTTTTTTTTTTTTTTTTCATTTCTGCCACCTGTGAGAAAGCAAGACCACCTCCTGTCAACTAAAGGCAACAAAGATAAATACCTTTATGAAGATTCACTTCCACATAATATTAAACAATAATTTCTTATTGTTTCCTCTTTCTTACAAGTTTTATTTTATGTTCAGGGGTATATGTGAAGGCTTCCTACATAGATCAACTCCTGTCACAGGGCTTTTTGTATAGATTATTTCATCACCCAGGTATTAAGCCCAGTACCCAATAGTTATCCTTTCTGTTCCTCTCCCTCCTCCCAGCCTCCACTATCGAGTAGACCCCAGTGTTTATTATTTCCTTCTTTGTGTTCATAAGTTCTTAACGTTTAGCTTCCACTTACAAGTGAGAACATGCAGTAATTTTTTTCTGTTCCTGTGTTAGTTTGCTAAGGATAATAGCCTCCAGCCCCACACATGTTCCTGCAAAAGGCATGATCTTGTTCTTTTTTTATGGCTGCATAGTATCCTATGGTATATATGTCCCATATTTTATTTATCCAATCTGTCATTGATGGATATTAATTTTGATTCCATGTCTTTGCTATTGTGAATAGTTCTGCCATGAACATTTATGTGTATGTATCTTTATGGTAGAATAATTTATATGTGTCTGGGTGTATACCCAGTAATGGATTCCCTGAGTCATGTGGTATTTCTGTTTTTAGCTCTTTGAGGAATCACCACACTGTCTTCTGCAACGACTGAACTAATTTACATTCTCACCAGAAGTGCATAATCATTGCTTTTCTCTACAACCTCCCTAGCATCTGATATTTTTTGACTCTTTGATAATAGCCATTCTGAATAGTGTGAGATGGTATCTCACTGTGCTTTTGATTTGCATTTCTCTAATGATCAGTGTTGTTGAGCTTTTTTCCATTTGATTCTTGGCCACATGTATATCTTCTTTCGAAAATTGTATGTTCAAGTTTTTGCCTACTTTTTAATGTAATTGTTTTGCTCTTGTCAATTTGTTTATGTTTCTTACAGGTGTTGGATATTAGACCTTTGTCAGATGCATAGTTTGCAAGTGTTTTCTCCCATTCTGTAGGTTGTCTGTTTACCCTGGATAGTTTCTTTTACTGTGTGTAAGCTCTCGTGTTTATTTAGATCCCACTTGTCCATTTTTGCTTTTGTTGCCAAAATGGACAAATGGAATCTAATTATATCTGTTTTTGATGTCTTTGTCATGAAATCTTTGCTCATTCCTCTGTCCAGGATGGTATTTCCTAGGTTACCTTCCAAGGTTTTTATAGTTTTTTTTTTATATATATATTTAAGTTTTCAATCCATCTTGAGTAAATTTTTGTATATGGTTTAATAAAAAGGTCTAGCTTCAATCTTCTGCCTATGGTTAGCCAGGTACCCCAACACCATGATTTTCTTAATGACACTTTTTTTTCTCTCTCTCTCTTTAGCTTATTTAATGGTAAGAATATAGTATATAATACATATTACATATGAAATACATATTAATTGACTGTTAATGTAGCTGGTGAAGATTCAACAATAGACTATTAGAAAAATTTTGAGGAGTCATAAGTTATGCTGATTTTCTACTGCAAGGGGATTTGTTGCCTCTCACTTCCATGTTGTTCAAGGGTCAATTGTATATAGTCACTTATTTCACTGGCTAGAATTTTCAGCACTACTTTGAGTAAATGATATGGTTTGGTCCCCATCCAAATATCATCTCAAATTGTAATTCCCATCTGTCGAGGGAGGGTCCTGTAATCCCCATGTATTGAGGGAGTTAAGTAATTAGATTATAGGGGCGGTTTCCCTTATACTGTTCTCATGAAAGTGAGTGAGTTCTCTTGAGATCTGATGGTTTTATAAGTATTTGGAGGTCCACCCTTTGTTCCTCTCTTTCCTGCTGCCTTGTGCAGAAGGTACTGGCTTCTCCTTCGCCTTCCACCATGATTGTAAGTTTCCTGATAGCTCCACAGTTATGTGAACTTTGAGTTAATTAACTTTCTTTTCTTTATAAATTATCCAGTCACAGGCAGCATCTTTATAGCAGTGTGGAAACAAATTAATACAGTAAAAATTTTAAGTACGGACAACCTCGACTTGTGCTTGATTTTAAGGGGAAGGCATCCATTCATGCACCATTAAGTACAATGTTAGCTGTTGTGTTGAGCAAGTTGCCTTTATCCCTGTGTTTTCTGAGAGTTTTATAAAGACATGCATACAGCCAACAGACACATGAAAAAATGCTCATCATCACAGGCTATCAGAGAAATGCAAATCAAAACCACAGTGAGATACCATCTCACACCAGTTAGAATGGCAATCATTAAAAAGTCAGGAAACAACAAGTGCTGGAGAGGATGTGGAGAAATACGGATACTTTTACACTGTTGGTGGGATTGTAAACTAGTTCAACCATTATGGAAAACAGTATGGCAATTCCTCAAGGATCTAGAACTAGAAGTACCATATGACCCAGCCATCCCATTACTGGGTATATACCCAAAGGATTATAAATCATGCTGCTATAAAGACACATGCACACGTATGTTTATTGCGACACTATTCACAATAGCAAAGACTTGGAATCAACCCAAATGTTCATCAGTGACAGACTGGATTAAGAAAATGTGGCACATATACACCATGGAATACTATGCAGCCATAAAAAAGGATGAGTTTGTGTCTTTTGTAGGGACATGGATGCAGCTGGAAACCATCATTCTCAGCAAACTATTACAAGAACAGAAAACCAAACACCGCATGTTCTCAGTCATAGGTGGGAACTGAACAACGAGATCACTTGGACTCGGGAAGGGGAACATCACACACCGGGGCCTATCACGGGGAGGTGGGAGGGGGGAGGGATTGCATTGGGAGTTACACCTGATGTAAATGACGAGTTGATGGGTGCTGATGAGTTGATGGGTGCAGCACACCAACATGGCACAAGTATACATATGTAACAAACCTGCACCTTATGCACATGTACCCTAGAACGTAAAGTATAATAAAAAAAATAAAAAATAAAAAAATAAAAAAAATAACAAATGTGGATATTTTTCAAATGTCTTTTTATGTGTGTGTATATTGACTGATAGGATCATATGATTTTCTTCTGTAGCTTGGTAATATGGTGGATCACATTGATTGTTTTTATCAATACTGAAGCTCCCTTGCATCCCTAGAGTAAACCCCATTTGGTCATAGTTTGTCATTATTTTTGTTGTTGCTGAATTCTATTACTAACATGTTATTAAGGATGTCTGTGTCTATATTCATGAAGAATATTGGCTTGTAGCTTTTTTTCTCGTGTAAATTCTCTTTTTGATATCCGTGTAATTCTGACTTAAGAGAATAAATAAGAAAGTGTTCTCTCCGTTTTCATTTTGTCAGAGGGGAGTTTGTGAATAATTTGTGTGAATTCATCTTAAATGTTGATAGAATTCTCCAATAAAACATCTCAGCCTAAAGATTTCTCTTTGGTCTTTTGCTTTAATTACAAATTAAATTACTTTAATAGGTATAGTGCTATCCAAAATTATCTTTTTCGTATTAGGTGAGTTGTGGGAGTTTGTATTTTTTAAAGAAATGGTCTATTTTATGTATTTTGTTAAAATTATATAGGCAGAGTTGCTTGTAAAACTGAATTATCTTTTTGATGCCTGCTGGATCTGTAATAATATTAAGTTTTATTCCTCATATTGACAATTTGAGACTCCTTTCCTTTTCTTTGTAAATCTTCTTAGAGTTTTGTCTTTTGTGTGTGTGTGTGTGGGGGGGGGGATCTTTTCAATGGACCAGCTATTTGTTTCAATACTTTTTCTCTATTTATTTTTCTTTTCAATTTTATTTTCTGCTATTATCTTTATTATATTCTTTCTTTTCCTTGTTTTGGACTTATTTTGTTCTTTTACTTGTTTCTTAAGAAAGTACTTTAAATTATTGTTTTGAGGATTTTTTCTAATGTGTTTATTTAGTATTCTAAGTTGAGAGATGAATTAATTCCTACTCCAGACCTCAGCATCACACATGTCTTTGTAACAATTCTGCATACGTACTCCCTGAACCTATAATAAAAGTTGAAAAAAATATTTCTCTATGAGCACTGCATTAGCTGTGTCACACAGATTTTGATATGTTGCATGTTCATTTTCATTCAGCTTCGTGTATTTTCAAATTTCCCATGAGACTTCCTCTTTGACCAATTGGTTTTTTATAACCTATGTGTTTTGTTTAGTTTCCAAGTTTTCAGATTTTTTAAAAATATTTGTTATATTGTTGATTTTCCGTGTGATTCCAACTTAGTCAGAGAACACATTCTATGATTTCAATTAAATTTGTGGAAGTTTGTTTTATGACCCAGGATATTGTCTCTGTGGTATATATTTTACAGACACTTGAAAAGTATGTGTACTCTGATGTTTTGTGGTGTAGTGCTCTATAAATATCAATTATATCATGTGTATTGATGGTGTGGATATCTACTTCATTGATGTTTTTTTCAATTGTTGAGAATGGGTTGTTGAAATTTCCAACTCTAATTTGGCTATTTCTGCAACAAATACTATCAATCTTTATTTCACATATTCTGCAGTGCTACATTCAGCAAATACACATGATGTAATAGACCTAAATTTCCTTGTAGATTGACACTTTCACCAGTATATATTGCTCCTCTCTGCCTGGCACTTTTCTTTGCTCTGAAATCCACTTTATTTGATATTTATATAGCCACTATTGCTTTATTTTGATTATTTTTTCCTGATATATCTTTTCCTATCTTTTTACTTGCGGCATGCTGATATTGTCAAAGTGTCATACACTGTGTAATGACATTTTGATCAATGACAGACCACATATTGGCTAGTGGTCCCATAAGATTATATTATAATGCAGCTGAAAAATTTTTTCCCCTAGAGACATCATAGTCATCATAATGTCATACTACAATGGTTACTCATGTATTTGTGGTGATGCTGGTGTAAACAAACTTACTGCACTTCAAGTATATAAGTATAGCATGTACAATTATGTACAGTATATAATGCTTCATAATGACAATAAATAACTATGTTACTGTCATGTATTTACTATGCAATACTTTAAATTATTCTTTTAGAGTATACTCCTACTACCAAAAAAAAAGCTAAGTGTAAAATAGCCTTTAGCATGTCCTTCAAGAAATATTTCAAAATAAGCCATTGTTATCATAGGAGATAACTGCTGCTTATGTGTTATTGCCCCTGAAAACCATCCAGTGGGAGAAGATGTGAAGGCGGAAGACAGTGAAATTGATGATCTTCACCTTGTTTAGGCCTAGGATAATGTGTATCTTAGTAATTAACAAAAAAACTAAACAAAAACAAAAATAATAGTAAGTTTTAAAATAGAAAAAATAGAATAAGGATATAAAAACAATATTTTTATAGCAATACAATTTGTGTTTAAAGTGTTGTTATAAAAGAATCAAAGTTAAAATAGCAAAAAATGTTCATAAAGTTGCAGTAAGCTAAGATGAACAATGTTTTTAATACATTCAGTGTAGTCTAAGTGCACAGTTTATAGTCTGCAGTAGTGTACAATAATGTCCTAAGACTTCACATGCACTTATCACTCAATGACTCATTCAGAGCAACTTCTAGTCCTAGAGTTCCATTAATAGCAAGCACCCTATAGAGGTGCACCACTTTTTATCTTTTACATTATATTTTTATTGTACCTTTTCTTTGTTTAGATATACAAATACTTATCAATGTGTTATAAGTGCCTACAGTGCTCAGTACAGTAACATGTTATGCCAGTTTATAGCTTAGGAGTGATACGATATACTATATATCCTAGTTAGGCTATATTATCCAGGTTTATATACATACACTCTAAGATGTACGTATATTCATACAACAGAATTGTTTAATGATGTATTTCTCAAAATGTATCCCCGTCTTTTTTTTTTGTTGTTAAATTTTGCTTTACGCTGCAGGATACATGTGCAGAATGTACAGATTTGTTACATAGATATACATGTGCCATGGTGGTTTGTTGCACCTATCAACCCATCATCTAGGTTTTAAGCCCTACATGCATTAGGTGTTTGTCATAATGCTCTCCCTCCCCATTCTCCCAACTCCCCGACAGGCCCTGATGTGTGATGTTCGCCTCCCTGTGTCCATGTGTTCTCTCATTATTCAACTCCCACTTATGAATGAGAACATGTGTTGTTTGGATTTCTGTTCTTGTGTTAGTTTGCTGACAATGATGGCTTTCAAATTCATCCATGTCCCTGATCTCATTCTCTCTCGTTTTTTTTTTTTTTTTTTTTTTTTTTTTTTGGAGATGGAGCCTCACTCTTTTGCCCAGGCTGGAGTGTAGTGGCGGATCTCGGCTCACTGCAAGCTCTGCCTCCCCGGTTCACACCATTCTCCTGCCTTAACCTCCCAAGTAGCTGGAACTACAGGCACACGCCACCATGCCCAGCTAATTTTTTGTATTTTTAGTAGAGATGAGATTTCACTGTGTTAGCCAGGATGGTCTCGATCTCCTGACCTTGTGATCCGCTGGCCTTGGCCTCCCAAAGTGCTGGGATTACAGGGGTGACTACCATGCCCAGCCAATCTCGTTCTCATTTATGGCTCCATAGTATTCCATGGTGCGTATGTACCACATTTTCTTTGTCCAGTCTGTCTAGAACCAGAAATACCATTTGACCCAGGAATCCCATTACTGGGTATATATCCAAAGGATTATAAATCATTCTACTATAAAGAAACATGTACATGTATGTTTATTGCAGCACTATTTACAACAGCAAAGACTTGCATGTCTATCTTTAAGCAATGCATGACTGCATTTAAGGTGAGTTTCTTGCAGAGACCATATAATTGAGTCATGTTTTAAATTTACTCTGCCAATTTCTGTTTTAGATAGTGTATATAGTTCATTTATATTTGATACAATTCTTGTTTTGTTAGTGATTATGTCTATTATTTTGCTTTCTGCTTTTTGTTTTGTTTGGTTTGTTTTCTGGCTTTGGTTTTTGATATTTTTTGTTATCTATTTTTTCCTGCCTTTCTGGAAAACATTGAAACCATTTTGAAAATTCTATGTTGATTTATCTATCATGTTTTCAAGTTGGTTTAGTCTGTCTAGGCTGCTATAATAGAATAAAAAAGATTGCTTATAAGGAACAGAAATTTATTTCTCACAGTTTTGGAGGCTGGGATGTCCACTATTGAGGTACTGCAAGATTTGATTCTAATAAGGGCCTGCTTACTCATTCATGTATGACTTTCTTCTTCCTGTATTCTTGCATGGTAGAAGAAGTAAGGAAGCTCTCCAGGATCTCTTTTATAAGGACATTAAATCCTACTCATGAAAGCTCTCTGCCTTCATGAACTAATGTGCTATAAAATGCTTCATCTTCCAGTACAATCACATTGGGGGTTAGGATTTCAACACAGAAATTATCATAGAATACAGTTATTCAGTCTGTATCACAATGTATCTCTTTGCACAACTTTGTTTGTTGTTGCAGTTGGTATTGTATTGTGTTAACATAACTTATCATAGTCTGCTGGGGTCAGTCTTTTTCCAGTTAGTTCAAGTTCAGTGTAGACAGCTTATCTCCCTTTATGTCTCCTGATCTTCCATATGCAATGCCCTTCATAAATGTTTTCTCTAATTACATTTAGAACCTCATCAGACAGTTTCACAGTTTTATTTTTTTTACCAGCAAACATAATTTACAAGACTTGATAAAATAAGAAAAGTTTATAGTATTTATCTATCTTTTGCTTCTTGTTAATGTGTTCTCTCTTCCATCTTGATAACACAAGGTTCTTTTATTTGTTGTTTATTTTCTATTTAGAGAACTTGTATTAGCTGTTCTTTTAAGACGGCTCTGATGGCAACAAACTCTCTGAGTTTTAATACATTTGAGACATTTTTACTTCCTTTTTTAGTCATGAAAGGTATTTATTCTGAATATTGAATACTGGAGTGGCCATTCTTTTCTTCCTCACTTGAAAAATGGTAGACCATTTCCTTTTGGCTTCAGTGGTTTTGAAAAGAAATCAGTTCTCACCTTCTGTTTCCTCTTCCAGTACTTCAATTATATGAATTTTCAGTTCAGTTATAGCCCCACAGGTTCTGGATGCTATTTTTATTTATTTATTTTTCAGTCTATTTTCTTTCTCTTTTTCAGAAGACAATTTTTAAACATTACTTATTCATGTTCACAGATCCTTTCTTCTGTCTCCTTCATGATCCTCTTAAGACCATATGCTGAGATTTTAAATGTTCAATTGCTGTATTTTCAACTCAAACATTTTTATTTGTTTCTTCCTCATATTTTGAATTTATTTGTTCAACTCTTTTATAAGATGTTTTATATTTATTTTGTTTCACTTGTACTTGTAAGTTTTATTTGAAGCATTTTTATAGCAACTGCTTTAAAATCTTTGTCAGATGTTTCTAACCTTTCTGTCATCTTGGTGTTGACATCTATTGACTGTCTTAAAATTCTGTTGAAGATATCTATGGTTCTTGATACAACAAATGTTTTTTTTTTTATTAAAGCTTAAACATTTTGGTTATAATGCTATGAGACTGGAGATCTTATTTTAGTTTTAGCTGGCTTTCTCTGAAGCCATAGTTTCATGAAACCATGCTGACACAAGATGTATGTGTGTGGAGATGGGTTACTGCCTTGTTGCTGGCAGATGGGCATGTAAATCTAGGTCCCTCACTCATGATCCAGACACATGGGAAAGCTTTTCATTATTCCTGGACATGTGTAAGAATTCTGGCGTACACTGGGCCTCCACCAGTCCTCCTTACTAATCCCGACAGGTCTCCACTGACACCACAGCGGTAGAAAAACTTACTGGCTGGAGGTAGCGAAAGGCCTGACTCTCCAGCAGATTTTCTGAGACATCACCACAGGGGGAATAGGAGGGATAGCTTATTATTATCTAGTGATGGTAGAAGTCAGGCTCCCTCATGACTGCCACTGACAGACACCATAAAGACAGAGGCCATTATGTATCTGGGGTGCATGAATGTTCTGACTCCCTAATTGGCCTTTTCTGACACCACCTTGCTGGAAGGAGAGGTAGAAATGCTTTATCAGTCAGATTTCTCCAGGGAAACAAAACCAATAGGATGAACATGTATACATACATACATATTTATATACAAATACATACATACAGTGGACACTTGAACAACACTGGCTTGAACTGCACAGGTCCACTTACATGCATATTCTTTTCAGCAAGTACAAATGGTATTCTGTAGCTGCATGTTCTGCATCCACAGACAAATGACATTGAAAATACAGTATTTGCAGGATGTGAAACTCACAGATATGCAGGGCTGACTTTTCATATATGCAGGATCCATAGGGCCAACTGCGGGCATTGAGTATGTGGGGATTTGGGTATACACGGGGCTCCTAGAAAAAAATCCCCTGTGGATACAAAGAGACAACTGTGTATAAGTTTCAAGATTTATAGCCAGCAGACTGGAGACCCAGGAAAGCCAATGATGGTGTAGTTCAAGTCTGACAGCAGGCAGCTTTGAGATCTAGGAAGAGCCGGTGTTTCAGTTTAAGTCTGAAGGGAGGAAAAAACAAATGTTCCAGCTTGATGACACTCAGGCAGGAGTTCCTTCTTACTCGTGAGAGAGTCATCCTTTTTGTTCCATTAGCCTTCAACTGATTGAATGAGGCCCACCCACATTGAGAAGGGCAAGGTACTTTACTCAGTTTATTGATTTAAATATAAATTTCATCCAGAAACACTGAATAATATTTGACCAAATGCCTGGGGACCCTATGACTCAATCAAGGTGACACATGAAATTAACTATCACAGGTGCCTTGCTATAGCCTGCCAGGAGTGGAAGTCTTGGCTTTCCACTTTGTCTTTTAAATGTCTGTGTCGTTTGGCTATAGAAAAGCATTTAGTCTGTAATCCCAGCACTTTGGGAGGCCGAGACGGGCGGATCACGAGGTCAGGAGATCAAGACCATCCTGGCGAACACGGTGAAACCCCGTCTCTACTAAAAAATACAAAAAACTAGCCAGGCGAGGTGGCGGGCACTTGTAATCCCAGCTACTCGGGAGGCTGAGGCAGGAGAACGGCGTAAACCCGGGAGGCGGAGCTTGCAGTGAGCTGAGATCCGGCCACTGCACTCCAGCCTGGGCGACAGAGCCAGACTCCGTCTCAAATAAAAAAAAAAAAAAAAAAAAAAAAGAAAAGCATTTAGTGTCTTAATGCTTTCTGTCCTGCTAAGCTGCTGCTCTTTGCCTGTTCCTTTGGCTAGAGAGAGCAGACTTTTGCTGGGGTTTTTATTGTCTGTGCCTGTTGGTATTTCCAGGTGGCTGCATCCTCAGCTCCAAGTCTAAGGTATGGGAAGCAAAAAGAAAGCTGGGGAACTTATGGCTATGTCACTTATTTGAGTCTCAAGTTTCCTATCTGCTTTTTTATCTCCACCTTTGAAAATCTATGTTTGTTTTATAGAAGATGTCCAGGGTTGGGTATTTAATGGGAGGCATAGGAAAAAGTGTCTTCTCCATCTTCTCGAAAGCAGACTCTCCAGAAATAAATTTTCAAATTATTTAATTTGAGAGATGATTTGTGTATCGCAAGGTCAAGAAGCAGCTTCGCAATTACCATACACAAGTTTCTGAGCTGGCATTTTATTCTGAATTTTGCCTTTGGTTTTGATTACATTGACTAGAGTGTTGCCAAATTAGCAATTCATGCTGTACTTTGTAGACAGTCTTTAAAAGTAACTTTATGTGTATTCTAGTCTCCAGAATTCATGAGCTGTAACACATTTTTTTTCTCATCTTTGTTCCTATAAAATATACTGAAACATATTTGAAGTCAGTTGCAGAAGGTTGTTCTGCTTACATGTAAAAATCATTCAAGAAATAGACCTTATGGGAATTGAAATGATTCAGACTATGTGGTTTAAACACATTCCTTAGGGGGATTGTGTTTCTATGCTTTCATTTAAAAACCTTGAAATAAGTGAAATGTTTCAAGCATTATTTTTTCTAGTTACATTCATGACTTTTGAATGTTTCTATGTTTTTAAAGTGTATCATCTCTTAACTGCAGTTTTCCCTGTGACAGTGCTGAGTATTTTTTTTTTAAAGCATCAGTAGTTATCAAATGAATAGTTTAACTGAGCCTGAAGATTTAGAACTCCATTCACAAATATTTAACTTTTATATTCACTTGTAGTTTAAATTAGGATGCACTTTATGCCAGAGTTATCCTTCAATATATCTGAAAAAGGTGAATTCATTTGCTACATTTAAAATGCAACATTTGAAAATACGATACATAAGACTTTTATAATATATGATGAAAGGAGGACTTAAAAATAAATGTTTATTACAAGGTGACCATTTTATTTCAAATATGTGTTCATGTTTTATTTAACCCTCTAATGAAGCATCTGTAAAATGCTAAATTTAAGTTTAAAAAATAAGAAAAAGTATCAGATCAGCCTACTATTCTGGATGCACTCAAATATTACTTCTTAAATGCCTACTGCTAGAGATAAAACTGTGGAATATAAACTACTGTTTAGATTTATCATTAAGGCTTGCCTAAAATACTATTTGGTAAATAATATTAAAATTCACTTATAGCATTTATTGTTGTGTTTCACTCTGACAGAAATTTCTTTCCGTAATTTAGAAAGGGAATCAGGTTTATGGTTCCTTTCAGTTTGGCCTTCCCTCATCACTTACAGAGGACTTGTTAGACAAATTATGCTGTTTAACTTTTACAACTCCTAAATTCATGTATAGTATTGTATATGAAGAAACTAAAACGGTGATTTAAGTAATTTCTTCCAAAATTCTCTTATATTGTGGTATATGGCTATTTTAATTACCTTTTATCAGTATTTGACCTTGATTTTTTGTATTCTAAATATTTTCTTGCATTGTCTGAGTTGTGATCATTTTTGAAAGTTCTGAATATAGAGCTTCCAGTTTTACTTTTATTTTAATGTTCTTGAATTAGGTTTTATTTTGATTAAACATTATTACTAGCTTTCATGTGTTTGGATTATCATTTGCTTCCCAATTTTCATCAAGTAGTTCATAGCTAGTTTATGAATCTTCCACACTGAGTATAGGTAGTTTGTTTGTTTGTTTGTTTGTTTGTTTTAAAGAAACAACAAAAAAAGTGTTGGCAGGGCGTGGTGGCTCACACCTGTAATCCCAGCACTTCGGGAGGCCGAGGCGGGTGGATCATGAGGTCAGGAAATCGAGACCATCCTGGGCTAACACAGTGAAAACTCGTCTCTACTAAATACACAAAAAATTAGTCGGGCGTGGTGGTGGGCACCTGTAGTCCCAGCTACTCTGGAGGCTGAGGAAGGAGAATGGCGTGAACCCAGGAGGCGGAGCTTGCAGTGAGCAGAGATTGCACCACTGCACTCCAGCCTGGGCAACAGAGTGAGACTCCATCTCAAAAAACAAAACAAAACAAAACAAAACACAACAACCTTGTTTAGTAAAAATGAACTTCATTATTTCATTAGAAAATATATAGATGTGATTGTACAAATGATAGCTATGTGTGTTATATGTTTGTACAGAGATAAGTAACTTACTTTTTTAAATAGTAGGATAGAAAATAAAGTATTTGTTGGCTGGGTGTGGCAGCTCACACCAGTAATCCCAACACTTTGGGCAGGCAGGCAGATCACCTGAGGTCAGGAGTTCGAGACCAGCCTGGCCAACTTGGTGAAACCCCGTCTCTAGTAAAAATACAAAAAGTTAGCTGAGTGTGGTGGTGGGCACCTGTAATCTCAGCTACTCAGGAGGCTGAGGCAGGAGAATCGTGTGAACCAGAGGTCGCAGTGAGCCAAGATCGCGCCACTGCACTCCAGCCTGGGAGACAAGAGCTAGACTCCATCTTAAAAAATAAAAAATAAATAAATAAAATAAAAGCAAGTATTTGTTTTAGTAAATTTTTCAGAGGTATTACATGGAAAACTGATCATATTAGCAGTGATGGATACTGGATTAGATATTCTCACTTTGAATTAAGGTAATGTAATCTGTCTGGAACTCCAGGAGATTCACACACTTTTGTCCCTTTAACTTCTCTTGAAGTTACATTTGAAATTGATTTTCCTCTGTTCAGTGACTCATTTGAAATGAAGAAATATTTATCATTCTCTGGGTGAGAAGGTCTAGTGTGCAGAGAATCTCTTCAAATGGGCACCACTACATTTTCTTTCATTTGTCCGCTTAAATTTCGTTTACCTTCTCGTTGGTAATTTGTGGTCATATTTCAATTATCAGACTAAAAACTGGATAAATTATTGTGCAGGACTTGACAATTTATTCAATGAATTTCTCTCTCTTCATTAAAACCAGGTATGGTCTGTACAGATTGTCTATTATAAAGCTCATTTAGTTTTATTTCATTCTGTTTTGATAGAGCAGAAATCTACATCGTGCCTTTCTGTGATACAGCTTTTCTAACTTTACCTCCTGTGTTTATGTTTTCTTTTGCAAATAGATAGCACCTGAAGATAATAACATTATTGGACATTCCATTCTAAGTGTATTATAATTAACAACACTTTCTTTCAAATGAATTGTGTTTCAGTATGAACTGTTTACCTAAGAGCCATTGAATAGGAATGCCTTGGCAAGGTTCTAAAATGGGGAGAAAATTGGGGGTTATCTCTTTCACTCTACTGTTTCTATTTGTTATATTTTCCCATTTAATACTCTAAACTGTCTTCTTTTGCATTTAATTATAGGAAAAGCAGTAGAATTGAATTTCCCTGATTAACAGCTGCTTACGAGATGTTGTACAAAAAATTTTGTACTTGTGTTAGGAGAGCAAATCCTGTATTTTTTTCACAAATTGATACTGAAAATATAAAAACTACAAAGTAACACTACTAGCAATATCTAAATAATTTCTTTGATATAAAACAAAATATTTTTAAAAGTTTATGATTAGAGAAAGCAACAGTAGTGGTTACTGTTCAGAAATATTATTGAAGATGAGATAATGTATAAAAATATTATCTTACATTTCCTTCTTAACTTCAGCTTCTGAATCAATTAAGAAAGAAGACAAGAGTCAAAGTTCTAGTGATAAAATAATTACAAAACACGGCACAAATCCACAGTTAAAAGTTTACTACTATATATCCCCCTCACATTTTGCCTTCCTTAGTTACATTATTCTACCCAATAAGAGGCAGAACTGTTGGAAAACTTTGCATCTCCAGAAGGATAGGGAGTTTAATTAATTCAAGAGGAAAAATAATACACACAGGCTGGGGATATGTGGCCCTGAAAGATTCAGAGAGAAATGCCAAGGGTTGAACTATACATTATGAAATTACCCCAAATTTGATTATGTACCTCAGTTCTTCTCAAATGTAGAGAAAAAAAAAATATTTCTCTACTTTTCCTTCTTGGGGACTTCAAATAATTTCTGTCTCTTCCATGAACAATGGAGGAGTAAGCAATAATGTATTCTAAAAAAAAATAACTTTAGGAATGCAATTAAGGTTTAAAATGATACTGATTTTACTTAAGCCCTAATATGACTTAAGACATACATGTTATGCATTCTGAGGTAATGATATTTTTAATTTTAACACTACATTTTTGACAATGGTGACTTATCCATAGTGTGACCAGGGTGCTGTAGATACTTCGGTGTACTCACAGTGCACAATGGCATCCAGCCAAGATGACAATAGAATCTAACTTTTTTGGCTTGGCCAACCCTTTGCTCTGTTTTGAGGCTGCGCCAGCCTGGAGGAAAGGCTATTTTATATCAATATGCTTAAAACTGCTGCTTGTTTTGCAATTTGAATAGAATCTAAATAACATAGTGGAGGCACTGCTTGTAAAGGGGATTAAATAAAGATGGCCATCTAAGAAAGTGTTTTAAATATATGGCTATCATTTTGGAGCATATGGGACTTTTAGAGGCATGTAAATCATATCTCACAGGCCAATATGTTAGTATGGAGTAGTGGCCTTGACTGTAAAGAGTAGTTCAGCATTTAAAGATTTAGATTTAGGTTTTTTTTTTTTTTTTTCTATTTGAGGCCTTGAGTTGTAAACAGCCCTTGATGCAGTGGCTATGTTTTAGTATGGAAACATTTCATGAATAGAAGTGTTATGATAGAAATAAAAGAGACAGCTTCCTGCTGGAGTAAAACACATGCTTCCTTCTGAGACATCTCTACCCTGCTCATATAGCATAATTATACTGCTTAGAAAGAAACTCAGAAACAAAATAATAGATATCAGCTATCACTTTTTTGTAACTATCCAACTAACCTTATGTACGACAAAAAAAGTAGCTTTCATTATAGTAGACTTCTATTTCTTTTTAATTGCTTTCATTTTTCTTGAAGTCATTAATATTCAAAAAAGTCAATTATTACACTTATTTCCTTTTTGAGATTCTTACATGAAAGACTTCATAAAGCTATAAAATATAAAGAATTATTTCCATATTGGAACAGCTTTTAAAGGAGGATTCTGCAGTCTTGCATTACATGGAATGAGACTGGACTCTTTTGATATCTCACAGCTGAAAAATTACTTTTGAGAAAATGTTCTTAGGTTCAAGGCCTTTTGTCTCCTCTGATAATTGCTCAAATGTCCATATTTTACTTCATGTTTTGTTCTCTTTAGATTTCTCTTTCATTTTAATCACATGCAAAATTCTGAATACAGAGAATATGTTTTAAATTTAGAAATGTATTTCAGAAACACTGGCCTTTCTATCTTTAGAGGGCAGTGTTGAAAGTGCTATTTTGCATTTGTCTTTTTTATATATTTTTTTCTGTGAACCTCTGCAATTTAAAGTACTTCAGTTTTATCTTTATAATAACAGAGATTCATTTATTTGCAAGTTCTGGTAAAATGTATTGTTGGGGATATTTTAAAAATTTTAAAAACACATAAGCTGTGAAAAATAATCTCATATTTTTCAGATGTTTTGAATTACATTTACAATGGTATTTATGAAAGTCGAGGTTAGTACATTTTTCCAGAGTTACATACTATCATTATATTACGCATTTGCCTCTATCCCTTATCTTTTTTTTTCTTTTTTTTTTTTTTTTTTTTTGAGAGGGAGTCTCACTCTATCACCCAGGCTGGAGTGCAGTGGCGGGATCTCGGCTCACTGCAAGCTCCGCCTCCCAGGTTCACGCCATTCTCCTGCCTCAGCCTCCCAAGTAGCTGGGACTACAGGCCCCCGCCACCACGCCCGGCTGATGTTTTGTATTTTTAGTAGAAACAGGGTTTCACCATGTTAGCCAGGATGGTCTCGATCTCCTGACTTCTTGATCCGCTGGACTAGGCCTCCCAAAGTGCTGGGATTACAGGCGTGAGCCACCGCGCCCGGCCTCTATCCCTTATCTTTGCTTTTAAACAAACAAACAAACAAAAAAATTCAAAAACTTTGGTAATATATTAAAAACACAATTATCTCTCATTTTTACTAAATGTTATATCACTGATATCTTCATAAATTGTGAAAAACTGTTCAAAATCATGTATAATAATTGTCCCCTTGTCAGAAGGTTGCAATACAGGACAAGTCTTATTGTTTTTAATGTTACAGTCAAATGGCACAAGTCACTTTGTTTCCCATTAAGAGAATGACATTTTTCTGTCATTTTGCCAGTAACAATTCTAAATCATCCCCATGAATATGTTTGTCCAAAGGCTCCTTAGTATGCATCGATGATGGAGCCAGAATTTATGAGTAATCGCTTCTTAGAAGATGCTTCTAGTACTACAAAGTAAGTAACCTGGTGCCCAAATGAACACCTCGTAAATTCAGATAATTTTGCTTACTGTAACTATAGCCACTGCTGTGTTTAATATCCTTCACCTTTGCTGGAGAGACTAAATTATGTTCTATACTCAGAGATCTTCAAAGATCAGTGGGAAGAATGAACCCCTTTAATCACCATTCCTAGTTCTTATTCTCTGGTAAGAATATTTTACATGATTTGGCTCTGTGTCCCCACCCAAATCTCACCTTGAATTGTAATAATCCCCACATGTCAGGGGCGGAACCAGGTGGAGAATCATGGGGCAGTTCCCCCATGATGTTCTCATAACAGTGAACGAGTTCTCATGAGATCTGATAGTTTTATAAGGGTCTTTTCCCCTTTGCTTGGCCCTTCTCGCTTCTGCCACCTTGTGAAGAAGGAGGTGTTTGCTTCCCCTTCCACCATGATTGTAAGTTTCTTGAGGCCTTCCCAGCCACGTGGAACTGTGAGTCAATTAAACCTCCTTCCTTTGTAAATTACCCAGTCTTGGCTATTTTCTTTATAACAGCATAAGAACAGACTAATATAGTGAATTGGTACCAAGGGAGTGGAGTGCTGCTATAAGGATATCTGAAAATGTGGAAGTGACTTTGGAACTGGCTAACGGGCAGATGATGGAACAGTTTAGAGAACTCAGAAAAAGACAGGAAAATGTGGGAAAGTTTGGAACTTCCTGGAGACTTGGAGGGCTCAGAATACAGGAAGATGTGGGAACTTTTGGAACTTCCTAGAGACTTATTGAATGGCTTTGATCAAAATGCTGATAGTTATATCAACAATGAAGTCCAGGCTGAGGTGGTCTTAGAGGGAGATGAGGAACTTCTTGGGAACTGGAGCAAAAGTGACTCTTGCTATGCTTTAGCAAAGAGACTGGTGACATTTTGACCCTTCCCTAGAGATTTGTGGAACTTCAAACTTGAGAGAGATGATTTAGGGTATCTGGGGAAGGGAATTTCTAAGTGGCAAATCATTCAAGGGGAAGCAAAGCATAAAAGTTTGGAGGTGGGAACTGAACAATGAGATCACTTGGACTCGGGAAGGGGAATATCACACGCCGGGGCCTATCATGGGGAGGGGGTAGGGGGGAGGGATTGCATTGGGAGTTATACCTGATGTAAATGACGAGTTGATGGGTGCTGACGAGTTGATGGGTGCTGACGAGTTGATGGGTGCAGCACACCAACATGGCACAAGTATACATATGTAACAAACCTGCATGTTATGCACATGTACCCTAGAACTTAAAGTATAATAATAATAATAATAATAATAATAACAACAATAAAAGTTTGGAAAATTTACAGCCTGGCAATGTGATAGAAAGAAAAACCCATTTTCTGGGAAGAAATTTAAACCTGTGGCAGAAATTAGCATAAGTAAGAAGGAACCAAATATTAATCCCCATCAATGGGAAAAATGTCTCCAGGGCATGTCAGAGACCTTCAGGGCATTTTCTTCTATCACAGGCTTGGAGGCCTATGAGTGGGAAATGGTTTTCTGGGCTGGGTCCAGGGCCCACTGACCCTTGGTGTATGCAGCCTCGGGGCAATGTCCAAGCCACTCCAGCCATGGCTAAAAGGGGCCAAGCTACAGCTCAGGTCATTGCTTCAGAGGGTGCAAAACCCAAGCCTTGGCAGCTTCCATGTGGTATTGAACCTGTGGGTATACAGAAGGTAAGAATTAAGGTTTGAAAACCTCTGCCTAGATTTCAGAGGATGTATGAAAACATCTGGATGTTCAGGCAGAAGTCTGCTACAGGGGTGAAGCCCTAATGGGGAACCTCTACTTGGGCAGTGCAGAAGGGATATGTGGGTTTGGAGCCCCAACATCGAGTCTCCACTGGGGCACTGCCTAGTGAAGTGAGAAGAGGGCCATTATCCTCCAGACCCCAGAATGGTAGAACCACCAACAGCTTTCACTGTGCACCTGGAAAAGCTGCAGACACTCGACTCTAGCTGTGAAAACAGTCAGGAGGAGGCTGTACCCTGCAAAGTCACAGGGGTGGAGCTTCCCAAGGCCATGGGAACCCACTTCTTGAATCAGAGTGACCTGAATGAGACACGGAGTCAAAGGAAATCATTCTGGATCTTTAAGGTTTGACTGTCCCATTGGATTTCAGAGTTGCATGGGATCTGTAGCCCCTTCGTTTTGGCCAATTTCTCCCATTTTAAATGCATGCATTTACCCAATGCCTGTATCCCCATTGCATCTAGGAAGTAACTAACTTTCTTTTGATTTTACAGGCTCATAGATGAAAGGGATTTGCCTTGTCTTGGATGAGACTTTGGACTTGGACTTTTGAGTTAATGCTGGAATGAGTTAAGACTTTGGGAGACTGTTGGAAAGGCAATATTTTGTTTTTAAATGTGAGGGCATGAGATTTAGGAGGGGCCAGGGATGGAATGATATGATTTGGCCCAGTGTCCCTACCCAAATATTAGCTTTAATTATAATAATTCCCATGTGTAAAGGGCAGGAACAGCTGGAGATAACTGAATCATAAGGGCAGTTTCCCCCATGATGTTCTCATGATAGTGAGTAAGTTCTCATAAGATCTGATGGTTTTATGAAGGACTTTGCTCCCTTTGCTTGGCAATCCTCTCTCTTGTTGCATGTGAAGAAGGATGTTTTTGCTTCCTTTTCTGCCATGAATGTAAGTTTCTGGAGTCCTTCCCCAGTCATGTGGAAGTGTAAGTCAATTACAACTCTTTTCTTTATAAATTGCCCAGTCTAGGATATTTTCTTCGTAGCAGCATGATAATGGACTAATACAATATCGTACTCTTATGTGGAAACTATGTTTCCAAGATTACGATATTTCATTTTAATTACACAGTCTCTTTTCTTAACATCCAAATAGATTTTTACATCTAAACTCCCCTTCTATCACCTGACCTGATAGAAGTGGCAGAACAATGATCCCAGGTCTATCAATTTCCAAGAAAATGTGAATCTTTAGGACTCACTCTCTTTCCCTATTTCAAGGCTTTTCCCAAAATTATTTCTTACTTTGTATAGATCAAAACTAGATTTCTTCTAGAGGCATTACTCTTCCTGGGAACTTTCAATTAGTTCTCCATATTTTTATATACACAAGAGCCTCAGAGCTTGAAGATGATGTCAACTAGCTCCCCACCCTCCAAATGTCAGACTATGTATAAATATACTATATATTAAATATAGGAAGAAGTACATATATAATATATAGTATATTTCAATTTATAAGTTCAAGTGCAAGCTTTTACTACTCTGAGTGGTGATATTTGCAGTCTCATTTGTCAGCATAAAACATTTCATTTTTTACCCTCCAATCAGACTCCAGAGCAGTATATATTTATAATTTCTATCCTAATGAAAATAAAAATTGAAGATCCATTTTTCAAGACATCATGCTACCAATTATTTGTAAGACTTCTAAAATTTTCTCATATGAAGAAAGAACTACTTTAGTATTTCTAACTGAAAAAAAAAAAAATAAAAAAGAAGAAAAAAGACCTAGGACAAAAGAGTTATCTTCAAAGAGAAAATTTTAACAGAGAGATTCCCCTGTTTCAGTTACCTCCTTATAAGGAGGTCTTTTCTAAGTTATTCAGTTATTCAGCGGCTGTTTGTGTTTCACAAATGGATCCTTAAAACACCTATATTTCAGCAACTAGAAAAAATATTTTTTCATGTCATTTAATTCAGTGGAGTCCTCACCAAACTTTCACTGCATCCCATCATCCTGAAAACCTCTTATGTAATTGATACTTTTTACAATTAAAAATGACTTCAACGAAAGGAAATACAGCTAATTATTTTGGCTGTTTATTATTATGAATGATTGGATTTCTTTAGCAGCAAAATGGATTGGAACTTTTTAGGGGACTCTTGTTATCTTACATCCACTAACCTTGTTTCAGTCTCAGGTGCTCCTGCCAAAACACAGAGTGCCTTGGAAGTCCAGTGAATTCAAAATGGGAATTTGGGCACTAATACTTTAGAAATTCTGAAGGCCCATCTTGTCTCCTTTCTTGTTGATTTTGGTCACTAATGAATATTTAATCTCTTCCCTCCGCCTCGATTTTAGCACTACTTCTCTGATCCAAATAGTTTTCTTTTCCTTCCTTGCTAAATGTGCCGTTCTGCAATATGAAATCTACATTCTATGTTTTAAAACATCACCTTTATTTTAAATGTCTTTCATAAAATACTTCTATGCTTCCTAGTCTGAATAGAAGCCAGTCATTCCTGAGACCAATGCCTTAGCAGTGTTTTCATTATTCTGGATATGCTTCTTTACCCTCTTTTTAGATTTGGAAAATCATTTCAGCATTCTCCTTCTCCAGCCTACTTTAAAATACCATTTATAGAGTAGAAACTGTTACAGATGAGAGCCATGTTATCTAGGAAGATTACACTGAATGTCTCTGCCTTCCTATTCTGGGAACTACCTCTCAGTTTTGGAAAATTTGCCTCTTCTGTACCCTGAGAACTTCTAGTATCCTAGGTAATGTCAACGTTATAAGGAAAACCTGAGATATTACCATTTCCTCTTAATTCATTAAGTCCATAATTCCTATATGTTATGGGTTGAATAGTGTCCCCTCATTGAAAGATACGTTAGAGTTCTTACCACTGGGACTTCAGAATATTACCTTATTCTGAGATAAGGGGTTAATTTAGGCACAGATACAGTCATGCATTGAGGGAAGACCATGTGAAACAACAGTGAAAAGACAGCCATCTACAAGCCAAGGGGAGGGGCCTGGACCAGATATTTCCTTCACAGTCTTCACAACCAGAACTCTGGCTCTGGCATCTAATTCCAAAGCCACAACTTGTACTATACTATAACACCAAGAACTGATAAATCCCACATATATTAAAATTAATCATCTCATACACAATTAAAATATTTTTATGCTTGAAAGCTTATTACCTTATACATATGCTTTGATCCTTTGGGAACACTAGCCTTTTGACACATTTCTATACTTTCATTCAATTCTCCTGTCTTCAGTGACTCCCCATCCACCTTAGGCAATGGAATTCATTTTTCCAATTTCAACCGCTTTGCTATTGTCATTGTATTGCATAAAACATTAAGTTTTATTCCCAAGTTTTTGGATTTTCTTCTCTCCTTCTATATCTGAACTGTTCAGTGCTGCCAAAAAAATTATGTATCTACAAATATGTTGCCTGTATGAATTTATAGTCTCAAGTAGTACTACATCTTCATCAAATTCTAAATCTCCACCCTTCTTTTATTTCCACTCAACTCTTACCATTCATCTCAAGAATAACTTCAAACCTTCCCTATTCTCTTTCCACCTCTTTCCTAACTTTTACTTTTAGGAGATGACCTTACCTGTTTCTCTTAGTTGTCAAACATCATCATACTAAAACTCCAGAAATTTCTCACAATCTCAATGGCAAATCCAACTTCTGCACCCAGAAAAACTGTAAGAGCTGTAATATTGCTGTAAAAGAGTTCATTTGGTGTATACTTTATGTTCAGTATTTCACATTGCTAGTCATTTTCTTTTGTTGTTGCCAGAACTTTATACTGGTCAATGTATCCATCAATCAACAACTATTATCTAACACATTTGCTCTTATCCTTTAAATACTTCCACTTTATCCATTCCCACTAAAACTGTCTCACTGTAGACAATTGTTCTCTTTTGTCTGAATTACTCTAACATCCTCCTAACTAGCCTCCAGTGCCCAGTCTTGCCAACTCCCTAAATGCACTGCACTCTTTATACTACATTTCTTGCAATTTTAATGATTTCAAAATATAAATTAGTTTATTTTCTTTCAATTATTTTAACTGATGTATGCTCATTGAATTTACTATAAAGTCCAAACTCACTAGCATTGTGTAAAGATGTCTTGATTGGTCTGAGAAAGTCCCAGTTAAGGCTTATTGTCCCAGCATAATTATCCCTTGCACTCTCATAACATTTAAAAATAGTAGGGTTTGGACGGTAAATTACCCCTATTAGAAATCTAACTCTTGATACACAGTCAGTTCATCTTTGATTTTTTCTGATTATTTTTCAAATAACATTAGTTAATTAACATATTTTAAAATTACAAATATTAACAAACACATTTTATTACAGTAGCCCTTCCTTATCTATAGTTTTGCTTTCCTTGATTTTAGTTACCCATGGTCAGTTACAGTAACAAAATAGGTGAATACAGTGCAATGAGATATTTTGGGAGACCTCATTCGCATGACTTTTATTATAGTATATTGTTATAATTGTTCTATTTTATTATTAGTTTTTGTTGCTAACCTCTTTCTGTGCCTGATTTATGAATGTTTTCATAAGTTTGTATGTATAGGAAATATATGTGGGTTTTGGTACTACCTACAGTTTCAGGCATCCAGTAGGGGTCCTGGAACACATCTCCCAAAAGAAAAGGGGGAACTATTGTATATATAACTTAGAAATGTTTAGAAATGAACTCAATTAGTTCTGGTGCATAACAGCTCATTGGCATATAACTCACATCCCCTACAATTCATCCATATAAGTGTAAAACTCAATGGTTTTATTGTATTTACATATTTCTCCAACCATTACTGTAATTCATTTTAGAACATTTTAATCACCTCAAGAAGAAGCCTCATAACTATTAATAGTCACTTCTCACTTCCTCCCAACAACCCCAGTCTTGGCTAAATCTATTTTTTGTCTCTATAGTTTTGCCTATTCTAGATCTTTCATGTAAATGGAATCATACAATATGAGTCTTTTGAATGACTTCTTTCACTTGGCATAATGTTTTCATGGTACATCTATGTTGAAACTTCTTTTTATTGTTGGATAATACATTGTATAAATATATCATATTTTTTATCCATTCATCAGTTAATGGGCATTTGTGTTGTTCCTACTTTTGGATATTATGAATAATGCTGTTGTGAGCATTCATGTACAAGATTTTTGTATAGATGTATGTTTTTATTCCTCTAGAATGCAATCCTAGGGGTAGAATTCTAGATCATATGGTAACTCTATTCTCAAATTTTTAGGATACAGCCAGATGATTTTCCAAAGTTGCTGCATCATTTTATATTTTCAATAACAATTTAATGTGAGTGATAACTTTTCCACATTTTGGTTAACAGTTGCATCTGTCATCTGTGTGCCACCTCAGCTACTTAGACTCTAGTCCTCTAGAACGAAAACAGGTATTAGATGTATTTTTGATTACAGTCACCTTAGTGAGTGTGAAGTGCTATCGCTTTGATTAATATTTCCTCATTGGCTAATTATGTTGAGCATCTTTGCACATGTCCAATGACTACATATTTTCTTTGGAGGAATGTCTGTTCAATTTATTTGTCCAATATTAAATTATTTGTCTGTTATTGAATTGTATGAATTCTTTATATATTCTAGATACAAATCCTTTATCAAGTATATAATTTGAAAATATTTTCTCCTAATCTGTGGGTTGTCTTCACTTCCTTGATGGTATATTTAAAGCAAAAACAAATGTTAACTTTGATGAAATCCAACTTATTTATTGATTTAGTTTTATTTATTTTATTGCCACTTAAGATTTTGGTAGCATAGCTAAAATATCTTTCCCCAAGTCAAATTCACAAATACTTTGTCCTATATTTTGTTAGGCATTTTAGATTCAGCTCATATATTTGGGTCTATGATCCATTTTGAGTTAAGTTTTACATAATATGAGGGAGGAGTCCAAATTCATTTTTTTTTTTTTTTTTTTTTTTTGCAGGCAGATATTCAGTGTCCTAGCACCATTTGTTAATAGGACTGTAATTTCCCTATTAAGTTGTTACAACACACATGTTGAAAATCAGTTGGCCATACGTGTAAGCATTTATTTTTGGACTCTCAATTCTACTAAATTCCTCTATAAGTTTATCTTGTGTCAGGGTTGCAAAGGCCATTTTCAGACCTGATGATTTTGCATAAGGACTCTTAAAACCCAGATAAACTGTTATACTCATGTTTATAATTTATTTCAATGAAAAGATACAGATAAACATCAACAAAGAACAAAGGAGCATGCATCAAAATTCAGGTACAGCTTTCCAGGTGTCCTCACCCAGTAGGCATCTGTTACCTGTGTGACACCTCAGCTACTTAGACTCTAGCCTTCTAGAGTAAAAACGGGGATTCACCATAAATTACATTATTATCTTAAACTATCTCATAAAACTGGTATCACGTGGCCCAAGGGCTCAGGCATACAAAACACCTTTATCAAGCAAAATATTCTCAGGGCTTAGAATGTATCTCTCTGGAGATCAACATTAGTCTTAGAGACAGCTCTTCCTTTGCAGTTTCTAGGGTTTGAGCAACACAGGCCAGCTGAGTTAACTCTTGCCTGCATAGTCCTTTCTCCTGGCTCTTGACCTAGACTATCTTAGAACAAAAAGATTATATATTTCCTGAGCATCTTCATTTGGTATAGCATTTACATAACAGATACAACAACAGTGTCATTGCAAGTATGCCTAACACTTAGAAGATCGGTGTGGAGAAGGGATAGACTTAAAGAAACAACTAATCTAGCTGGGCATGGTGGCTCACGCCTGTAATCCCAGCACTTTGGGAGGCTGCGGCGGGTGGATCATCTGAGGTTGAGAGTTTGAGACCAGCCTGACCAACATGGAGAGACCCCGTCTCTACTAAAACTACAAAATTAGCTGGACATGGTGGCGCATGCCTATAATCCCAGCTACTCAGGAAGGCTGAGGCAGGAGAATCACTTGAACCCGGGAGGTGGAGGTTGTGCTGAGCCAAGATCACGCCAGTGCACTCCAGCCTGGTCAACAAGAGCGAAACTCAGTCTCAAAAAAAATAAATAAATAAAATAAAAAAATAAAATAAATAAAGGAAAGAACTAACCCAATCTATTAATCTATGACATACATTTTTCACATATTTTCATATTTTGTGCTAATTTTTTCAATTTCCCTCCTCGGTAGACTATTATTTGTACCTCATGATAAACTTGTGCAAAACAGCTCAGCATAGAAACTAGCTGATGGGGATGTAAATCCACTTAGTCCTCAAACCACTCATTTCACAGCAATATTATGTCCTGAGGAGGCTTTAATTTAACCTTTCAATATTGTTTGATAATCGATATTAATATTTTCATATGACTCCCTTCTGGATTTTAAGTCAGTTGGGAACAAAGTCAGTCATTCATTCTTAGTTCAGAAGCTTTTACTTAGACTGGTTTTTATTGTTTGCTGTTATATAGCAGGGCCCAACTCCTTCCTATAGGGAAGACATAAGAGTCCAGAATGTTTCCTATCCCTGCTAACTATGGTGTAGGATATATCTTATCTGATCTATTTCTGGGAAAGGGGAAGGTAGAGTGCATCAATGTCAATTGCCTGTACCTCCCCAGATAAATTTTACAAGTTTGGAGTCCTATAAGTTTCCCACAAGTGTGTCCCCTTAACTCCTGTAGCTAGGATGGAGAGTCATGGTACACTGGCTATTTCAGCCTCCATCTGTATTAAAATATTCACTTCATCCCCTTCACTGAGTCAGTGTATAAGCACTTTCTCAATGCCAAGTCCTTGCAATATGCATTATTATTTGTTGAGACTGCCCGACCCACTTCACTAAAGTCTCATCCTCTCTCCAGACTGACTCCCTTCCCTGACCATCCTTCTGAAAGATTATTTATTCCCCATAATATGCTTATTCTAGTTAATAAATCTTTTCCTTTTCGTCTCATCATTAAAAGCAAATTCAGCTTGTCCCACGATGTCTAGAAGGAATCTATCTTCCCTAAAGTTCTCCCATGTCTTATGCACTAACTTTTTTATTCTATCATACATGTTTATGCCGTTGTGTACTAATGGCCTGAGTAAAGTGAAGATACATGCTTCATACCCCAAAATACTGGGTCTCCCATATTAGGGTTAAATGAATGCTTGTCATACCAAGATGAATCTGAGTATGACCTAAGGCACTCAATGAACTCTACATTTCAGGGTAGGACCATTCCCAGAGAATTTTTGACCCACCTTATGAAGCCTTCAAATTTATTCCTGTCAGAAACTTATTTTATTTCCTAGTTTGTTTTGTATCTTCCCAACAGCAAAATCAAGAGTGATGTGTATTTGTGCACAGCACAGTATGTACTGTCTGGCAGGCAATTGCTATATTTTGTCTATTATAACCAGTGACCCTTCTAAGCATTCAGTCATCAAAGTTTATAGTTACACAGTGATTACAGTTACACAGTTTCTTGCTGAGAGGTCATCCCTGTTTCTGACACCCAAAGTTGCATCCCTAGTCCTATGACCTCTGCATAACATTAAAAAAAAGTGAAAGTTGAAGTAATCTGAGGAAGATTCACAGTCATACCGATATTTTCACCCATCTTTTCTTCCTAACATTCTCTAGAAAAGCCAAAGAATCTATCAAGTGGGAGGAATCTACACTTACTGGCACCTGTAGTTTGACTGCTGATTGTAAGAACAATCAAAAATGATATATATATATATATATATATTTTTTTAAATTATTATTATACTTTAAGTTCTAGGGTACATGTGCATAACATGCAGGTTTGTTACATATGTATACTTGTGCCATGTTGGTGTGCTGTACCCATCAACTCGTCAGCACCCATCAACTCGTCATTTACATGAGGTATAACTCCCAATGCAATCTCTCCCCCCTCCCCCCTCCCCATAATAGGCGCTAGTGTGTGATGTTTCCCTTCCTGAGTCCAAATGATCTCATTGTTCAGTTCCCACCTATGAGTGAGAACATGCAGTGTTTGATTTTCTGTTCTTGCGATAGTTTGCTAAGAATGATGGTTTCCAGCTGCATCCATGTCCCTACAAAGGACACAAACTCATCCTTTTTTATGGCTGCATAGTATTCCATGGTGTATACGTGCTACATTTTCTTAATCCAGTCTGTCACTGATGGACATTTGGGTTGATTCCAAGTCTTTGCTATTGTGAATAGTGCTGCAATAAACATACATGTGCATGTGTCTTTATAGCAGCATGATTTATAATCCTTTGGGTATATACCCAGTAGTGGGATGGCTGGGTCATATGGTACTTCTAGTTCTAGATCCTTGAGGAATCGCCATACTGTTTTCCATAATGGCTGAACTAGTTTACAATCCCACCAACAGTGTAAAAGTGTTCCTATTTCTCCACATCCTCTCCAGTACCTGTTGTTTCCTGACTTTTTAATGATTGCCATTCTAACTGGTGTGAGATGGTATCTCATTGTGGTTTTGATTTGCATTTCTCTGATGGCCAGTGATGATGAGCATTTTTTCATGTGTCTGTTGGCCGTATGCATGTCTTCTTTTGGGAAATGTCTGTTCATATCCTTTGCCCACTTTTTGATGGGGTTGTTATTTTCTTGTAAATTTGTTTGAGTTCTTTGTAGGTTCTGGATATTAGCCCTTTGTCAGATGAGTAGATTGCAAAAATTTTCTCCCATTCTGTAGGTTGCCTGTTCACTGTGATGGTAGTTTCTTTTGCTGTGCAGAAGTTCTTTAGTTTAATTAGATAAGGATTCCCTATTTAATAAATGGTGCTGGGAACATAGGCTAGCCATAAGTACAAAGCTGAAACTGGATCCTTTCCTTACTCCTTATGCGAACATTAATTCAAGATGGATTAGAGACTTAAGTGTTAGACCTAATACCGTAAAAACCCTAGAAGAAAACCTAGGTAATACCACTCAGGACATAGGCATGGGCAAGGACTTCATGTCTAAAACACCAAAAGCAATGGCAACAAAAGCCAAAAATGATGTCTTGATGCCCTTCCCAGGTAATGAGTGAGTTCTCACTGTATTAGTTCACATGAGAGTTGGTCATTTATAAGGAGCCTAGCAACTTTCTCTTTCCTTCTCTTTCTTCGTCTCTTGCCATGTGGTACACTCACTCCCTTTCCCCATTGCACCATGATTGGAAGCTTCTTGAAGTCCTCATCAGAAGCATGTGCTGGTACCATGCTTCTTGGATAACCTGAAGAACCATAAGCCAAATAAACCTCATTTGTTTACAAATTACCCAATCTCAGCTGTTCATAAGACAACAAGATTCCAGCAGTTCCTTAAGTAGATCCAAAGTCATGCCTAGAGGAAAAGAGACTACTTGCTCATTAATATAGCAAGTGCCTCCTTGTTTTCCTCCAGTATGATGTTTCTGTATAAATCATTTTTATTTTGTTATGGAACTCTTCTGGACTCTGCCTTCCATATTAGCATGTTTGTCTGCCATTACATAAGAAATTATGGTTATTTCAGATTTCAAGATTATTTCATGTCCTTCAGTCATATGAGTCATTAAAATTAATGCCCAGTAGCAAGCCAATAATTGTCCCTCAAAAAGCCTGTAAGGTATCACCATGCCTGGTAAAAAAATAAATAAATAAATAAAATTAATAATAACAATAATAATAATAATAATAATAATAATAATACAGCACTTACTGCTATGCAACACTCATGTGCTTTTGCCATTAGCTCTATTCTGAATAAGTGTGAGTTACAGACACTTCCAAAATCATATTTGAGTGTGGATAACAAGGGTCCAAAAGTATTGATTGAGCCACTTATTTTTTTCAAATCAGACATAGTATGTTGTTGTTTAGGTCCTCATTCAAACATACTCTTCCTTTGAGTAGTTCTACAAATAAGAGCTAGCAATACAGCAAGATATGAAATGTGCATCCTTGAAAATCCAAACAAGCCAACCATGTGGTATACTTTTTGCTTAATTTCAAGGAAAATTAACGACAGTATATTATTTTCAGTTGCTGTAGAATCTCATGAGTGGCTCCTCTCAAGATTATTCCTAAGAATTTCATCGTTTGGACAGACCTTTGGATCTTTACTGGATAAATCGAATAGTCTCTGTTAGTCCTGTGTGTCACCACTGCATTTAAGTAAGTTCTATCTCGTTCTTCAGTTTTAATATTATCATGAGATCCTCACTGTCGTGTATTATCCCATTCTGAATCTGCATGAAATCTGAATTTTTCCAAACCGATCTATGACTATAAACTGGTGATTCAAATAATGCTGTCATAATCCAATACATGTAAATGACATCTTTCCCACATGAAAGCAGACTGGAGTGTTTTTTTGTTTGTTTGTTTGTTTGTTTTTTTCTGAGACCAAGATCAAGAAAAAAGCATTTGCAAGAGCAATCAATGAGTATCCATCTCCTTTATCTTTTTAAAATTTTTTATAGATAACATCAAGTCAAGGACTTATGATGCTATAGGCAATTCTACTTTATTCAAGCCTCAATAATATGTTAATTTCCATGAGTCATCTTCTTTTCTCACAGGCCACACATGGTTGTTGCACAGTTGATTTATTTGTACCAACACTTCAACTTCTAACATGTCCTTAATTAAAGTGATGATTTCCTTTTGTACACTAGGTATCTGATACTATTTCAGATTAACAATCAGTGGACTACAGCAAATCTCTAGGTTGCCACTTAATATGTTTAATTGATACTGGCCAGTGTGAAAATTTGTATGTCTTCTGCTTTACAATACTAGGTAGAGGAAGGGTTTACTAGTAAGACATACTATTCATCTCAGTAATACATTCATGTAAAGAAGAGGCAGGTCAGGAGTGGCTCATGCCTGTAATTCCAGCACTTTGGGAGACTGAGACAGGAAGATTGCTTGAGCCCAGGAGTTTGAGACCAGCCTGGGCAACATGGCAAGACCCCACCTCTACAAAATTTGCAAAGGAAATAGCCAGGCCTGGTGGCACATGCTTATGGGCTCAGCTACTTGGGAGGTTGAGGTGGGAGGACCATGGGAGGACCACTTGAACCCAGGAGGTCAAGGCTGTGAGCTCTGTTTGGGTCACTGAACTCCAACCTGGGCAACAGAGTGAGAACCTGTCTCAAACACAAACACACACACACACACACACACACACACACACACACACACACAAACACATACACACACACACAAAATAGAGGCAAATCCTTACCATAAAGTCAATTCAGAAATTCCAATTTTTGAGAAAACTTTAGTTTCCTCAACTGCTGCATCCTCATCTCATCCTCAACTAATGATAGTCCCTATTAGTTCACCGAACATTTTCAGATCCCAGTGCATTGAACTCCTATGTCAAACAGCCCCAGAAAGCTTTATTTTTCTCCTTCTCTATTTTGCCTTCACAAGTTTCTGTGGCCTTGAGTCCTCAGCCACGGCTCATACCAAGAGACTTATGATTCTTATTCAATCCTAATTCTTATTAATTTGCTAGACAATGTATTCCAACAATTCAAGGTAAGATTTATCATTGTCATCTTTGACTTCTGGCTTCTTAAATTCCTCCAAACTATGGTAAATAGAGAGGGATTTCTTTGGGTCCTTCAAGGTTGGCAACCACCAGAGGCTCCCATGGGTCCACACAAACTCTGAAAATGCTTCATTAAGACCTATATTTTGATCCCATCAATGTTGTCTGCTTAATTTATCCTATTTCTTAATAACTATAATTTTCACCCAGCTGGGATAAATCCCTTGACTATCCATCTGTCTTTCCCCATTCACTTGTGAATCACTCGAATTTTCTTAGCATGTGTAACATTTATTAAATGCTTAAATAGTCTGGATATCTGTCCCTCCAAATCTTATGTTGAAATGTCATCCCCAGTGTTGGAGGTGAGGCCTAGTGGGAGGTGTTTAGGTCAAGGAGTTGGATGTCTCATGAATGACTGGGTGCCCTCCCTGAGGTAATGAATGATTTCTCCCTCTATCAGTTCACGTGAAAGCTAGTCATTTAAAAATAGCCTGCCACCTTCCTCCTTCTTTGTCTTTCATCACCTTTTGCCATATGACATGGTGGCTCTCCTTTCCCATTCCACCATTATTGAGAGCTTCTTAAGGTCCTTACCAGAAGGAGATCCTTGTGCCATGCTTCTTGTACAGCCTGCAGAATCATGAACCAAACAAACCACTTTTATTAATAAATTACCCAGTTATTTCTTTATAGCAATGTAAAACAGACTAAAGCAGACACTGAGACAATAAATCTGATATGGTTTCTCTGACCATGGTAGTGGTCTGCTTTCTACATGACATAATGTGCTGCTTTACCTATTCAAATGTAAATCTCCATCATTGTATTAGTTTGCCAGGGCTGCCATAACAAAATACCATAGACTGCATAGTTTAAACAGTATATTTTCTCACAGTTCTGGAGTCTAGGAAGTTCAAGATCCAGGTCAAGTAGGATTAAGTTTCAAGTGAGGGCTCTCTTCACAGCTGTCAGATGTCCACTTTCCTGTTGTGTCCTAACATGGTCTTTCCTTGGTGCACAGGCATGGAGAGAGTGAGCTCTCTTGGGCTGCTTTTTATAAAGATAGTAATCCCATCCAATCAAGACCTCACACTTATGACCTAATTTAACCTTAATTACCTCCTAAAGTCAAATATAGTCATATTGAGGATTAGGGCTTCAACATATCTGTTGTGGGGAGGGGAACATAATTCAATCTGTAGTGATCAGACCATGCCCTTTTTCATCTGAGAACTGGTTGAATTTCTCAGTTGTATTATTTTGTTTTAACTTTTATTTTAAGTTCAGGGGTACATAGGCAAACTTGTGTCATGGGGGTTTGTTGTACAGATGATTTCATCACTCAGGTATTAAGCCGAGTACCCATTAATTATTTTCCTCGTCTTCTTCCTCCTGTGTGTTGTTCCCTTCTATTAATCCATGTGTTCTCATCATTTAACTCCCACTTATAAGTAAAAGCATGCAGTATTTGGTTTTCTGTTCTTGCATTAGTTTGCTAAAGATAATGGCTGCCAGCTCTACCCATGTTTCTGCAAAGGACATAAGCTCATTTTTTTAATGGCTACATGGTATTCCATAGTGTATATGTACCACATTTTGTTTATCCAGGCTATCTTTGATGAGCATTTAGTTTGATTACATGTCATTGCTATCATGAAGAGTGTTGCAATGAACATCATGTGCATGTGTCTTTATAATAAAATTATATATATATAGCAATGCATGTATATTCCAAAGGAATGCATATATATATATATATTCCTTTGAATATTTGGGTATATAACCAGTAATGGGATTGCAGGATCAAATAGCATTTGTTTTTAAGTCTTTGAGGAATTGCGATACTGTCTTCCACAATGGTTGAACTAATTTACATTCTCACCAACAGTGTGTAAGTGTTCCTTTTCTGTGCAATCTCTCCAGCATCTGTTATTTTTTGACTTTTTAATAATAGCCATTCTGACGAGTGTGAGATAGTATCTCATCATGGCTTTGATTTGCATTTCTCTAATGGTCAGTGATGCTGAGCTTTCTGAAAAAAGAAAAAAAAAAAACCCTAAGATAATTTATATCCATTAGTTCAAGCTATAACTCTGGATTTTACCACAAACATTATTTCTTTTCATTCCAGTAGGCTTTAATGTCCATCCTATTTGCTTATACCTGAATTTCATCTCTGCTTCATGATCTCATAATCTCTATCATTCTAATTGTTAGAAAATTTGACTATTTCCATGGCTTGTTTTTATTTTAATTATGCATAATGAGTCTTAGAGTACCTATTTAACAATAATGCACTGCAGGTTACTAGTTAAATTCAAATTACTCAAGAGACAACTGATATTTCTTGGAATCTAACTTTAGTCTGGATCCAGTGTCCAGGGAACTCACAGGTCTCCAAAGAGAATAAGAAAAGAAAAGGGTAGTTATTTGAATTTTCTCCAGTCTTCTTCTTCTTTTTTTTAAATTGTATTCCCATATTCCCCAACTTATGATGGTTTAATTTAAACATTTTTGACTTTACAATGATGCAAAAGCTACAAACCCTCAGTATGTTCCTCAATTTATGATGGGCTATGTCTGGATAAACTCATTATAAATTGAAAATATCGTGACTTCTGGCTCACAGTATTTTTCAAGCTCTGATGGATTTATCCAGATGTAACCCTATCATAATTCAAGGAGAATCTGTATATCTAAGTAAGGTATACAGTATGATGTTTTGATATATCCATATGTTGTGAAATGATTACCACAACCAAGCTGATTAACATATCTATCACCTCAAATGGCTACAGTTTGTATATATTTGTATTCAGAACAGTTTCTCTGTATTTGTTGTTTGAATTCACATTTAGACCACTTCAGATTTTCTCATCTCATAACCAGAATTTCTACTGTTCTCACTTGCTCCCTTTACAGCACATAGTGAAATAATTACCTACATTCTTTGCTCCACTTGCTCATTTTGTATTGACATATGAAGCCATTGATAACTTTGAAACTTTGTGCTTAATTCTTCCTGTTAAAACAATTAATGAATATTATTATCTTTTATAAGAAGAGCTCACTGTTCATTGTTCTTCAAATTCCTTTTTTCAATGATTATTTTTGACACTTCCCTGTTTCCCTGTTATTTTCTATCTGCCACTTCTCAGAATTATTGACCGAATTATTATCTCAATAGCATTCCTTCATATTCTTGTTTAGTTTTGTCTCATTCTTACACCATTGAGTCTCATTAGAAGATTTCATCTGCATCCATTGCTTTATCTATCATGTATACACTATTGAGATCTGATTTATATTGTAACACTAATCTTCACTGTATGTACATCTTCATTTAAGCCATTCTCCTTATATTCACAACTGACTAACTCTGTCCTCAAATCCTAATGTCCTCTACCTCCTATATTCATCATCCCAATTAAAAAAAAAAAAAAAACAGCACTGGCCTAGTATCCAAAGTCAGAAACCCAGAGCAAATGCCAGTCACGGTCACCTCCTTTATCTCTGAAATCTAATCAATCATGAAATTCTATTGATTCCACTTCCCACACGAATCAAGTCTACTTCATGTAATTCTCAACATCATTGTCACTGAAGTTCCCATAATCTCTAGTGTGCTAATTCATCTTCCTGTTTCTGTACTTGCCTACTTTCAATTCTTTCTCTGCTCTGTAATTCAATTGATCTTTCAAATTGGATTCTTTATTCCCCTGACTGAAACCCATGCATGATTCTAGAGAGCTTCAATATATTTCTTTAGCACATCTTCCAAAAATTTTTACTATCTGACTCAATTTATCCTTCCAGTCTAAATTCTTACAATTGCTTTGTAATATTCTAACCTCCTGTCATTCTGAACTACTTGCCATTTCCCAACTAGATCATATTGTCAGGTTTCCAGAACTTTAAAAAAGTACTTCTGTATGAAACACTTTCTAAAAGGATCGTTTTTTCTCTTAGCAAATTTCTTTTTTTTTTTTTTTTTTTTTTTTTTTTGAGAAGGAGTCTCGCTCTGTCACCCAGGCTGGAGTGCAGTGGCCGGATCTCAGCTCACTGCAAGCTCCACCTCAGGGGTTTACGCCATTCTCCTGCCTCAGCCTCCCGAGTAGCTGGGACTACAGGCGCCCGCCACCTCGCCCGGCTAGTTTTTTGTATTTTTTTTAGTAGAGACGGGGTTTCACCGTGTTAGCCAGGATGGTCTCGACCTCCTGACCTCGTGATCCGCCCGTCTCGGCCTCCCAAAGTGCTGGGATTACAGGCTTGAGCCACCGCGCCCAGCCAGCAAATTTCTACTAATCATTTCAGACTTTTAAAAAATAGTCTCCATCATACTTTCTATACTTAATTTCTTCATATTTATATATATATATGTGTGTGTGTATACATATGTATAGATATAGATATATCTTTTAACAGTACTACTGGCAAGTGCTGTAGTTTCTTACTTACCCATTGTAACAAATGAAGAGGTATCTTATTTATCTTTGAACCCCAACTTCTAGTAGAGAGAAAGGGCAAAATTGGTTGGCACACTCACAGATTTTAGAAAAACTCAGAAAATGAGCTCTGAACTTTCAGGTGGAGGCAGAAGATGAAATATATCATATTATAGTCTCCCTGAGTTTGTTACAATAATACCTTCCATTTCAAGTGCTCTTTTACAATGTGACTGTAGAACTTCTGTCATCAAGAAGTGTGGTCTATGTCTCCTCTCTATGTGACTTAAAGATGAGGCAGCCTCTGCCTTGCTCCCTGAAACACCCATTCTTGGAGTGTTACCATATAAAATGTTCTGTTGACCAGGCGCGGTGGTTCCCGCCTGTAATCCCAGCACTTTGGGAGGCTGAGGTGGGCGGATCAAGGTCAGGAAATCCAGACAAGCCTGACCAACATGGTGAAACTCCGCCTCTACTAATATGCGTAACATTGGCAGGGCTTGGTGGTGCGTGCCTGTAGTCCCAGCTACTTCGAGGCTGAAGTAGGGGAATTGCTTGAACCCGGGAGGCAGAGGTTGCCGTGAGCCGAGATCATGACACTACACTCCAGTCTTGCGACAGAGGAAGACTCTGTCTAAAAAAAAAAAAAAAAAAAAAAAAAAAAAAGCTTCTGTTACTCTAAGGTCACAAAGCTATGTGAATATGAAACCACATAAACAGAATATGTTTACACATGTACGTACACATGTAAGTACAGTAATCTGTAGACTTAGTCTTCTATTCCTCCCTACCAAATAAGATAAAGAAGGACCCTTCAGGTAATTCTGGCTCCTAGCTATATCAATTCAATTTTGGTCTTTGAGTTTTCTCAGCTAAGGTATCGGACTTTGTAGAGGAGAGGAAGCAGCTTTGATTTTACCCATTCTGGATTTGTAACACACAGAAACTATGAACGTAACATAATGGTTGTTGTTGTTGTAAACCGCTAAGTTAAGAGAGATATGTTGTACAATAATGGAAACTGGAACAAAAGTTATTGCCAGTAAAAGGAAATTGGTTGAAATAAAATTTTCAGGAGCTTGTTAGTTTAGATCCAAAGTTTAAATCAAAGATAGTATACATTTTTTATAATTCGAGAAATCATGGATTAATCTAGAATAAAAAAGCATTGCTTTATTTTTCTTCCATATTTCCTTGATATTTTTCAGGCATTTTAATTCTGTTTAGGCTTTACCTTCAAAGGAAATGTTGTGTTGAAATTAATAGAAATTTTATTTCCTAAATAACCCAATACATGTGTGATGAAAATCTAACATGCTCAGAGACCAAGTTATACTTTCACCGTTAAAGCCAACCTGCTAAATTGCAGAAGCAAATTGTATTTATTTATTTATTTATTTTTGGAAACATGGTCTCTCTCTGTCACTCAGGTTAGAGTGGAGAGGTACATTCACGGCTCATAGCAGCCAAAACCTCCCAGGCTCAAGCAATTCTCCCACCTCAGCCTCCCAAGTAGCTGGGACTACAGGTGTGCACCTCCATACATGGCTAATTTTTTTAAAAATATTTTGTAGAGATGAGGTTTCACCATGTTGCCCAGGCAAGTGAAGCAAGTTTCAATCGACAAATCCAAAGCAACATCCAAAGATTTTGCTTTTATTCACTAGTTCCTGATGAGAGATTTCTCTTTGTTGGTGATGCAAAAACTTCCAATTGAGTTGCCTAGAAACATTTCGAATCTGCCTCCTACAGTGAGAGAAAATCATCTTGAATTTTGTCTTAATTTTTTTCTGTACATCTTTCCATAAATGTATGAAATCATTTCACTATAAGTGGAAAATAAAAATTGATCAATTCCTTGCATGAAATGACATCTTGGCAAAAGTAAGAAGTTGCTTTCCTTGCTCAAACAGAAAGAAAAAAATGTTACTAAGTCATCTGAGTTTTTGATTAGAATACAAAAAACTATAAAATCGTATTTTCCTGTAGCTTCTACAAAGATGATATTACTGCCTTAGGAAGTTAACTGAATAGCATTATATAGCAAACATAATTGTGTCTATAATAATAAGAATATTGAAAAAGAAAAATAGTAAATCAAAATATATGAATTATACATCATATTTTAAGTAAGTATATCAAAATATACTTCTGGTAGTTAAAAAAGTCCTTAAAATGTAAGCTTCTAAAAATAATTTTTTTTGGTATCTAAAAATTTTTTATTATTATTTTATTTATTATTTTTATTATTATTTTTTTTTATTATTATACTTTAAGTTCTAGGGTACATGTACACAACATGCAGGTTTGTTATATATGTGTACCTGTGCCGTGTTGGTGTGCTGCACCCATCAACTCATCAGCACCCATCAATACATCATTTATATCAGGTATACTCCCAATGCAATCCCTCCCCCCTCCCCGCTCCCCATGATAGGCCCCGGTGTGTGATGTTCCCCTTCCCGAGTCCAAGTGATCTCATTGTTCAGTTCCCACCTATGAGTGAGAACATGCAGTGTTTGGTTTTCTGTTCTTGCGATAGTTTGCTGAGAATGATGGTTTCCAGCTGCATCCATGTCCCTACAAAGGACACAAACTCATACTTTTTTATGACTGCATAGTATTCCATGGTGTATATGTGCCACATTTTCTTAATCCAGTCTGTCACTGATGGACATTTGGGTTGATTCCAAGTCTTTGCTATTGTGAATAGTGCCGCAATGAACATTCATGTGTATAGCAGCATGATTTACAATCCTTTGGATATATACCCAGTAATGGGATGGCTGGGTCATATGGTACTTCTAGTTCTAGATCCTTGAGGAATTGTCATACTGTTTTCCATAATGGTTGAACTAGTTTACAATCCCACCAACAGTGTAAAAGTGTTCCTATTTGTCCACATCCTCTCCAGCACCTGTTGTTTCCTGACTTTTTAATGATTGCCATTCTAGCTGGTGTGAGATGGTATCTCATTGTTTTGATTTGCATTTCTCTGATGGCCAGTGATGATGAGCAATTTTTCATGTGTCTGTTGGCTGTATGCATGTCTCCTATTGAGAAATGTCTGTTCATATCCTTTGCCCACTTTTTGATGGGGTTGTTAGTTTTCTTCTTGTAAATTTGTTTCAGTTCTTTGTAGATTCTGGATATTAGCCCTTTGTGAGATGAGTAGATTGCAAAAATTTTCTCCCATTCTGTAGGTTGCCTATTCACTCTGATGGTAGTTTCTTTTGCTGTGCAGAAGATCTTTAGTTTAATTAGATCCCATTTGTCAATTTTGACTTTTGTTTCCATTGCTTTTGGTGTTTTAGACATGAAGTCCTTACCCATGCCTATGTCTTGAATGGTATTACCTAGGTTTTCTTCTAGGGTTTTTATGGTTTTAGGTCTAACATTTAAGTCTCTAATCCATCTTGAATTAATTTTTGTATAAGGAGTAAGGAAAGGATCCAGTTTCAGCTTTCTACTTGTGGCTAGCCAATTTACCCAGCACCATTTATTAAATAGGGAATCCTTTCCCCATTTCTTGTTTCTCTCAGGTTTGTCAAAGATCAGATGGCTGTAGATGTGTGGTATTATTTCTGAGGACTCTGTTCTGTTCATTGGTGTATATCTCTGTTTTGGTACCAGTACCATGCTGTTTTGGTTACTGTAGCCTTGTAGCATAGTTTCAAGTCAGGTGGCGTGATGCCTCCAGCCTTGTTCATTTGATTTAAGATTGTCTTGGCAATGCGGGCTCTTTTTTGGTTCCATATGAACTTTAAAGCAGTTTTTTCCAATTCTGTGAAGAAACTCATTGGTAGCTTGATGGGGATGGCATTGAATCTATAAATAACCTTGGGCAGTATGGCCATTTTCACGATATGGATTCTTCCTCTCCATGAGCATGGTATGTTCTTCCATTTGTTTGTGTCCTCTTTTATTTCACTAAACAGTGGTTTGTAGTTCTCCTTGAAGAGGTTCTTTACATCCCTTGTAAGTTGGATTCCTAGGTATTTTATTCTCTTTGAAGCTATTGTGAATGGGAGTTCATTCATGATTTGGCTCTCTGTTTGTCTGTTACTGGTGTATAAGAATGCTTGTGATTTTTGTACATTCATTTTGTATCCTGAGACTTTGCTGAAGTTGCTTATCAGCTTAAGGAGATTTAGGGCTGAGATAATGGGGTTTTCTAAATATACAATCATGTCATCTGCAAACAGGGACAATTTGACTTCTTCTTTTCCTAACTGGATACCGTTGATTTCTTTCTCTTGCCTGATTGCCCTACCCAGAATTTCCAACACTATATTGAATAGGAGTGCTGAGAGAGGGCATCCCTGTCGTGTGCCAGTTTTCAAAGGGAATGCTTCCAGTTTTTGCCCATTCAGTATGATATTGGCTGGGTTTGTCATAAGTAGCTCTTATGATTTTGAGATACATTCAATCAATACCGAATTTATTGAGCATTGTTAGCATGAAGGGCTGTTGAATTTTGTCAAAGGCCTTTTCTGCATCTGTTGAGATAATCATGTGGTTTTTGTCCTTGGTTCTGTTTATATGCTGGATTACGTTTATTGATTTGCATATGTTGAACCAGCCTTGCATCCCAGGGATGAAGCCCACTTGATCATGGTGGATAAGCTTTTTGATGTGCTGGTGGATCCGGTTTGCCAGTATTTTATTGAGGATTTTTGCATCGATGTTCATCAGGGGTATTGGTCTAAAATTCTCTTTTTTTGTTGTGTCTCTGCCAGGCTTTGGAATCAGGATGATGTTGGCCTCATAAAATGAGTTAGAGAGGATTCCCTGTTTTTCTATTGATTAGAATAGTTTCAGAAGGAATGGTACCAGCTCCTCCTTGTACCTCTGGTAGAATTCAGCTGTGAATCCATCTGGTCCTGGACTTTTTTTGGTTGGTAGGCTATTAATTATTGCCTCAATTTCAGAGCCTGCTATTGGTCTATTCAGGGATTCAACTTCTTCCTGGTTTAGTCTTGGGAGAGTGTAAGTGTCCAGGAAATTATCCATTTCTTCTAGATTTTCTAGTTGATTTGTGTAGAGGTGTTTATAGTATTCTCTGATGGTAGTTTGTATTTCTGTGGGATCCGTGGTGATATCCCCTTTATCATTTTTTATTGCGTCTATTTGATTCTTCTCTCTTTTCTTCTTTATTAGTCTTGCTAGTGGTGTATCAATTTTGTTGCTTTTCAAAAAGCCAACTCCTGGATTCTTTGATGTTTTGGAGGGTCTTTTGTGTCTCTATCTCCTTCAGTTCTGCTCTGATCTTAGTTATTTCTTGTCTTCTGCTAGCTTTTGAATGTTTTTGCTCTTGCTTTTCTAGTTTTTTTTATTGTGATGTTAGAGTGTCCATTTTAGATCTTTCCAACTTTCTCTTGTGGGCATTTAGTGTTATAAATTTCCCTCTACACACTGCTTTAAATGTTTCCCAGAGATTCTGGTATGTTGTATCTTTTTCTCATTGGTTTCAAAGAACATCTTTATTACTGCCTTCATTTTGTTATGTACCCAGTAGTCACTCAGGAACAGGTTGTTCAGTTTTCATGTAGTTGAGTGGTTTTGATTGAGTTTCTTAGTCCTGAGTTCTAGTTTGATTATACTGTGGTCTGAGAGACAGTTTGTTGTAATTTTTGTTCTTGTAGATTTTCTGAGGAGTCCTTTACTTCCAATTATGTGGTCAATTTTGGAATAAGTGCAATGTGGCGCACTTATTTACCTACTGATGTCTCAGCAATGGTGGGCGCCCCTCACCCACCCTTGCTGCTGCCTTGCAATTAGATCACAGACTGCTGTGCTAGTAATGAGGGAGGCTCTGTGGGCATGGGACCCTCCCGGCCAGGTGTGGGATATAATCTCCTGGTGTGCTGTTTGCTAAGACCCTTGGTAAAGTGCAGTATTGGGGAGTTACCCAATTTTCCAGGTGTTGTGTGTCTCAGTTCCCCTAGCTAGGAAAAGGGATTCCCTTCCCCCTTGCACTTCCCAGGTTAGGCGATGCCTCGCCCTGCTTCAGCTCTTGCTGGTCGGGCTGCACCAGCTGACCAGCACCGATTGTCCAGCAATCCCTAGTGAGATGTCCCCAGTACCTCAGTTGAAGATGCGGAAATCACCGGTCTTCTGTGTCGCTCGCGCTGGGAGTTGGAGACTGGAGCTGTTCCTATTCCTCTAAAAATAATTTTAAGACAGTTTATTTATTTAAAACAAAAATTAGGCAGAAATTTAATCATTATTGTTCTGATTTAACACATGACATGTTTTTATTTTATTTCAGTCCTACATATAAATATTTATTAATTATAAATAGATGGAATCTAAAATTTAAAATCTTTTACTATGCTTATTTATCTTTACCACTTAATATTACCTATATATCTATTCTCATAACTGTCATTTAAATTATTTTAATGATATCATGTTCTGCATAGATAAATGAAAATTAATATCCATTAACTATTGGATGCTAGGCAATGTCTCACTTTATAAATAATGCCCTGTGAAATATCTATACAAATATGCTGTCTTGACCATTCTTTAAATTATTTCCTTGGAGTGGTTGCTGGAAGTGACATTGTATGTGCCATATATGCAAGAAACCTATATAACCGTTTATGCATTTTTAACTTATTGCTTTCTAGATTTTTTTTTATTATTATACTTTTAGTTCCAGGATATGTGTGCAGAACTTGCAGGTTTGTTGCATAGGTATACATGTGCCATGGTGGTTTACTGCACCCATCAATACGTCATCTAGGTTTTAAACCCAGCATGGATTAGGTATTTATCCTAATGCTCTCCCTTCCACTGCCTCCCACCTTCTTATAGGCCCTGGTGTGTGATGGTCCCCTCCCTGTGTCCATGTGTTCTCATTGTTCAACTCCCACTTATGAGTGAGAACATGCAGTGTTTGGTTTTCCGTTCCTGTGTTAGTTTGCTGAGAATGATGGTTTCCAACTTCATCCATATCCCTGCAAAGACATGAACTCATCCTTTTTATGGCTCCATAGTATTCCATAGTGTATATGTGCCATATTTTCTCTATCCAGTCTATTATTGACGAGCATTTGGGCTGGTTCCAAGTTTTTGCTATTGTGAATAGTGCTTCAATAAACACATGTGTGCATGTGTCTTTATAATAGAATGATTTATAATCCTTTGGATATATATCCAGTAATGAGATTGCTGCATCAAATGCTATTTCTGGTTCTAGATCTTTGAGGAATCATCACACTGTCTTCCACAATGGTTAAACTAATTTACACTTCTGCCAACAGTGTAAAAGTGTTCCTACTTCTCCATATCCTCTCCAGCATCTGTTGTTTCCTGACTTTTTAATAATCACCATTTCAACTGGCATGAGATGGTACTTCATTGTGGTATTGATTTGTATTTCTCTAATGACCAGTGATGCTGAGCTTTTTTTTCACATGTTTGTTGGCTGCATAAATGTCTTCTATTGAGAAATGTCTGTTCATATCCTTCACCCACTTTTGACGGGGTTGTTTTTTTCTTGTAAATTTAAGTTCCTTGTAGATGCTGGATATTAGCTTTTTGTCCGATGGATAGACTGCAAAGATTTTCTTCTATTCTGTAGGTTGCCTGTTCACTCTAATGATAGTGTCTCTTGCTGTGAAGAAGCTCTTTAGTTTAATTAGATCTCATTTGTTAATTTTGACTTTTGCTGCAATTGCTTTTGCTGTTTTAGTCATGAAGTCTTTGCCCATGCCTATGTCCTGAATGGCATTGCTTTGGTTTTCTTCTATAGTTTTTATGATTTTAGGCCTTACATTTAAGTCTTTAATCCATCCTGAGTTAATTTTTGTATAAAGTGTAAGAAACTGGTCCAGTTTCTGTTTTCTGCATAACCAGTTTTCCCCGTACCATGTATTTAATAGGGAATCCTTTCTTATTGCTTGTTTTTGTCAACGTTGTCAAAGATCAAATGTCTGTAGATGTATGGCATTATTTCAGAGGCCTGTGTCCTATTACATTGGTCTATATATCTGTTTTGGCACCAGTACCATGCTGTTTTGGTTACTGTAGTCTTGAAGTATAGTTTGAAGTCAGGTAGTGTGATGCCTCCAGCTTTGTTCATTTTGCTTAGAATTGTCTTTGCTATACGGGCTCTTTTATGGTTCCATATGAAAATTGAAGTAGTTTTTTTCTAGTTATGTGAAGAAAGTCAAAGGTAGCTTGATGGGAATGGGACACAGCTAACATAGTGTTAAGAGGAAAATGTATAGCACTAAATGCCCACATCAGAAAGTGGAAAGATCTAAAATCAACATCCTAACATCACAATTAAAAGAACTAGAGAAAAACAAATTCAAAAGCTAGCAGAAGACAAGAAATAACTGCAAGCACATTCAAAAGCTAGCAGAAGACAGGAAATAATTAAGATCAGAGCAGAACTGAAGGAGATAGAGACATGAAAAGCTCTTCAAAAATTCAATGAATCCAGGAGCTCATTTTTTGAAAAGATTAACAAAATAGATAGATCACTATCTAGAATAATAAAGAAGACGAGAGAGAACAATCAAATAGATGCAATAAAAATGATAAAAGGGAGATCACCGCTGATCCCACAGAAATACAAATTACCATCAGAGAATACTACAGACACCTCTATGCAAATAAACTAGAAAATCGAGAAGAAATGGATAAATTCCTAGACACAGACACCTTCCCAAGGCTAAATCAGGAAGAAGTAAAATCCCTGAATAGACCAATAACAAGTTCTGAAATAGAGGCAGTAACGAATTGCCTGCCAATCAAAAAAAAAAAAACCACACACACACACAAGCCTAGAACCAGATGGATTAACATCGAATTCTACAAAGAGGACAATGGTACAAAGAGGAGCTTGTACCGTTCCTTCTGAAACTATTCCAAACAATAGAAAAAGAGGAACTCCTCCCTAACTCATTGTATGAGGCCAGCATCATCCTGATATCAAAACCTGGCAGAGACACAATAAAAAAAGAAAATTTCAGGCCAATATCCCTGATGAACGTCAATGTGAAAATCCTCAATTAGAAACTGGCAAACTGAATCCATCAGCACATCGAACACAAGTTATCCACCACGATCAAGTCAGCTTCATTCCTGGGATACAAGGCTGGTTCAGCATATTCAAATCAATAAATGTAATCCATCACATAAACAGAACTAGTGACAAAAACCACATGATTATCTCAATAGATGTAGAAAAGGCCTTCGGTAAAATTCAACACCTCTTCATGCTAAAAACACTCAATAAACTAGGAGTTGATGAAACATGTCTCAAAATAATAAGAGCTATTTATGAAAAACCCATAGCCAATATCATACTGAAGGGGCAAAAGCTGGAAGCATTCCCTTTGAAAACCGGCATAAGACAAGGATGCCCTCTCTCACCACTCCTATTCAACATAGTATTAGAAGTTCTGGCCAGGGCAATCAAGCAAGAGAAAGAAATGAAGTGTTTTCAAATAGGAAGAGAGTAAGTCAAATTGTCTGTGTTTGCAGATGACCTGATTGTATATTTAGAAAGCTTCATTGTCTCAGCCCAAAAACTCCTTAAGCTGATAAGCAACTTCAGCAGTCTCAGGATACAAAATCAATTTGCAAAATCACAGGCATTCCTATACACTAATAATAGACAATCAGAGACCCAAATCATGAGTGAATTCCCATTCACAATTGCTACAACGAAAATAAAATACCTAGGAATACTAGTTAAAAGGGATATGAAGGACCTCTTCAAGAACTACAAACGCTTCTCAAGGCAATAAGAGAGGATAAAAACAAATGGAAAAACATTCCATGCTCATAGATAGGAAGAATATCGTGAAAATATAGTGAAAATGTTCATACTGCCCAAAGTAATTTATAGATTCTGTGAAAATCCTCTCTCTATATATATCATTGCTTGTCAGTTAGTTTTGCTTCTAACATATTAAGAACATTTAACATAAAGGCATACCTCAGAGAAATTGTAGATTCATTTTCAGGCTGACTCAATAAAGCAAATACTGCATGAAACTGAGTCCCACAAAGTTTTTGGCTTCCCAGTGAACATAAATGTTATGTTTCTACTAGAGTGTAGCCTATTAAGTGTTTAACAGCATTTTGTCTAAAAAACGTACTTACCTCAATTAAAAATACTTTATTTCTAAAAAGTGCTAATGGTCATGTGAGCTTTAGGAATTCATAAGTTTTGCTGGTGGAGGGTTTTGCCTCAAAGTTGATGGCTGCTGACTGATCAAGGTGGTGTTTACTGAAGGTTGGAGTGGCTTTGGAAATTTCTTGAAATAAGAAAGCAATGAAGTTTGCCACATTGTGTGACTCTTCTTTTCTCAAAATATTTCTCTGTTGCATGTGATGCTGTTTGATAGCATTGCACCCGCAGTAGAACTTTGTCCAAATTAGAATCAATTTTCTCCAATCTTTCCACTGCTTTATCAATTAAGATGACGTAATATATAATATGAATTATTGGTTATCATTTCACTGAGATTATATTCTACCTCAAGAAACCACTTTCTTTGTTCTACCGTAAGAAGCAATTTCTCTTCTGTTCAAGTTCAATCATGACAGTGCAGTGGTTCAGACACATCTTTAGACTCCACGTCTAATTCTAGTTCTCTTGTTATTTCCATCACATTTGCAGTTACTTCCTCCACTATTCTTGCCCCTCAAAGCCATCAATGTGGGTTTGAATAAATTTCTTTTAAACTCTTATTAATGTTGATATTTTATTCTTATCTTATGAAATATGAATGTTCTTAATGACATCTAGAATGATAAATGATTTTTCCAGAAACTTTTCAAGTTATTTGCCCAGATCCATCAGAGGAATTACTATTTATAGCAGCTATAGTCTTATAAAATGTATATCTTAAATAATAAGACTTGAAAGTTTATATTAGTACTTGATCTATAGGCTGCAGAATAGATGCTGTGATAGCAAACTTCAGCATGACATGAATTTGTGTGTATATCTCCATTAGAGCTCTTGGGTGACCAGATGTGTTGTCAATCAAAAATAATATTTTAAAAGAAATTTTTTTTTCTAAGCAGTTGGCAAAATAGTGGGCTAACAATATTCAATAAGCCATGATTTAAATAGACGTGTTGGCAGTCAGGCTTTGTTGTTCCATCTACAGAGAGCAGGCAGATTATTAGATTTATTATACTCAACAGGATTCTTTTAGGGCCATGGGATATTCAGTATAATGAATGACATTGATTTCATCTTAAAATCATCAACTACATTAGCCCCTAATAAAATCAGCCTGTCTTTTGAAGCACCGGACCCAGGCATTGACTTTTCCTCTCTAGCTATGAAAGTCCTAAATGCTCTCTTTTTCCAATAAGGCTAACTACATTGAAAATCTCCTCTTTAGTGTAGCCACCTTCATCAATGATCTTAGCTTGATTTTCTGGATAACTTACAGCAGCTTTTATATTGATATATGTTGCCTTCTCTTACATTTTTATGTTATGGGAAATGTCTTCTGTCCTTAAATTTTATGAACCAAATCCTGCTAGTTTCAAACTTGTTTTCTGTATCTTCTTCACCTCTCTCAGCTTTCATAGAATTAAAGAGAGTTAGAACCTTGTTCTAGATCAGACTTTGTCTTAAACTAATGCCATGGCTTGTTTGATCTTATATCCATACTACTACAACTTTCTCCATGTTAGTAATAAGGTTATTTCATTTTCTTATTGTGTGTGTTCACTGGAGTAGCATTTTTAATTTATTTCAAGAACTTTTTTCATATTCATAACTTAGATAACTGTTTGGCATAAGAGGTCTAGTTTTCTTCTATCTTGACTTTCAACATAACTTTCTTACTATGTTTAATTATTGATAGCTTTTGATATAAAGTGAGAGACGGGTGACTCTTTCTTTCACTTGAACAATTACAGACCATTGTAGGCTTAATAACTGGCCTAATGTCAATACTGTTGTGTCTCAGGGAATAGGGCGGCTTAAGAAGGAGGAAAAAGATGAGGGAACAGTCAGTTAGCAGGAAGTAAAGCAGTCACTACATAGAACACTTACCAATTTAGTTTACCATTTTATATGGGCATAGTTTTTGGTGCCCCCTCAAAATTACAATAATAACATTACAGATAGGTAATCACAGAACACATTAATGGATATGATCATTAAAGCAGTTTTCAATACTGTGAGAATTACCAAAGTGTGATGCAGAGATGTGAAATAAACCCATGCTATTAGAAAAGTGGTGCTCATAGGCTTGCTCTATGTAGGGTTGCCATGAACCTGCAATTTGTGGAAAATGCAGTATTATCAGGTACAATAAAATGAGGTGTGTCTACATATGTCTTATCTATCATTTTAACCTTGGCAGTTAGCACAGAACTTAGCACATAGTAAATCCTTACATACAATTGTTAAAAAGTTAAAGAAGTAAACACATATGATAAAGACTAGCACTATGTGTATCCTCTTAAAATTTATTTTAACCAAGCATATTTTTAGAAATAATTATTCAATTTAATATGGCCTATATGTGGTGAAGTTTATGCTTAAAGGCACTTTTATGGACATTTTCTAATTATCATTTTAATCTTTATAATTTCCATTTTATCAGAGGTAAGCTTACTATGGAAGTTTTATTAAACATTGATTGTTCACAGCTCCATGGAGATTAGATCTTTATAAAAACTCTATATAGCTATTTGGACTACATGTCTCCAATCTTAAAATTATATTTCTGTATAAAATACCCTACAAAAATTAGAAATTTAAAAAACTCATATTTTCCAAGAAAAAAGTATAATTTTACTATGTTAGGCTTTTATAGAAGATAATTTAGCATTTATTGTTATCAAGAACGTAAGAGCAGAGAGCTGTTTATTTGGAGTAGGTTTTGGATTCAGTTCATCTACCTACAATTTCGATAAAAGCAATGAAAATTACTACCATTGCAGTTGCTTGATTGTAGTCCATTATAATGGGATTAACATAAAACATCTTGAGAAACATTTCAAAGTAATAAGTTTTACAGAGTAATATGATTTGAAGTTGACTGTCGCTAAACAAATACTGTGCCAACCAGCAATATTGAATTACAACAGGGATTTCTTATTTAGATCTTAAGTATTGTTAACTAAATTTGCTTGTCCTAACTCAATTTTAAGTAGTTCAGAGAAAGACAAATGGACAAAGGAACATCTCTTATTATAACTAGAACATGCTCTGAAGTATAATCTAAAATTTAAAATAGAAAAAAATTTTGTTACAAATATTTTAAGTAGATGAAAGAGAAATGTTGTTTTCATATTATGTTTCAGGTTACAAATTTTGAAAAATTTATCAAAGAACATTTAATGGCTGAATGCAGATAATGCAAAATGTATATGACCTGAAATTAATTGGAAATAATATAGAGAAGAGTATAAAAATATACTTATAGAATATTTTATTCCAGGATTAAATTTTCTTATTTTAAAATAAAGAGGTTTAAATTGTGAATATATTACATGTAAAACTATGATTTTAATAGAAAGTCATTCATGTGCAGGGGAAAAGGTATATGAGAAGGGTTAATAAGAATAAAATAGAAGGTTGCTTATAGGCTTTTCAAGGAAAATAGCAAATTGGACCAAGAAGAGTTAGCTTGTAATTTTTTTTCTTTTCTGTTCTAATGAGAAAGAAGTAAAAAGATAAAGAAATAAATAAGATATTAGAAAGATGGATGACTAGAGGTAACTAATGCTCATCCCCTCCCCCCCCCCAAAAAAAAGGACAAAAAGAATGAAAATTTTGACTAGAGTGACTCAAATAGATTGTTGGACTATAGCAAGCGAGTAACAGAAAATCTGTGGTGCAAAGAAATTCAATATGGTCACACGGAGAATGGACCAAAACACCCTTCCACTGTCACTTTGCTTCTTCAGTTGGGGTCAACTTAAAGTAAGGAGGGACTTCTCCCTTTGAGGAAAAGGTAAACTGGAGGAACCCAGCAGTTCCATTACCACTGCAGACAGCTGAACTCTTTGCTACTGGAGATTGCTGCAGTATTTCAATCTGCTATTGTGATTCATCATCTTAAAACCAGAGCCACTGCTAAAGTACATCCTGTTCTGATGGCCAGTAGCTACTGCATTTCACCATCCCTGATCCTCCACTGTCATTGCACCATGCTCCAATATGGTAGGGTGCCATTCCCATTTAAGTTGCCGCAGCTCACTAACCCAAAGTACAAGCTGTTGAGGGGACATTTCTTTATCCCCATCTCGCTGGCTGCTCTGCTCACTCCTACTACTCACAGCCTAAGCCCAGTAGAATAGCCACGATGCTGATGCACAATCCCTTATGGCCTTCTGTCCTCTAAGGAACATGCAGTATGACCGAGTAGGGTGGCTGACCCTGAGTTATAGGAGTAGCCACACCCCTTCCATACACCAACCAGCCTGGTGTCCTGCACCCAGGAAAGCCACACCTAATCCAGTAGAGCAGCTGTATCCTATCAGCAGGAAAACTGACCTGGCACCAAGCCCCTAGGGAAGCCACATTCAAGAGGGTGGAGTGCCGTGCCCATGGGTCACTGAACCTCCTCAATGTAAAATGAGTCCAATGTCCTACTCGAAGATAAGCCACACCCAAGAGAGAGAATGGCTATGTCCCTTTGGCACCCAAACCAGTCCAGCACCCCTAGGAAAGATGTGCCCAAAGTGGTCAAGCAAAATCTACCTTGCTATAACCACTGCCAGAAACTCCTAAAGCCAAGACTGTTAAGGCGCACACAGTCATAGCTGATGTTGTCTACAGCTAAAGAAGTGACATGGAGACAATACTACTGCACTCGTCTGGGACCATAGCCAACACACTATATCCAGTTGATCCAAGAACCATCTACCACCTTTCCCTATAAAAACCATTCTATAAAACTGGGAGAGGTGACTGTTCTGTTCCACCAAATGCTCATGTTATCAATGCAGTGATACAAGAAGTGTAAAAAAGCAGAACACACACCACCACCAAAGGAGCACACTATTTCCACAGCAACTTAGGCCTTCAAAATGAAAATTTACTAATTGCCTACAAAGAATTCAAAATACAAACTTGGTGAGTTAAAAGAATGCAGGCAGGCCGGGCGCGGTGGCTCAAGCCTGTAATCCCAGCACTTTGGGAGGCCGAGACGGGCGGATCACGAGGTTAGGAGATCGAGACCATCCTGGCTAACACGGTGAAACCCCGTCTCTACTAAAAAAAAAATACAAAAAAACTAGCCGGGCGACGTGGCGGGCGCCTGTAGTCCCAGCTACTCGGGAGGCTGAGGCAGGAGAATGACGTAAACCCGGGAGGCGGAGCTTGCAGTGAGCTGAGATCCGGCCATTGCACTCCAGCCTGGGCAACAGAGCGAGACTCTGTCTCAAAAAAAAAAAAAAAAAAAAAAAGAATGCAGGCAGACAATGCAATTTGAAGTTAGTAAAACAATCCATTATCTAAATAAGAAATTTAACAAGGAAATAGATATTATAAAAACAAACCAAACTGGAGTTGTGTAGCTGAAGAATTCAATAAATAAAGTAAAAAAAAAAGAAAAAATGGCCGGGCACGGTGGCTCAAGCCTGTAATCCCAGCTCTTTGGGAGGCCGAGACGGGCGGATCACGAGGTCAGGAGGTCGAGACCATCCTGGCTAACACGGTGAAAACCCGTCTCTAATAAAAAATACAAAAAACTAGCCAGCCGAGGTGGCGGGCGCCTGTGGTCCCAGCTACTCGGGAGGCTGAGACAGGAGAATGGTGGGAACCCGGGAGGCGGAGCTTGCAGTGAGCTGAGATCCGGCCACTGCACTCCAGCCTGGGCGGCAGAGCAAGACTCCATCTCAAAAAAAAAAAAAAAAAAAAAAAAAAAAAAAAAAAATACAATTGGGAGCTTCAGTAGCAGAATACATCTAGCAGAAAAAGAGAATTTCTTAATTTTATGACAGCCCTTTTGTAATAACTCCAGGGAAAAAAATGTAAAAGAGTGAAGAAAATCTATGTGGGACTTGTAGGACATCTATAAGGGACCAAATTTTTTCATTATGGAATTTTTAGAGGAACAAAAGATGAAGAAAGTCACAGAAAACCTACTTAACAAAATAATCCTGAAAACTTCCCAAATATTGGGAAAAATATGAACATCTAGATCCATGAGGCTCAAAAATCCCCAAACAGATTAAAGCCAAAGAGGTCTTCTAGGCAAACTGTCAAAAGTCAAAGACAGAAAATTCTAAAAGCAGCAAGAGAAAAATGTCAAGTTACATACAATGGAATCCCCATTAGTCTAACAATGAATACCCAGCAGAAACATTGCAGGTCAGAAGAAAATGGAACTTTAGAACTTTAGAACTTTAAAGTATTTTTCACTCCAATGCTACATGAACGTTCACATAAAGCTTTCTCTAGTACTTTTGTAATTTCATTTTTATATTTACCTTTTAATTCACTTAAAGTTACCTTTGGTGTAGGCTATAACATGAACCTAAAGTTTTTATTTTGAAATGATGTCAATTGTACAAACATCATTTGAAACATAAACCACTTTTGTCCTTATTGAAAATAAAATCTTGATAATGTACAATAAAAATAAAGTATACAACTCACTGGTAGAGGTAAATGTATAATAAAATTCAGAATACTTAATTACTGTAATGGTGATGTATAAATCTTTCAAATCTCTAACATAAATGCTAAAAGCCAAAATGGTCAAAAATAACTTTAGCTACACTAAGATGTTAAAAGAATTCACAATATAAAAATATGTAAATCGTGGCAACAAAAATATAAATCTTGGTGTGGGTATATGTCTGGAATATTTGTATGTGACCAGATTTAAATTGTTATCAGCTTAAAAATGTATATTATAACTAAAATTTTTGAGTATGTAAGTCCCATGATAATTACAAAGCAAAAATTACAGCAGGTACATAAACAAGAAAGAGAATGAAATAAAAATTTACTACTACGGAAATTTACCAAACCACAAATGCAAGCAAGAGAGAAAGAAAGGTAAAATGGATGTACAAAACAACCAGAAATCATTCAACAAAATGTAAGAAGTTCGTACTTTTCAATAATAGTCTTGAATGTAGAAGGATTAGGCTCTCCAGTAAAAAGACATAGAGTATCTGAATGTTTAAATAAAAAAAAGATCCAGCTATAACTTGCTTATGAGATACTCATTTTAGCTTTAAGGACACATAGTCTGAAAATGAAGAGATGTAACAAGATATTTAATGCAAATAGTAGCCAGAAGAGAAAGGAGCGGCTATATTTATAAGAGATAAAATACACTTGAAGTCAAAAACTGCTACAAAAGACAAAGAGGACCATTATTAAATAATAAATAGGCCAATTCATCAAGAGGACATAAAAATTTTACATGTATATGTACCCAACATTATAGCATTAAGATATATAAAGCTAATATTAAGGGACATAAAAGAAGAAAGGGACAGCAATACTATAATAGTATGAGAGTTCAATATTCTTCTTTCTTCAGTGAATATATCAACTAGACAGAGAAATACTAAATATTGACCTGAATTGCATTTTAGATAAAAAAGTTAGAACAGACATATATAAACTTTTACTCAAGAGCAGCAGAATATATATACATATATACATTTTTTAATGTATGTGGAACACTCTCCAGGATAGAACACATTAAGCCATAAAACAAGTCTTAACCAATTTAAGAAGATTGAAATCATTTTTAATACTGTTTCTGATCACACAGTGGTCTAGAAATCAATAACATTAGAATCTTGCAGCATTCACAAATATGTGAAAATTAAAGAATGTGCTCCTGAAAAACTAATGGGTAAAAGGAGAAATTTAAAGGAAAATTAGGAAAATATCTTGAGACAAATGACTATCAAAACATAACATATCGAAACATATGGTATGCAGTAAAAGCAGCTCTAAGAAGGAAGTTTATAACAATAAGTGACTATATTAAAAAAGAAGAAAGATTTCAAAAATAAATGGATAAAAGTTATGCAACAGAGTTAGAAACAGAAGAACAGTCTGAACCCAAAGTTAGCAGAAGAAAGAAAATAATAAAGATCAGAACAGACGTGAATCAAATAGAGAAAATAAAACCATATTAAAAAGTAAATAAAACCAAGAGTTGCTTCTTTGAAAAAATAAACAACACTGACACACTCTTAGCTAGCCTAAGCAAAAAAAAAAAAAAAAAAAGAACAGTCAAAGAAATAAAATCAGAAATGAAAGTGGAGACATTACAAGAAATGCTTCAGAAGTAAAAATAATTATGATGAAAAACTATGAACAAATTCATTATGATATGCCAACAAATTTGACAACCTAAAGAAAAAGAATAAATTCCTAGAAAAAATAAAACCTTAAAAGATAAATCAAGAAGCTCAAAATATAAAGCTTTAACAGATAGATAACAAATTAAAGAGATTAAAAAAATAACTAAAAACCTCAAAGAAAAGTGACCACATAGCTTCACAGATGAATTCTACTAAATGTTCAGAGAAACTTTTATTACCAATACTTCTAAAATTCTTCCAAAAAATAAAGCTATCACAATACATCCAAACACACTTCATAAGGCTAGCATAACCTTGATACCTAAGCCAGACAAAAACACTACAAGAAAAGAAAACTACTAACAGATACCTCTGGTCCACATCAGTACAAAAATTTTCAATAAAATATTAGCAAACTGAATTCAGCAACACATAAAAAATCTAAATTATGAGAAAGTGGGATTAGTCTCTGGAATTCAAGGATGGTTTTACATATATGAACCAAACAATGTTCTATATTACATTAACAGAATAGAAGATAAAAACTACATGATCATCCTAAGTGATACAGAGAAATCATTTGACAAAGTTCAGCATCTTCCTTTGTAATAAAAACTTGTAATAGTGTAGGTATAGAAGAAATGTCCCTCAACACAATATAGGCCATTTATTTAAAAAAAACCCACAGCTAACATTATGATTAATGAAGAATACTAGAAGTTTTTCCACTAAGATCTAGAAAAAGATAGTGATTCCCACTTTTATCACTTCTATTCAGCATAGGTCTGAAAGTACCAACAAAGGCAGACAAAAAATAAAAAATAAAAAATAATGTACTAAATGACATTCAAACCGAAAAGGGAAAGTAATATTGTCTCCATTTGCAAATTACATAAACCTCAAAGATTCCACAAATAAACTGTTAAAACTAATAAATGAATTCAGTAGAGCTGCAGGATACAAAACCAATGTACAAAAATCAGTAGTGTTTTTATTCATGAATAAAGGCCTATCTGAAAAAAAATCTCATTTATGAAAGCATTAAAAAAAAGTAGGAATAAATTTAACTAATGATATGGAAGATTTGTACACCAAAATCTATAAAATATTGATAAAAGAAATTGAAGAAGACAAAAGTAAATGAAAAGATAGTCCATGTTCATTGATGGGCTGAATTAATATTGTCAAAAGATTCATACTCTGAAACCAATATACAGATTTAACATAATTCTTCTCAAAAGTCTTAGGGCATGTTTCACCTAGATAGAAAAAAAATACCTAAAATTGGTATGAAATCACACACACACACACACACACACACACACACACGCACGCACACACACAAATACCAAATTGCCAAAGCAATAGTGAGAAAAAATGTTAAAGGTATTATACTTCCTGATTTAAAATTATACTATAAACCTATAGCAATAAAAACAGTATGGTTCTAGAATAAAAATAGAAACATGGAACAATGGAACAGAATACATAGCTGAGGAATAAATCCAAATATATATAGTCAACTAATCTTGAGAAAGAAATCAAGAAGACACAATGGAAAATAAAAATCTCATCAATAAAAGGTGCTGTGAAAATTACTTCCACATGCAAAAGAATAAAACTGGACCAGTCTCTTATACCACACACAAAAATAAATTTTAAATGAAAAGAAAACATAAACGTAAAATCTGAAGCCGCAAAACTCCTAGAAGAGAAGACAAAGGAAAATCTCCTTAACATTGTCCTTGGCAATAATGTTTTTGATATCACATTTTGAGCTCAGGCTATAAAACATAAAATAAATAAAAGGGACTATATCCAACTAAAACCCTGCACAACAAAGAAAAAAATCAACAAAATAAAAAGGCAACCTACTGGGTAAGAAAAAAATAATTGCAAACTTTATATCTGATGACTTAGTATCTAAAATTTATTAAAAACATTTACAATCTCAATAACAGAAAAATAAATACATAGATTAAAAGATGGACAAAATACCTGAATAGATATTTCTCTAAAGAAGACATAAAAGTGGTTAACAAACAGTTTATAAAAGGTGCTCACAATCACTGATCATAAGGGAATTACTAATTTAAACCACTATGATAAATACCTCACACCCATAGCAAGAATGGTTATTAAAAAGACAGAAGATAAGTGTTTGTTAAGGTGTAGAGAAAAGAAAACCCTAGTACACGTTGGTGGAAATGTAGAGGTGGAAACAACCTAAATGCACATTGGTGGACAAATGGATAAAGAAAACATGACATACATATGTAGAATGGAATATTATGCAGTCTAAAAAATATCCTGAGATTTTCCACAACTTGGATGCACCTGGGAAACATTATGCTGCGTGAAATAAAACAGACACAGAAAGAAAATTATTGCATTATTTCACATATGTGAAATGTTAAAATACATAGAAACAGAGAATGAAACCTTTTTTAAAATACGGATGTGGGTGAGAGGAAATGGGGAGGTATAAATCAAAGAATACAAAATAGCAGATATATAAGATAAACAAGTCAAGACAACTGATGTACAATATGAAGGCTAAAGTTAATACAATTGCATTGTATTAGGGATTTTTGTTAACATGATTGTAGCTGCTCTTGTCACACACACACAAAGATGACAGGTATGTTAACTCGCTTCGATATAGTAACCATTGTACTAACTATGTGTATCCCATAACATTATGTTGCAAATTACAAATATATGCAATAAAATTTATTTTAAAATGTATCCAAGAATGGACCTTAACATGCCTCAGTCGAACACAGTGCTGCAATTAGAAGACTGCTTCACATAACTTGGTTAGGTAACAAAACATTTAATGGTCTGATGCCAGAGGAAAAATGAGACAAGCCCAAACCCTATTCAGAATAGGCATAATCAGTCCCAGAATATGGGCTCTGCCAAGACTATTAAGTGGAAAAGAAGTCTGAAGTCAGTGTGGCTAAGTGTCCTAAAAACCACAGGAGATACTTAAAAACTGAAGCAAGGGTTATATAATTGTATAAGAATACATTTTCTTAATTTGAAAAAAAAAATGTAAGCATAATAAAATTTTGAAAATGATCAGGAGTATAATAGTGGTTTAATTTAAAATAATTATAATAGCTAACAAATAATCAGTTTGAAGCAGTATTTAAAAACAGGTACTTGGAAAAATAGTAATTTAGAACATTATATATATGTATGTGTATATATATGTATATATATATGTAATTTTGTTAAATTTGAAAAAAATGCTAGTAACGATATCGATGAACATTTATCATTTATCTATTAAGGAGCAGAATTTTCTAATCACAAAAACACTGGAACTGCACAGAAAATGAAGTAAATTAACACTAAAATTGGCCTGGTGCAGGCACACTAACTCCAGCACTTTTGGAGATTGAGGTGGGAGATCCTTTGAGCCCAGGAGTTCAAGACCAGCCTGGGTAACATGGTGAAATCCTGTCTCTACAAAAAAATATCTAAGTTAGCCTGACTTGGTGGTGCATTCTGTAATCCTAGCTACTTAGGCGGCTGAAGTGAAAGGATTGCTTGAGCCCAGAAGGTGGAGGTTGTAGTGAGCTGAGATCTCACCACTGTACTCCAACCTGGAAAACAGAGAGAAAGACCCTTTCTCAAGAAAAACAAAACAAAGCAAAACAAAACAAAAGAAACCCTAAAATATCTAATGATACATATTGCACAGTGATAAAGAGACTTGGTAAATAATTTTGTTTTTACTGAATATTTATAAAGTTTCCTAATATGTGTGTATTTCACTTGTTACAAAGTACTGAGACATCATTTAAATGTATAAGCCTTCTATGATTACACAAAATAAAATAAACAGCATCACCTATGTACTCTTTTTACCAAAAATATTTAAGTGAAATTTAATCAATTTCTTTCTTTCTTTTATTCTTAGACAGAGTCTTACTCTGTCACCCAGGCTGGAGTGCACTGGAGTGATCGAGGCTCACTGCAACCTCTGCCTCCCAGATTCAAGTGATTCTCTCACCTCTGCCTCCTGAGTAGCTGGGACTACAGGCATGCACCACCACATACAACTAATTTTTGTATTTTTATCAGAGACAGAGTATCACCATGTTGTCCAGGCTGGTCTCAAACACCTGACCTCACGTGATCCACCTGCCTCAGCCTCCCAAAGCGCTGAGATTACAGGCACAAGCCACCATCCCTGGCCAATTTTTTCATTTTCATCAAAATTCTCCAATGTTTAATTTGGAGACATTATAGAGGATACAGAAGCAAATGAAAGATTAAAAGATGACCAAGTTAATATTAATTTGGCAAAACACTTGATTCTAGCAAATAAATTATAAAAGATATTTCGGGGACAATTAACCAAATTTGAATATGTTTGGGGCATATGGTAGTCAATGTCTTCATTAATAATGACATGAGATGCATGAAAAATATTTTAAAATGCAAAATCATTTTATTAAAAGCATTGATTAGAGAGTAAGGAAATTATTATATCAAAATTGAAGAGAATGGCAAAATCTAGAGAGGGGAGAATTTCTAGATTTGTGACTGATTTTCTTGGTCAAATGTGGTACTGAAAACAACTGTTAGCACTCAACACAGGACTCTAAGACCTTACAGTTTCAGTGTGCTCTAAAGAAGTTCTAATTGTATTTGTATTTTTTGCAGACAATAGCTTTTTCCATAAGGAGTTTCTATGACTGTACAGAAAGCAGATCAGAAGTCTAGGGAATTAACAAGTCCTTGGAGCAGCCTTTAAAATATAAATGATGTGTTAATAGTCTAGTTCCTTTGACCTTCAAGAAGAGTAATGCTGTATGTTTTATATATCATTTCCCAGATTCTCTCTGCAGACTTGATTTGCTCACTGTAATAATTGGCTTAATGATATCCTCTTTATTGTCTTTCATTTTGTATATTAATCCTCACTTCCCTTCAAAGATTGCACTTGAATCATTTTCTCCAGTTCTGAATCCGTAGAAACCCACAAGAAGAGTTTTGGTACCAGACCTGGTCCTAAAAGAAAACCCTCAGCTTCTCAAGTTGGGTCCTTTGCTGACCATATGGCCAGGACCATAATGTTGATGTTAAGTGGAGGTCGTTATTTTGTATTAGCCCTGGCATAGCATAGCATCCCACTTACTAAGACTCTCATTCATGAAAACTTGGGAAGTGCTACATATAGGAGATGTACTGACATAACAATTTTCCAGCATTGGATAACTATGGTGGCAATAGTAAGTAGAAGGCCTGAAGAGTTTGCTGTATTCTGCTCAGAATTATCAGTGTGCTAAAGGAAGAAAAAAAAAGAAGATTAAGTTAGCCAGTGACAACTCAGAAGTATAGTAAGAGTCAGAAAGCCTCAATGATGGCATTTTAAGAATTTTCTTTTCAAACCTGGAGCTTAGTTTGAGCATTTGTGGCAATATCAAGAGAAGGTTTAATTCACAGTTGTAATGTAACTATAATACTAAAATCAGGCCACTACCAGAGATAGAGTGGAATTCTTAGGCCTGGGTCAGGGACATCTGGGTAGATGCACTCAAGGAGTTTAAATAGTCAGATTTGTCTGAAACCACTGGGCCTTTGGAAGTGGTCATTCTCCTCTTTGCTAGAAGACAACAGCCTTCATCAGCTTACAGAATATGTAGAATTTCATTCAAAGGGAAAGACTAAACCACGTTATACAATCTCTTCAAGATCGTCTATACTTCTTCTCATGGCTTTTACGTCGACAAACCCTGAAGAGACAACAAAGTCAATTATGCAAGTACTCTTCACATTTTGGGAGAAAAGATATTATTTATGAAAAGAACTGCAGGACCTAAGTAATAGATATTGGCAAAAACTATCAGAACATGTTTTGGAATGGATCTTGAGATTGCTGAACCTGATTGGGAAGTGAAAGTGTGTGTGACAGAATATCAGGCTTGATAATGGAGGTTTTCTATAGGTTAGTGCAAAAGTAATTCAGGTTTTTGCCACTTCTGCAATGTCTACATGAAGTTTAGAAAAAAAAAATGACGACCAACAGCAAATGAAGTTTTGAAGAATTACCTTGGCAGAATAAGAAAAAATGCAAAGAGTGGAGTGTGCTACAGTGAATTTATTTCATTTGTTTAGAGAACCCACCTTTCCTAAGAGACTTCAGAAAACTTTTTCTTTACTAAACCAAAACAAAAGTCATAGTAATGTCTTTACTGTCATTATTGAGTAAAGACAATACTCAATATTGTATTTTCTATTTGGCTGATCCTTGATGCAAGGATTAGTATTTCTTCATCTCCAAAGCCAAGATAGACATAATTACCATAATTACTTCTGAATTTTGGAAGCAAAATCAGAATTGTGACCCAGGGGTGCTGACTATCACTGATCTGTGGTGATGGCCACATAGTAATGTTTTATACCTGAGCCAGTTCTCATATTTAAACCATTGTGTGAAGGGGTGACTAGAACCCTGGGATGGACTCTGTGATGCCAAATAATATGTATAGAGTAACAAGTCTCTCACAGGAAATCAAAAATACAATCATGCCTTCTCCACACAGAGTGGGAATATGTAGAGTACAGTACACTAACAAAGTCTTAACCCAAGTCTGTCTCAAAGTGGCTAAAAAGGGTCCAAGGACCCATCCTATGTTCATTTACCTGGTCCTTGAAAGCATTATGGCATAGATATACACAACAGCTTTCAGAACACCCAAATTTGTTCCCTGAGCTGTCTAAGAATATTAATAATGGCAGGCATGTCCAAATGGAAACTACTGAAACTATTCTTTTGACCAAGATAGAAAACTAGAAGTAGTGGCACATCTGAGGTAGAATGACACCATTATATGACTAAGTACTGATTCTTATTTTTTAAATCATATGTGTCAGGTAGTCATTTAATTGGCTGTTAACAAGATCTGACAGTTCTGTAGTTGTGGAATGAAAATTAAAATGGCTCTATGTACTTTTTTATGAGTTACTGAGGAATAATGAAATTTCCTATTTGCAGGCATTATTTTTAACTGCTGTTGAAGTGAAAATACAAAATCTGTGAATTCAAGAGTTAAGTGCCTTTTTCGAAGATAGAAAATATTTTTCCATTTGTTGAATTTAAATATATAGAAATGTTGAACATGCAATTGAAATTGCCTTTATAAATCATTACACTAGAATAGAATGTAAAAATAAGCAGGCTTTTATTCTGAAGACCCAGAAGTTCGTTATCTGGAGGTTACCCAAAAGCCAGCTATTTTTATATGCAAGAACCTGTGCAAATGACTAACAGAGGACTATTGTGTTGGGATGTACTTTTACAATTGCATTTAAACTTCTTGCAGAGTTCTTAAAGAAAGTACTATAATGTGCAATGCCCACGTAGAGGAAAAATTCATACTTCTATTCTTAGATGAGTGTTTCATAAAAGCTCTTTACTTTTTCTTTCCTGGAACAGCTTGTGGTGGCTGTACTCCAAATCAATTATAGGTTTAATGGTCAACTAGACTAAAACATGTTGCATGCCATTTTTAAAAGTTTCTGTTTGTTCTTTCAGATTGATATTTAAAACATATCTATTGTAAGAAAAAAACCTATATCATGTGAGCAACAGTTTATCAGGTAATGTGCATTTTTATCTTGTGGGAGGTGTGGTTGGTTGCCTCATAATTGGCTTCTTTTCTACCAGAGCACTTGTTTGGCTCAGGTAACCATCACACCATCAGAATGCTCTGTGCATCAGAGGCAGCTGAGCCACCCCGTCCATATCCAGATGGGGTTCCAGTATTTTAAATGTAAGCCATTTGCCTTGATAATATTTGGGTATGATCAAATTATGGTCATTAAAACATAAGGGGAATTCTGCTAGGAGCCTGGGAAAAAAGTTTCCTTTTTCTCTAGAGAAAACCACAGACAGAGATGGTCTCCCACCTCTTCTCACCATGGATGGTGATCCTGGAACAGTTTTAGCTATTTTGGAATAATCCCAAAGATTAAGCCAGTACAGGGTGTGGCAAATGGGAGAGACAGAAAAACCAATTAGCCATTAAGCTCACCATACTTTCATAGTGTGTGAGATAACATCTTTCCTTATAATAAAGCTAGTTTGATTTGTCTGCTATGTATAGCTAAAAGAGTCTTGCATGTATAACTACATGTTTTATATTATTACTTATTTCATCACCCTTTTTATCTGTTTACTTTGTGTTTTTCAAATGCCTTATACATTCACTTCCAAAGTCAACAGTGTCTTTTTGGTATTATAGAGTACTAAAATTGAAATTAATATAGAATCCAACATTATCCCAGAACTGTTTTTCTCTTTGAAAAACAGCAAAATAGAGCTCTATAATAACAACTACTAATCATTGACCTTGCAATGCTCCATAAACTGTGCTAGATACTTTCCATGTTATTTGAATTTGACTCTTATAAACCAATGAAGTTGGCATTCTGTATGCAAATGAGGAGCTGAAACTCATGGAAGTTAAGCAACTTGTTTAGAGTTAATCAGATTATTAAATGAAAGAGCCAGGATTTGAACACAGGTACCACTCATTCTAAAGCCCTTAAAAATTCCTCATTATCTTTAATTTAGTGAAACAAAGAAAGATGCATATCCTGAGATAAACTCAAGTTAGTTGCCATCTGGAATTCTCAGTAACTTTTTGGTGTTAATAAATTTTTTTCCATTACCTGTTTGGGAAAATAAAGTGCACTATTTTACTATGGCAAAAATGATAACATGATTATGTTATATATATATATTTTGCTGCAATTATATTGCAAAACACAAAAACCCCAACATTTCAGTGGATTACTAAGAACAAACATTGATTTCTTGCTCACACGAGTGTTTTTAAATTTAAAAGCCTGTAGATTGGCTGGAATAGGTCTGCTCTTGCCTGCAGGTTGGATTTAGATGTGCTCTGCGTGTCTCACTTTCTGGGGCTAATAGATACCTGAGATATGCATGTTCTTCTTGTGGCAGATGGTGTAGCACGAGGTCTGTAAGGAACTGGTCATGCCTCTTAAAGCCTCCACTGAGAAACGTCACACTGGTGCATTCAATTGGCCAAGGCATGTCGCTTTAATGCACTCATCAACGGGGTGGGGGCTCTTTGGTGGTTAATAAAGGTCTAGGAAAGAGTGAATATTTTCATAATAATAAAATCCACATGAACTACTAGCATATTATATATTAGTTACTATGTCTAAAATCCAATGGCTTATTTGCATTTCATTATGCTTATTTTTATAATTTTCATTAGTAAAATACATGTTTGTACAAAAAACCCTTAAAAATCCTCAAAATGTTACAAAGTGAACACCCAGATCTCCATTTTGATGAAGAAAACACTGAATTTTGTTCATATTTGTTTTCTGTCATGCATATAACTAAAATATTTGTACAACTATACAACAAACGTTAAAAATGTATATAGTATATATTGACTTCCAATTGCAAGACACATGGACACTTAGCAACTCCCTTTCTCCTCTATGTATGTTTTGAATAACAGCAACCATGAAAAATGAATTATATATTATGCACACACAATATCTGAGTTAATAGCTTGCAATTCTGCTATTTAAGATTAGTTTTAACTTAGTCATTTATTCTTATATAAAAATTATTAGGTTAAAAATGTGGCTGCTCAGTTCTATTAAAAGAAAACTTTTAGACAAATTAAATTTAACTGAATTTATTTAAATAAAGAAAGATTCATGAAGTGGGCAGCACTCTGAACTGTAGTGTCACAGAGATCCAGTCAGCAATGTTGGCAGGCAGAATTTAGAGAGACAAAAAGAAAGTGATATGGAGAAACAGATCAGTTGGTTATAGCTCAGCATATGCCTTATTTAGGTATGGTGTGATACAGCATCTGCTAGTTTATATTTACATGGTCTGATCAGTTAGCACCCTGTGACTGGCTGAGGCTCACGTATTTGTTACAAGTATATCTAGTCATGCCCTAAAAATTATGCTTTTGGTCAAGATGAACCACATACATCATAATGGTCCCATACAATTACAATGGACCTGAAAAATTCCTATCATGTAACATCATAGACATCATAATGTTTTAAGGCAGCATATTACCTTTTCTATGTTTAGATATGCTTAGCTCTAAGGATACTTACCACTATGTTACAATTGCCTACAGTATTCAGTACAGTAACGTAGTAGCGTAGGAGCAATAGGCAATATCATATAGCTTAGACATGCAGTAAGCTATACCATCTAGGTTTGTGTAAGTACACTCTACGATGGTCACACAATGACAAAATCTCCTTTCTCATCTGGCATTTCTCAGAATTTGCCCCCATCATTAAGTAACACATTACTCTTAGGTTAAAGTTTGTTTATATACTAAGCTAGATTACAGTTCACTATGTACAGAGACACATTTAGGCTTCTATACACTAAGCTAGATTACAGTTCACTACATACAGAGACACATGTAGGTTAAATTAAAAAATTTCAGTGTCTTGACGTGTTATTCTCCTGTGCTCTTTCATCTACAGAGTCTCTTCTGTCATTTCATATGGCTGTACATATTCAGAGGGTTTGATCTTCCTCGGGGCACTTCCATTCCTTTCCATTTGTCTTAGTGTCCTCACTACATAGGAATTATAGTGAGAGAAGCGTCAAGGAACTTCTTCATAAGCAAGCATAGGTGTGATAGAAAAAGTACATGGCCACTGCACTCCAGCCCAGGCTAGAGTGAGACTCCGTCTCAAAAAAAAAAAAAAAAAAAAAAAAAGAAAAAGCTACATGTTGTCCCACAGTAAAGCATGACAATGAAAAATAATATAACTCTAAAGAACAGGAACAAGAAAATTATTTCCTCCAGAAACATTATTTTCACAGATCCTAGCATGATCAACTATGAATTCATATTTTCAGAGGCAGAAGAAATGGACAAAAGACATAATAACACTTTTTGCTATCTGTAATCTGTGCTAAGATTTTTTCAATAGTGTTATAAAGACATTATATCTTACTGTTTTAGATACATTTGGTTAAATAAAAACTGTGGGAGGAAATACACATATAAAACACACGATTTTCTCACACTAACTTGCATATGACTCCATTGAAATCTTAATGAAATAGTGCCATTGCAACAGGGCCTTTATGTACATCTATTTTCAGTGTTCAAGGTGTTTTAAAAAGCAATAGAAAAAGATAATATATGGGGTCCTTTTTGCAAGTAAGTGAATTGTTGGTGAATTTTGTGATAAACCTCTCACAATATCTTGCGGAAAATTTCAGTTTTCCTTTCAACATACAGTTCATATAGATACATATATACTGTATGATATATCTACTTAGAAGATTACTCTGCCCAAGCCAATTAAATGACTACATAAAAGTCATTATGCTTACTATATTATAGAAACAATTATGAATTACTTTCAAATGTCTTCTGAAGTTTGCCCTGTTCAAAGAGATTTTTAAAAACAAAATACAAAAAGTAAATACAAGATTTTCAGGCAGACAAATACAAAACAATTTATATCAGTATTCCTTGCTTGGCATTTTATAATGAATACTGAAGAATTGCCTATTTATTCACATTCATGCTTCTACTAAGTTAATTGAGCAACTTACTCTTTTTTTTTTTTTGGGACGGAGTCTCACTCTGTCACCCGGGCTGGAGTGCAGTGGCCGGATCTCAGCTCACTGCAAGCTCCGCCTCCCAGGTTTACGCCATTCTCCTGCCTCAGCCTCCCAAGTAGCTGGGACTACAGGCGCCCGCCACCTCGCCTGGCTAGTTTTTTGTATTTTTTATTAGAGACGGGGTTTCACCGTGTTAGCCAGGATGGTCTCGATCTCCTGACCTCGTGATCCGCCCGTCTCGGCCTCCCAAAGTGCTGGGATTACAGGCTTGAGCCACCGCGCCCGGCCGAGCAACTTACTCTTAATTATTTTTTGTATCAGAATTCCCTTAATAAAACATTGATATATCAGATACTATAATCAAATAACCTTATAATTGTTTTATAATAGTGAAAAATAAAATATTTATTATTTTCATCTTTCTCAATTGTTATAATATTTTGTGTATAATTATATATTTTTTATCAGTAATGCCATGCCTTTTTATTTCTGTAAGTCTTCATCCTACCAGAAATTTGAAATGATCCAGAGTTACAACTAGGAAGTTCTTTCTGGGAATTGGAAGGAAAGAAAGAAAAGAAAAGAAAGATGGGAAGTGATATGCCCCTGTTTTTCTCGGGAGGTGAATGATTTTCCATGCATCATACTCAGAAATTCTCAGATACTGGTAAATATCTCTAATGGAGGAAATTCATTTGGTAATGGTGATGACACAAACAAAATAGATTTAAAAGGAACAAACCACCTCACAAAGGGAATTTTTAATCCATAAAATTCCTCCATGCAGAAAATAATTTATAAGGGAGATGTGTTCTTTTGTCTTGGAATAAAATGCTACTCTTATTCAGAACAAGCTGTAGATCAAGATTTCCATAGCAGAAGAATTGGAGGTTTTAGTTAAAGATTTTAGAATTCAAACTGTGATTTAGGATTTTTTGAAAACAAACAAACAAACAAAAACACAAAAACCCCCACCAGTTACCTAGTAGCTAAGATAATAAATTATTTTTAATTGGCGAATTAATTATGGTCTATTCAAGTTCTTGGCTTTGTCTCTATATTACTGCCAAGATTTTTTTTTATAGGAACTGCTGATTTCTGTAAAACATCCCTTATTGAAAATGCCATAAAATTATAAACAAGGAGAAAAGAAGAATGAGAGATAATTTGCCTGTAATTCTAACAAATACACCTTTGAGAAAAATATTCTAAGTAAACCTGTTCTACAGTAGTTATGTCAATCTAATCTTCACAAAAATAATTTTCTCAGCTTTTGTTCACAATATGAATTTCAGTATTTTTACACTATATTTTTTTTTAATGTCAGCACTCCACTGGCAATATATATTCAAGCTTTGTTCTACAGTGCTCCTATTTCTTCTCTGATAGTACTTATCTGACTTTATATTTTCTGTCTGTATGTAGCGCGAGGCACACAATGATGGTACTATTGACAACATGGACAGATGGCTCTTGTTGCAGGGAGCTTTCTGTGTGTTATAGGTGGTTAGTAGCATTTTTGGTCTCTACTTACTAGATGCCAGTAGCATTCTCCCTCAGTTATGGTGAACAAAATTGTTTTGAGACATTGCCAGATCTCTCCTGTGGGCCGGTGGGAAGGAGGCGGCAACGTATTTCCTGGTGAGAAACACTGATATATAAGGATTTTCAGGATTGTTCTGGTGGGTATCATTTTTCTCCTTTTCCTATACTGATGGAACAGCTAACTCAATGGTCACACAGTCTATGCACATAAAATACTTTGAAAATTTTTGGCACTGAGGCGATAGGCGATGGTACCAAGTGAAAGGAGGGATGACTATTTCTGATTTGCATACCTTTGTTCTAATTATTAAGCTTTTTTTTTGCATATTTAGAATACAGACGTTAAACATCACAAAGCCTAATCACGTAAGCTGCCACTGGGATCAAAGTCAATTCAGTAATTAGTTTATGTCCTTCATCACTATAGTTGAGAAACTCAAGTAAAGTGGGGAAAATAATTAAACAATGTTAAGCAAATTCATAATCTTAGGCCTTGGTATGAAGCTTACTTCAGGCATTGCTTCCCATTGATTTCACTGAATTTAATTCCTACTGAGTATAAGGTTTCAGGCTTCATAAGCACAATTTTATCTTTGCAGGTGCTTCTCAGAATTAATTGCTATTTTTATAGGTAATTACCATTTATATAATTAGATTAGGAAAATTAGTAATTTAAAAGATGGCTAGAATTGAACAGTGACGTTTAAAGATTGACACTGCCATCATGCTTCTAAAATTTTCTTAAATCCCTTTAAGAAGTGGGGAAAATGGATGAGAAAATAAGTTACTAAAATCAGAAATCTGGTTCCAAGGAGCTTCAACTTTAAAAGTCCAGTAAGTTTTACTTTGCAATTTCTGGATATATATGCCCCAATATCCACTCATTCTAGTACTACTTCTTTTCAAATAAATGTGTGTTACATATTAGTGTTTTGATTTTTTTTTTCAGGGATTAATTGCCAGGCACTAAATAGACTAGATAGCAACCCTGTCGGCTATTTCCTGTGTTGATTCTTGCCTGATGGCGCTCACCTGTCGTCTCCTCCACCTGTTCTAAATTGACATCCAAATGCTCTTTTCTCTGGGGCTTGTTTTCAAAATATTTGCTTAGAAGAGAGGTGATGCCTACTTTCAGTTTTGATATTCTAGTAATACCCTCACTGAGATCTGAGGCCGTTAAATGTTTTTTTCAGAGATGATTGAGGTTGCTATACTTATAGGAGTTTACTGTTAATATACTCACCTGGGATATATAATGAGACAAGATGTTAGCTGACCTGAAGATTAATTTTGAATTTTAACATTCATATATATATATACACACACATATGTTAAAGTGAATTACAATTCACTTACATATTTTCTTAATAGAATAGTACATGAAATTATACCAATTACAATTTTCAGACTCCTTGTGCTTTTTCAAAGATTAGGCTGTTCCTAGAAATCTAGAGCTATATAAAGACAATTATGAATAAATGAATGAAGAAAATACTACATTATTTAAATATCAATAAAGGAGACACTGATCATTCTAATTAAAGTAATTTTGTGTTTTTAATTTGTACTGACTTTTGCATCTATTTCTTATCAGGCTGATCGTATTTTTTAAAATAAAATTAAGTTTAAAAATAAAAATTTAAAAAGAACTAACATTCCAGTCAACAGACTCTATAGACCTAGCATTATTTCACATTCACTTCAGGAAGAGAAAATACACACACACACCCCTATAATACATTGTTAGTCAATCATTTAAAATGTTTTAACAATTAAATTAATGTCTTGCTTTAGTTAGTCACTTTTTGGAGTATCACAATTATTCTGCATTTTCTAGGCTACTAACTTTAGTCCAAAGTAAGGCTAGTTTCATATGAGATTGAAGTGTGTAGCCAAATACAGGATGTTGATTGAGTAAATAGGAAATTTCTCAAATGTGCCAAAATATCATCCTCACTGATGTACCACAAATCACTACTATGAGTTATTTGTTTGGCTTAAGGTGCAATCTACTGAAAGTGACTTTGGAAACTGAAGGTATGATAACACTGGTCTATGTATTAATTTCTTAGTTTTCATTCTTGAATGAACAAGTGTAAATGACCAGATTATTGGGCTAAAATCTTTACATTGATGGCATTTTAAAATTTCTTGAACATAGGGAAGAAAGATATTTCATTGATATACCTAGGATAAATAGAAAGCAGTATGAGGTCTGTCTTGGTAGTTTTAATGAATGAAAAGTCAATGCTGACTAAGCAAGATGACTTTTTGTTTACTCCCTGATATAGAACACAGTTCAAGCTCCTTCAGAAGGAACACAGGGCCTTCAGTGATACAACTCTTTCTGGCTCTCTATTAGTAGAAGAAGGTCAGGGAATCTATACCTTAACCTTATTTTTGACATTACTCTCTCAATTGGAGAGGAGTTAATCCCTGTGCTAGTAGTGTGTGTGTATATATATATCAATAGGTACAGACATTATCTTCCTTTTATTTTGAATTCTGACTAAATTTTTTCTTAATAATATTGCAGGACAAATTAAATAACAGGTGTTTATAAATCAACAGGTGATTTTATATCAGTTGTTAATATTATTGTGTTATTTATTTTGCCTGTGGCTCAAATATATAGAGTAACATACCTGTATGTGGTAGTTTATACAAAGATATAGTTACTTACACATTTATTCAGATTTACTTATTTACTATTTCTCACTTGTAGTATTAATATTACCTTCATATTTGCCTTTTTCCCATTCAAATTTTCAGGCATATCTTACTCACTAGTTGAAGAAAGGCACAAAAGAAGAAAAATAATTTAAAATATGATTCAAGTTTAAAACTTTAGATTTCAAGAGTCTGTACGCATAAAAGAATAAAAGGGAAATAAAATTTTTGAGGAAAATATGAAGAGCAAAAATCCTTTTACCTCTGGCAAGCGCTCTTCTCCCCACACCTCTTCCAACATACCCTAGAAGAGAATAAGATTCCCTGAACAGAAAGCTAAATAAAGAGAGGAAGGGTATTGAGTGTGAGAGAAAGGGGCTCTGTACCCTTTTTCGTAGTCAAATCTCAGGCACATTTTTGATATTTGAGCATAAAGGAGACCTGTTTCTCATTTTCTGTGAAGCGCCCTTGGGACATGGTAGGAATGCACAGATCAGGAAAGAATGTAGACATATCTGGGCATATATGACCTAAAAAGATTCAGAGACTTTCCAAATTCTTTGCTGGAAGATCCCTAAAATGATAAATAGTTCACCAATGACAGAGAATCAGTAAGAGCATTGGCCATCTCAGGATATGCTAGCACAGATGTAATTAATTAGACAATCATCTAGTGAACATCTATTGCGTGCCATTTCATCAACAGTGAGGCTCAGCAGTGAACAATACACACAAATCACAGCTGGGTGGTATTAAGAACCAGATGGTGACCAGGTGAGGTGGTTCACACCTATAAATCCCGCACTTTGGGAGGCCAAGGTGGGCGGATCACTTGAGCCCACGAGTTCGAGACCACTGTGGGAAACATGACAAAAACTTGTCTAAAAAAGAAAAAAAAAAAAAAAAAGATCTAGCCATGGTAGTGTGTACAGGCTGATGTGGGAGGATGGCTAGAGTCCAGAAGTTCCAGGCTGCAGTGAGCTGTGATCGTGCCACTGCAATCCAGCCTGGGTGACAGAATGACCATGGGAAAAAATAAAATAAAAGAACCAGAGAACTAGATGCTCATTTCTTACTCCTCAGCAGGATGTAAACCTTCCGGAACTTGAATGAAACTCTCAGAGAAATCAGAGTCTGTGTAAGTTAACAAAGAGAATGGGCTGTAATAAAAGTAACAGCATACTTGAAGAAGTATAGCAATTAAGTTATTTTAGAAAAGTATGGCAATTAAGTTATTTTAACACGATAATTTATTGAACACCTGAGTTTGTTTCCATGAGCAATAGATCAGGGTTTCAGTTTGTTCACATCCCTGTCAACACTTGTTATTTTCCACTTATTTGACTAGATAATGGTTATAAAGCAGTATCTTATTGTAATTTTGATTTGCATTTCCTTAATGACTAATTGTGTTTCAATATTTGTTCACATGCTTACTGGCCACTGAGATACTTTCTCTGTAGAAATACCCATCCAAATCCTTTGCTTGTTTTTAAATGGATTGTTTGTCTTTTTACTGTTGAGATATATGAGGTGTTTATATATTCTGGACAGTAGGCCCTTAGAAGATATAAATTTGAAAATACTTTCTCTTGTTCTGTAGATTGTCTTTTTACTTTCTTGAAAGTGTCCTTTGATGCACAAAAGTTTTTTTTTTTTTTTTGACATAGTCCAATTTTTCTATTTACATGCTGTTGTTGCTTATACACTCAGAGTCAAATTTAAGACCAGTGACAAATCCAACATTACACAGATTGACAGCTACATTTTCTTATAAGAGTTTTATAGTTTAAACAATAATTTTTAGGTTTTTGACCCACTTTGAGTTAATTTTAATATATGTTGTGAAGTAGGAGCCCATCTTCATTTTATTGCAAGTGGATATTCAGATGTCCTAGAACCATTTGTTGAAAAGAATATAAACTACTTTTGAACATTTTTGGCACCCTTGTTGAAATCAATTGACTATAGATACATAAAGATTTATCTCTGAAATAATTATATTTCATTGCTCTATATGTCTATTCTTATGTCAGTACTATCTTTTCTTGATTCCCCTTGTTTAGTAGGAAGTTTTTAAATTGAGAAGTGTAAGTTCTTCAATTTTATTCCTTTGCAAGATTGCTTTGTTGATGCTGGGATCTTTGAATTTCCTTATGAATTTCAGGTTAAGCTTTTTTATTTCTGAGAAAATAGAAGGTAGTTGGAATTTTGACAGGAATTACATCAAATCTGCAGGTCAATTTTTGAACTATTTTCATCTTAACAATAAATAAAATATGCCTTTTATTTAGGTAAGTATTATTTATTTCAACTTTTCTTTTTTTTTCCTGTCACTGCATAAGCCTTCACCGTACATCTTGCACTTCTTTGGTTAAATTTATTTCTAAATATTTTATTCCTGTTGATGCCAATGGAAATAAAATTGTTTGTTTTCTTAGTTTTATTTTCACATCATTTATTGTATCAAAATACACTATTTAAAAATATTGAGCTTATAACCTGCAACTTTGTAGAACAAATTTATTAGTTCTGATAGATTTTGTGGATTTGGGGAGGTTTCCTATATCCAAGAGAGTGTCATCTGCAAATAGAGATAGTTTTGCTTCTTCCCTTAAAAATCTAAATCTCTTTTATTTCATTTCCTTGCTTTATTGTTCTAGTAAGAAGTTACAATACATTATTGGAAAACAATAAGGGTAGTTTTCTTTTTGATTTTCAGATAAAAAGTTTTCATTCTTTCAGAAATAAGCATGACCTTGTTTTTGAGAAAATTCCTCTATTTCCACTTTTCAGAGTGTTTATTCAATCACGAAGACATATTGGATTTTGCTAATTATTTTTCTGCATGTATTGAGATGATCAGTTCCCACCCTGACATCAACCTTGATTTTATAAATATGGTGTTTTCAGCAATTCATGTTCTTATTTTGAACCAAGCTGTCATTCCTTGGATAAATCCCACTCGGTCAAGGTTTACCATCTTTATTACATGCTGCTGAATTTATATGGGTAGTTTTTATTGAGTATTTCTGCATTTAATATTCATTAGGGGTACTGGTCTGTAGTTATCTTGTGATGTCTTTGTCAGGTTTTGGTATTATGGTAATACTGGAGATGGGAATTGGTTGGAATATATTTCCTCCTCTTCTATTTCTTAGGAGAGTATTTAAAGAAACATAGTAAATATTTGATAGAATTCACCAACAAAGCCATTTTGTCTCCTAAAGGAAAAACACATAATATTAAGATTTACTCTCAACACTTAATTTATGTGAGTTTTGACAAATGCAGACTCATGTATTTAACATTGAATTATCATACAGAATAATTTCATTGTCCTTATAAAATCAGTCTTTCTTCAGTTCCTTATTTTTTATTAATTTATTTTTATTTTTTGGAGATGGGGTCTTGCTCAGTTGCCCAGGCTGGAGTGCAGTGGCGTGATCTCGGCTCACTGCAAGCTCCGCCTCCTGTGTTCATGCCATTCTCCTGCCTCAGCCTCCCAAGCAGCTGGGACTACAGGCGCCTGTCACCATGCCTGGCTAATTTTTTGTATTTTTAGTAGAGATGGGGTTTCATCATGTTAGCCAGGATGGTCTCGATCTCCTGACCTCGTGATCCGCCCACCTCGGCCTCCCAAAGTGCTGGGGTTACAGGCATGAGCCACCGCCCCCAGCTTCAGTTGCTTGTTTCTCTTTCCTTGCTTCCTCTACCCCAAACTCCTGACAACTACTAATCTGTTTACTAATTTTATAGCCTTGTTTTTAAAAAACCTTTTTTTAATAAACAACTATTGCCTTTTCAGACCGTCTTCTTTTATTTAGCAATATGCATTTGAGTGCATCTATGTCTTTATGTGGCTTTATAGCTCATTTGTTTTTATCACTGAATTGTACTTAATTATATGGATGTACCACAGTTTATCGATTCACCTTGAAAGACATTGTGATCCCTCCCTGTTTTTGGTGATTTTGAAAAGTTGCTGTAAATACTTATGTGCAGAGTTTTTGGTAGTTGTTAAATTTTATTTTTTTTTTTATTTTTTTTTTATTTTTTTTTTTTTATTTTTATTATACTTTAAGTTCTAGGGTACATGTGCATAACGTGCAGGTTTGTTACATATGTATACTTATGCCATGTTGGTGTGCTGCACCCATCAACTCGTCAGCACCCATCAATTCATCATTTATATCATGTATAACTCCCCAATGCAATCCCTCCCTCCTCCCCCTCCCCCCTCCCCATGATAGACCCCAGTGTGTGATGTTCCCCTTCCCGAGTCCAAGTGATCTCATTGTTCAGTTCCCACCTATGAGTGAGAACATGCGGTGTTTGGTTTTCTCTTCTTGTGATAGTTTGCTAAGAATGATGGTTTCCAGCTGCATCCATGTCCCTACAAAGGACGCAAACTCATCCTTTTTTATGGCTGCATAGTATTCCATGGTGTATATGTGCCACATTTTCTTAATCCAGTCTGTCACAGATGATCAGTTTGGTAAATATCTAGGTGTGTGACTGCATGATCTATGGTAACATTACAATTAGTTTTGTAAGAAATTGTTAAGCAATTTTCCAAGGTGGCCATACCAGTTTTAATTCTCACCATCAGTGAGAATTCTTGTTGTTCCACATCCTCATCAGTAATTGGTATAGTTATATGTTTATTTGTTTTGTTTTGGATCTTACTCATTCTGGTATGTGCGCAGTAGTAATTTATTGTATGTTTAAATTCTTTAAAATTTAAAATTTAAAAATTAAAAATTTTTAATTTTTGTGGGTACATAGTAGGTGTATTTAATTATGTAGTACATGAGTTCTTTTGATACAGGTACTTGTATTTCCATAGTCACAAATGATGTTAAACATATTTTCATGTACTTGCCATTTTTATGTTCATTGGTGAACTCTCTGTTCAGATCTTTTTCCCATTTTAAATATTTTCCAATTTTCTTAAAGTGTTGTTGAACTTTAAGAGTTCTTGCATATTGTGGATATGTCCCTTAGTTTTATTATTCATAAAATTAGTATAATAATTGTAATCTCATTGATAAAAGGTTTAGTTGAGGAAATGCATGTAAAAATTTAGTAAAGCAACTGCACCCCTTAAGTTGGAAATAAGTCTATTAGGCTGGGAACAGTTCTGTTCTAATTTCGCTTACTCAAAACCTATCACAATAAAGAAAATCAATACAAAGTTGTTGCATTAATGAGTAAGTCTGAAATAGGTGAAATTCAGGCTTGTTTGCTTGAATATAACCTTTTACACACTCTACATCACATCAACTAGTTTGAGCTTAAATACAGTAAAACAAAAAAACCATGTGTACTATCATGGACACATGCAAATCTGTTTTCTAAAATAGTTTTCTGCAAACTATTTGTTTTCTCTTCTCTGTTATCCATATATTTGTTATTCTATATTCACAATACAAGCATTTGTTTTCTCTATACAGGTAAAGTTTCCTACGAATATGTTCCATAATATGTTCTTATATCAAAAGTTCATAATATCATGGTAATAAAATATTTGAAAAGAACTTCAAATTCCTGAACTTTAAAAAAAGTATTTCTAAACGCTCTTGTATCAATTAAAATGTTATTTTAAAACAATTATTCCCTACTACTTTGCTGTTTTACAAATCAACTGTCTTAATATTTAAGCATATCCTAAACAAATCACACTTAAAATCATTTTAGAATTTCAAATTGCATAGTTGTCTCATAGATAAAGTAAGGATAAGTAAAAGGCTGGATTTAAATGATAAAAAAAAACATTACAAATAAAAGAACATATAAAATTAAGTTGATTCCCAGTATTTCTAAGCACATTGGTAAATACTTGGCAAAAATAAAAATAAAAATAAAAATAAACTCAATTTGTTTTGTGAGGATGCTGGTTCTTAATTAAACAAGTAGTTCTTATATATAAAACACTGTATAAAAGCACAGAATTTTGGAATGAAAAGATACTGGGAACACAATACCTTCATCTTAGACATTTAGAGATACAGAATCTGAGTACTAAATAATTTCAATGGATTAGTACATGTCCAAAGTTACACAAGCAATTAATTGCAAAAACAGGCCTCTACTTTTTTATTTTGTCTTTTAAAAGATGGGTTCACAACTCAGAACCATACTTTCAGGCTATGTGAAATAAGACAATAAAATGTATCTACCTAATAAGTGATTGAATTACTTTGCTTCGTATAGGGGCATTCAAAAAAAAAAAAAAAAAAAAAGCAAAGAAAAATTTCTCTTTAACTTTATTTATTCATTCATTCATTCATTCATTCATTCATGAGACAGGGTCTCGCTCTGTCACCCAGTGGCACAATCTCTGCTCACTACAGCCTCCGCCTCCCAGGTTCAAGCGATTCTCCTTCCTCAGTCTCCTGAGTAGCTGGGATTACAGGCATGCACCACCACACCCAGATAATTTTTCTGTTTTTAGTAGAGACAGGGTTTCACCATGTTGGTCAAGCTGAACTCGAACTCTTGACTTCCGGTGATCTGCCTGCCTCAGCCTCCTAAAGTGCTGGGATTACAGGCATGGGCTACTGTGACCAGCACATTTTCTCTTTAGTTAAAGGAAAATCAAAAATATCTTTTTTCATTTGGAAGGATGGAAAATTATAAAAACTGAAGGAGCGCAAGGCCAACTGCAAAGTGGTAGAAAGCATTGTAAAGGTTATTAGCAGTGATTCTCCATTCAGAAAAATTTCTGAAAGAATACTGACCTGTCAATAATAACTCTGAGAATTTGCTCCTAAATTAATCACCTTCAGCCTCAGTTTTCTCATCTGTAAAGGGCAGTTAATAAAAATTATTAGTTCATAAGATTTTTAAGTATGAACTGAAATAATACACATAAAACACTTACACAGAATCTAGAATACAAATAGTGTTTGAAATAAATGTTCTCAATGTGCAATTTATAGAAAGAAAGTGTTTCAAAGTTGTATAATGGGCACACCAAGTAATCAAAAGTCTTTACAAAAATTTTATTTATTGTTATGTGTGTGTGTATTTGAACACGTGTGTGTATATATATGTATATACATATGCATATGTATACATATATGTGTGATTGTGTATAGCAAGATGTCCTACTAAAGACTTACATTTTTGTTGTTGTTTGAAATTTTGAATACTAGAGCACAAAAGGAGCAAAAAAGTTATATTGGTTATGTTTGGCAGAATAAAGGATTATTGATGCGGCTTTAGGCTTGGAAGTGAATCTCCCAGTTGGAAAGGTAAAAATGGTTTTGGGTAAAAGACTCATGACAAAATCACATGAACAGAGCGTTCCTGGGACCACTAGCGACTTGAGGATCTGAAGGTAGGATTAAATGTGCTAACAAACATGTTGATAATTGAACAAGTGAGTAAAACCGTGGACAGAGTTTAAGAGAGAAGGAGCCATAGATCTAAAAACATGATTCAGCAGATTTCTACAACTCCCACATCAATTTTTCTGAGCTGTAATTTTATGCAGCTTGGAGAAGCAACAACAATGCTACTGAACAGGCTCCAGAATATCCCTGTTAAAGCCTGCAGCACCAACCTCTTCCTCAGAACTTCATGCATTTCCACATTTTGGAAAGAGGAGGGTGAAATGCAAAGAGATTGATACTAGAATTTCAGCTCTTCTGGCCCATTAGAGATAGCTCTAATCTTGAGGATTAAAAGATATGTGACCTTATCAGAGTGTAGCATTGATTGAGTGCACCATATTATGATATATTTTTCTCAAGGTGGTTTACCATAGATGCACTTTATTCAATTGTCCACAACTTGTGGGCCTAGACACCTGGAAAGAAATATCACTATTTATTAGAAACTACTTCAGAATGAATTGAGGCCTTGGTCTTTATAAAGTGGCTAAGCCATTAAACATAAAAGACGCTATTAGGTGTAAAAAGTTCTTCCTTTTTACAAATATTTTACACTTTTCTGCGACTTACCTGTAGTATGGGAAAAATTGGCATTGTAAATGTAATGGTCTTTGAACTAGAACAACCTTTAAAAGATCATCTGATAAAATCATTAGTTTTAGTCTCTCTAATAAACAAGTATTTATTGACTCTCAGTTAGCAGCACCCTGCTAAGCTATAGGAATATGGAAGAAAATAGATTTTCTCACAAAATAGCTTATTACCCCATTTCATAAATATGAAAACTAAGGCTTGAATAAAAATTAAGTTACTTGACTGCTTGATCAGGTATAAAGGACTGAGTAGGACTAGAATCCAGTTCATATTTTAGTATTGTGCAATTAGTCAATACACTAATCTGCTTTGCAAAGACAATCTCAAGTTAATGGTAGTTTTAGTCAAGGATTAAGATATTACCCAATACTGTGCACTGATTACATGCAATTAATTCCTATGCATGGAATAAAACTGTCTTAGCTTACTAAGAAATACATATACATTCCAACATATATGTTCTATATTACAATAGAGCAAAATTTCTGGAGACTTAACATAGACCTTCTTTTTCTACAATTCCACATTGTGGCCAATGGTAGAAATCTACGAAACCAAAGGTATGAGGGAACATTTACCACAAACAGCTACTGAATGAGACACAAGAATAGTTATGAACACTGAGAAAGTAGAAATACTAATTAATATTGTACATTAAACCCCTAAAGGGTAATGAAGCTAGACTTGCCTGTTAGTCTCTACAGGCAAGATTAAAGTTGGAAACAACTGCCTTATTATTTAAATGGCTTGTGCTGTATACTCAAACTATAGACAATATCCAGCAGTGAGATAATTTTTAGGCAAGGCAATGAACATCATTTGAATACAATTACTTAAGCAAGTGAGCATCTGTGACTTTTTTTTAAAAAGTGACCAAATGCTAGAAATTGAGGAGAGAAGTCAAGATGCTTTTTCTTAAAAGAGGCAAAACATAAGCAAAAAACATAAGACAGAGGTTAAAAACAAACAACTGCTTGTTGTTTGTAAGTTCCATGAGAGGTTATTTTTTTTTCATCTAAACAATATTTTTGTCTTTTGCTTCTGAAACAATTTGCTATCGAAAAGTTATTTTTATCTTAATAAAATAATTTCCAAATATTATGCAGAAAGGCTTCATTTAATAATGCTTTCTGTAAAATTATGCTCTTTTCCTTTGTAAAAGTCTTGTGCATATACTTCTTGACCTTCATTTTAGAAAGGTATACACACGTCTTTGTAAGGTACAAACTGTTTTATTTAAATAGTGGTTTACTTATTTTTCTCAGAAAACATTCTTCTGAGAAAGTGAGCAAAGACATTGTCTTTTACTTGTTAAAACAAATCTTTGGTATCCAAAACAAACTTTTGTTAGCCATTCATAGGTAAATGATATTAAGTTAATATTGTTTAAGATGAGTATGAAGAATAAAAGGGGATAGGGGATGCAAAATTACAAATAGCAGACATAGTTATAGTCTAAGGTACACCAAAAGATTTATCATGATAGAATTTTTTTTGTAACTAGGCCTTCAATGTGATACCTCATTACATAGGACGAAAAGTAGGTAATTTGTCATTATAAAATTATAAGACCAAAATTCAAGATATGATAGTCCATCAGAATAGCTGAGAAAATTAAGAAATTAAAATATTTTAAAAAGCAACAAAAAGCAAAACTTCAATGTGTTCTTTGTTACCTATATTACTGTTTTTTTAAATATAAATGAAATATTAATATTATAAAATCAGCACAAAACATAGCTATTTTACTTTCAATCTATATATTACATAAAGACAGTACTTCCGAAAGACTTTTTGTAACTTTGGATGATTAGTTTGTAATAACTTAAAAGAAAATGCATCATATGTAGAACATGCTTAGTAAGAGACAGGGTTAGATCATGCCTGAACAATATTTAGAACCTAGACAGGCCCAGAAAGAGACATGATTGTTTTGAAGATGTACAAGAGTAGACAACTGATGAAGATTAAAGCAAAGAGTGCTCAACTTGAAAAATTCGAATGACTATTGAAAAATAGATCCAATAATCTGCATATCTCCAATGTCCATAATGAGGTACAGGTCTCACTATTCCTGATTTTTAAAATTCAAATGAAAAAAAGGTATATTGTTTTATGCTCATTGCTTTGGGAAAGATGTTTGAAAATCTTAACTTTTATTTATTCTGTCATTTTCCAAGCCCTAGTCCCTAGAATGAAACTGTCTTGACCAAAGATACCTAAATAACAGAACTTAAAGCAAAAGTCAATTACCAACTATCTCCTGGGGAATGTAATCCCAGGGAGATTAGAGAGAGAGAGAAAAAGAAAGGAAGCCTGAGAAGGAGAAAAAACAGATACGGTATGGTACATTACAAGTCTCTCCCATGCTCCAACAGAAACAACAGAAAATGTGTTGCTTATTCATATGGGGTATCTTCTAAAAGGAAGGGCAAGAGATTTATTTACAAAGTACTTACCATCGCCTATCTCTTATTAGTCAAATATTGCTCCAAGATAAATTAGTTCCTGCATACTACCTTATAGTTAAACATACCTATAAACAGCCACAGGTTTAACACAAAACATGATGTTTTCTCTGAGCCCAGAAATGAAGAAAAGGCTCAGAGCCCTGTGAAAGTTGATCACACAAACTGAAATTATTGTTGTTATACCCAACTAAAATGGAGTCAAGAACCCATGCAGAGAAAGCATTTGGGTCACAAAGACCTACTCCAGGAACTGTCTCACAAACCCAATTCCAAGGCAAAAATGGCATGTTATCACCTTAAGACAAGTTTTACCTAATGACCGTCACCACTCTCCCATAAGAGCTTATCAACAGCAGCATAACACCACAAACACGCCAATGAATTTCTTTCAAAACAGCATACTTAGCTTTATTCTTTTTCCAAAAAACTCTAGTGTTTTCTTTGTTCTTCAGACGTACCAGAGGCTTCCCTGGTCTATATGTCTATTCTGAATTGCAATTCTACTTCTAGTATATTATTCCCAAATACATCCTTTACTTGAAGTTTGATCTCTCTCTCTCTCTCTCTCTCTCTCTCTCTCTCTCTATCCGTCCCCATCTCTTTCTCTCTCTCTCTCTCTCTTTCTCTCTACACACACACACACACACACACACACACACACACACACACGGTTCTTCTCACACTTTATTTAAGTTGCAGAATATCAGCTATTTTCCCATAACTTCCGCTTACATTTTGCGTAGTAGTTAGCTCTTATCAGACTTCCCTTTCTGGTGGCTCTAAACATCTCTCTTTCTCTCCCTATATCTACAGAGATAGTTCTTGCTATAGGCGCACAGAGCACCCCATAGCTCAGAGCAAACCTAGGAAAATGAATACTTCAGATATGAAACTCCAACAACACATTAGCTACAGACTCATTGTTTAGGAAACGGGTATACACTACCTCATCTGTATTTTTTTTTTTTTTTTTTTTTTGTCATAATAGCCTCTTTATCTGTATTCTCAATGCAATATAATTGGTGGTAATACATTTAACCATGAATGTTTTTGGGTCAAATGGAATTTATTCATTTATCATGCTACTTTTGAGCTACTACTATGCATTGGATTATGCAAGGGACATAAACATGAATAAGTCATGAGCTCTACTCCAAAGTGTAATTAGTCAGAGTCGCTGTCCAAAGACTCACAGGTGCAAATATATTCATATTGGCTCTGTATAACAGAATGGGAAGAAGGGAGAGTTTCTGAAAATTTTATTACTTCGTGTATGTGTGTGTGTGTGTGTGTGTGAGTGTGTATGTGTGCATGTGTGTGTTTTCTTCCTTGTTTTTGGTTTTAACCGCACGGTGGCTCAAGCCTGTAATCCCAGCACTTTGGGAGGCCGAGACGGGTGGATCACGAGGTCAGGAGTTCAAGACCATCCTGGCGAACATGGTGAAACCCCGTCTCTACTAAAAATACAAAAAACTAGCCGGGCGAGGTGGCGGCGCCTGTAGTCCCAGCTACCCGGGAGGCTGAGGCAGGAGAATGGCGGGAACCCGGGAGGCGGAGCTTGCAGTGAGCTGAGATCCCGCCACTGCACTCCAGCCTGGACGACAGAGCGAGACTCCGTCTCAAAAAATAATAATAATAATAATAATAACAATAATAATAATAAAATAAAACAAAATAAAATAGTTTTTGAAGAGATGTTCATTTGACTTTGGGGTCTAAGAAAAGCTATACTAAAATGTTGTACATAAATTTTAAATGATAATAATATTTTGTATATTGTTTGAGACAAAACTTTCTTTAAGAATTCAGAGAATGTCTAGTCCAGGATTCACTTTATTAACATAGATTTGAGAATCAACCCCCTTCCCTATGACTAAGCTGTTTTTAGCATTAATGACGCCTTCCAGTTGCCCTTCTTCAGGCTTAAACAAAGGTACTATTCAGAGCTCAAATCACAGTGACAGGTGCTGGAGTTTATATTGAGATTGTGAAGGTAGCCACTGTTTGTTGGCAGTTGGAAAAACAGCTCAACGATTGCCACTATGTTATTATAAGTTTGGCATAAAAAGAAAAACCTTTTAATGAAGTACTAGACTGTTGATTATACTGAAGTATTGCAAGGTTAGCATACCAACTGTATTAGTTTCCTATTGTTGCTATAACAAATAACCATGAATTAGTGGCTTGAAATAACATATATTTATTATTTTATAGTTTGGGACATCAAAAGTCCATAATTAGCCTTGATGGACTAAAGTCACAGTGTTGGCAGTTTGGTTCTGTCTTAAAGATAAAGACTCTCTTTTCTTGCTTCTTCCAGGATGAGTGTTATCCTTATTTCTTTAGTCTTGGCCCCTCATTACATGGCCTTTTCTCCTTTTGCTTTTGTTATCATGAAGTCTATTCTGTGCTTTCTCCCCTTTCTTCTTTTCTCTTATAAAGACCCCTAGGGATTGGACCCACCAGGGTAATTCAGAATAAATTCCTCATGCTAAGTTCTTTAATTTATACACATCTGCAAAGTCATTCTTTGCCATATAAACTAACATATTTACATGTTATGGGGCTTATGCGGACATCATTGAGGCTGTTATTCCCTCTACCACACACATCAAATTCAGAGCAATAAATAATGACTTTTGTGGTTTCTTATAGGGCAACAAATAGGTTCTTCTGACATCTTATTTAAGTCGCAGAATATCAGCTGTTTTCTTACAACCTCCACTTGTATTTTGAGTAGTATTCAGCTCTTACCGGACTTCCCTTTCACGCATCTAAGAAATGGTGGCTCTGAACATCTCTTTTACTGAATTCATTAGCTGAAAGAAAATCAATAAAACAATCTGTAGGGTATGCTTCACTAATGGGCAACTATAGCTAGTTCTGTCATAGAATGTTTTTAAATTAAAAATTACATTTGTAATTATAAGTCTTCTTTGAATATGTAAATACAAATAATAACTAAATCTATAAACACAAACTAAATCTATAAAACACAATCTCACTAAATGTTAGTCATAGTTCACTCTATTGTATACCTTATCTCATTACCTAGCTTTCTGTCTGTCTGTCTTTTAACTGTCCATCCATTTATTACCTTTTCTTGAACAAGCAAGGAAGGATTTCTCTGATAAATTACCTATATTTACTACTCTATTTAACTGAAATTTTATACCTAATGCCTCTTACATTTAAATTTCACCTTCTGAATTTCTTCTGTTTCATTCCAGTGAAGTGAATTTTATGACTTGTCATGATAAAACCTATATCAAAATATAAACTTAAAGATTTCTTCTTTTAAACTTGAGTTTCCCAATTCATTCGATGATATAACTCTATTTTGAAATAATGTTAGTTAACATCCTATAAAGCTACAGCTTTTATAGAGCCCACAATGTTTAAGGAGGAGCATTTTATATTGATTGGATATTTAATTCTATTTGGTACTTTACTTAATTTTCCTAGGTGAGTTTTTTTATGAAACACTGATCCTCTCATTCATATTTAATTTCATTGAATACCAACTTTGTGTATTACGCTAAAATGCCTTTAAATGCATTCAGCTTAACTAGCATATTTAAAGTTCATAATCGTCTACAGGAGTTTTTAAATATCTTCACTTACAGATAACAATCAGAAAAAAAATTGAGGCTAAGTCTTCAGGTAGAAAATTGCAGAAACAAATTTCAAGGAGATCTATCTCAAGTGGCCATTTTATTTATCACTGATTATACTATTTTTCAATATAATCTTTAACTACAGGTGCTTTATTGATAAAACTACTCAACAAGGGCTTTAGCACAAACATTAAAAAATAATCTGTTGGCCGGGTGCTGTGGCTTACGCCAGCACTTTGGGAAGCCGTGACGGGTGGATCACGAGGTCGGGAGTTTAAGACCAGCCTGGCCAAGGGGGTGAAACTCCGTCTCCACTAAAAATACAAAAAATTAGCCAGGCCTGGGGGCGGGCGTCTGTAATTCCAGTTACTCGGGAGGCTGAGGAAGAGAACTGCTTGAACCCAGGAGGCGGAGGCTGCAGTGAGCCGAGATCGAGCCACAGAGCTCCAGCCTGGCGACAGAGCAAGAAATGTATATACATATATTTCTAATCCTCGTGGACAATGACAGAGAAGAAGTCTGAATTGACTGGAAAGTAAAATATCTTTGAAGAAAAAGGAAATCAAGTTCTGGCAGTATTTATGCATGACAAATGATTGTTAAGGGCGGCGGGGGGTGGGGGGATTAAAAATAGCACCACTGGTACATAGTAGGATTCTTTTCTTATTGACAAAATTTAGTAGCGTATGAAACCACCAGTTAAAATAGTCTTCTCGTATTATACTGGAACATGGACTAGATGGAAGTCAGAGAACCTGAGAGATCGAGCGGGAGTAGGTTGATTCAACTTGCTTTGATGAGTGGCTGAGTGGCGTGTGCAGGGGCAGGCTCTGAATAATTAATAAACCACATGAACAGGGCCTAGCTTGTAGTAGTCATTCAATACATATTTGTTGAAAATGCTGTTGGTTGTTTTCATTGAGGTCCTTAGGTGAATCCAAAATCAGCATGCTACAAGGATTTACCAGAAGGCTGATAAACTGAGATCTGAACCAAAGAACAACACACACCAGAGATTTGCATATGGAATCTGAAGAGATAAAGATGGCGAAAAACATGTTCCTTTGAGTAATGGGGGTACCTAAGATCTCAGAACCTTATTTTAAATGCATACCTATACTTTTCATATTTTCAAATATGTTGTATTTTGTTAAAATGTTTACTTTATTATAAAATTCATGAATTATGGTTTTTAAAATAAATATTTCTGAGAGTGCTGGTATAGCAGAATAAGAAATCTAGCAAATAGAATGGAAACATATATATGTATGTATATAATTTTACTATACATATTAAAATTAAACACATTTTATATACATACTACTTGAAATATGTATTGATTAAAATTATACCTTTTTGCTAGATATTTTTAAGCTTCATACTATCCAAAATAGTTAACTTATTTTATGTTGCCTTACATCTTAAAATAAAATAACAGTTATTGAAATATACTATTTTTAACTCTACAGTACACCAACTTGTTTATTCACCTTAGGAATCTAACATGTTATTAGGTCAAGTTATAAAACTTGACTCTTCTAGTGACATTCTTAGGAATATTTTCAATGTTGATTCATGTTTTTCTATTGCTTTTCTCATGTAAGAATAACATGTATGCTATAGCATTAAATTTTTCTTCAAAGAGAAAATCATTATGTGATTATAAATCTGACATGAAATAAGTAATTTTAGACAAACATACTAAAAATAAAATTTCCTAAATAAAATCTTATTAAGATTAAAGAATTGTCTTTCCATATATATCCAAAACCTCCTTAAATTAAGGAAAAGGTAATGCTAGCAGCCACAATAATAATGCGGAATAACAATAACCATCACAAAACTAGCAATTATTGAACTCTTACCGCACTTTATCTCATTAGTATATTAAAATACAGAAAACAAAAAATGATAGGAGGATGAGATGCAGAGGATGAAAGTAAACACTTAAGAGAAGAAAGTATAATCAAGATGGGAAAAGAAAATAGAAATAAACCAAAGAGAATATGTGAGAAAATACGACTTAATGCTTAGTGAAGTTGGTGTGCCTAGATTTAAAATGAAGAACAGCTGCCAAGGCTTTGTTAAAGCATTCAAGGCTGTGTATTTTTTATAGCACCCTCCCACTCTGCTTAGGAGTGTAGGCCTCTGCTGCTAGCTGTACTTACTGAGCCAAGCATAGCAAGAGAAAAGTCATCAATTACTCCCCACTCAATGTACAGGGCAAGAGCCTGCCCTCTCGAGTGTGTGTATAACTCCCTGAGACTTGAATGAAAGTTAGGTGTGTGTAATTGAGGATAGAATTTCACCCCATGAGGCTGAGTGAGAAATGATTGATTGTTTTGAACTCCAGTAGTTCTTTTTGAATTAATGGACTTCAACAGGACCCAAACTGTGCCCTGGAGATTTTGGTTCCTATTTTCTCCAATTCTGGTTACTCTGGCTAGCATTTTTTCCCTGTTTTTTATTTATAATCCCTCAATGTTCTGGAATCAATTGAGTTATTCAGTTGGCTGATTGTTTATTAAAGACACATCTATTCTTAATTCTTGAACTTCAAAATGCTGCTTATTAACTCAGATTTTTTTTAAAGTCTTATGTATGCTACACAGTACACAGTACTCCGTGAGTAGAGAACAACAGCATTACCACTCAAAATAGAAAGTTATAAATAAAGCTTCACGATCAGGAGTAGTGTTCTTTTATTGAAACATCATATAAAACTAAAGAAACTCACTGTGGATGACTATTTTAAAATATTTTTAATTGATCTACAGTGGAAACATAATGATCATATTCACACATAAACACAAAGTACATATTCTCTACATTTATAATCCCTAAGATTAACTCATTTAAATGAAAATTCATCTTAATGTATTACTTTTACAATAACTATTTTTGGTACCTATTTTACATGTGTATGCCTGATAGTTTGATTAAAATCTCTTTTCTTCATTTACCTATAATTTCCAGGAGTGCAGGAATTGTGTCTGTTTATACGCAGCACTGACTATCTGGCACTCCTGATACTTTCTGGATTTCCAGCACTGATTTCTGTTACTTATTTCTGACACATAGAAAGCACTCATATTTTTAAAAATTCAATTAAAGAATGAATAATGTATTATTTAAGAGTCTTTACTACATACAAACCAATTGCTGGTAGATTTTTTTTCATTAACATAAAGCTTTCATTGTATCCATATCATCATTAGAGACATGAAATTCTAAGAAAACACTGTAATTGGAGGCATTAGTTAAATAAGGGCAGGGGATAAATCTATTATTTTAAATGATAGCCATTCTTTCAGACAGAGGTTCATGTGTATCAGCCAAAGCAAGATTCTAGAAGCCTGGTCAAGGATATGGCAGTCTGTTTTAATTAATGAAGTTCAGAATTATTGGGTGTGCCAGGGCTCAACATTTCAAAAAGAAAATAAATTCTGTTCCCTTATCTTTAAAGTACAAATGCGATTACAAAGCATGAGGATATTCTTGCATGTCTTACAGATAGTCCTTACGTGGGTGGGGCAGTCCTAGGGGCAATGCTTTATAAGTAGTGTCCTACTGTGTTTTAAATTTTGGTAATTTTGTTAATAAGTCAAAGCAAGTTTAAATTACTTTGTTTTTCTGTCCTTTATATTTTGTCTGGAATTAAAACCTTCGACTGTACTCAAAGGCAAAATGTAAATGAATATATGTTTTATTCTATTTTATTCTTCAAAATTTTTGAAAAATTATATCCTCATTGTCTTTCTGACACTAGGCTCTCCTTCAGGTATCTCTTTATTACTCATTACTTGTTTTGTGCAGGTTCAGTTTCCATAGACACTATGAATGCTTACAATATGCCTAGCAACTGTTCTCAGATTTTTCTTTCAGAAAGCCAATGCCACTATTTGCTAATGAAGTTGTGTCGCATTGTTTCAGGAGATGTATAACAGGTGTTTCTTTATTTTAATTTTAATATTTAAAATTCAAGAGATACATTGTGCCAAGTTGATGCACTTTACTACACTATTCATCCTCTTATTTTTAATAGCATTTCCAATTTGTACTATTTTGCACAGTGTAAACTGCTTTTGAGTTATGCAAATATTAATAAATGTCAGTCTCTTAAATGGCACTAACTTAAGAGTACATCAGTTTTCAACTCTAAGAAAAACTGAGACAAATGTTGCAATTTAAGAGCGTTGTATACCTAATGGTAGACAAACTGAATGCATAGCAATCTTGAGCTAATTCAATTTGTCTCAATTCAATGTAACTCCACAAATATTTATTGAACATCTACTTTGGCAAAGGACTATTCCTGACAATGTTGTATATACAGAAATAAATAAGACATGGTCTTTGATCTTAAATTTTTTATGACCCATCAGATAAAATAAGCATGAATGCATATTCTAAATATTAGGCACATCATGGTACATCTGGCACTAAAAATACTAACATAGTGGTCTGTAACACAGAAGGAATTGAGATTAATGATGAATAAAGACATTTTAGAATGATTCATTTAGGAGTCCGCATTGTATTGTGGGATCTGGCCAGCAGCCTGCAATGCAACGGGGCAGATCGTCAGGTTGAGAAATAATAGACACAGATGAGATAGCGAAAGCTGGGTCCAGGGGGTCACCGCTTTCTGATCCCAGAGTGCCACCAATGCGCCAGATATATTAGCATTTATTATTAAGTTTAGTGAGGTTGAGGATAGGTTAGTGAGGAATTTAGGGTCATTTGATTATGAGGTGAGATGGTCACATGGGGATGAAGTAATTCTTTAACATAACATCTGTATGCAGAAGTACAGTATACAGATGTAAGAATTTACAATATAGTGTGTGCATCAGTAATTTCTAACAGAGCCTTAAAACAGAAACAGTCTTTCCATAACCTATGATTAGCAAGATATTAATCAGCAGTAACAGTTGCAGCAAAAGCTGGTTACAAACAATCCATAGAAACAGGACATGAAGCTAGACAACTGGTTAGACCAGAAATTCTCAGAAGGGAGTATGCCTTAACCCTAAAGAGGCCTGGAAGAACCATGGCAAGATGAGGGCGTTTATAGCCCTATCTTATCCATATGGACAGGCACCCCCCCATGCATCCATTTATAGTCTCTCCACAAAGGTCGCATTCCATTCCCAGAGCTATGAATATCTGCTTTTCTGCGATAGGAATCTTGGCAATGTGAAACCTCCCTGACTGCACGTCCATTCATAGACTCTCTGCAGGGAGAAGCACATCATGTGCTGTTGGCTCATTCTGGCAGTCCAACCTGGCCTTGTCTTTCACAATCCTGCATGCAATTTTGTCATCACAACAATCATGAGCATTTCATCTTTTATTCCATAGCAATAGTTTCAGGGGGTCTCCCTACAGCTCCTCCTTTTCTCTGATTTAAATGAACTATAGCAATCATACCTTGGTGCTGATTATGATTGGATTGAAGAATATTTTTTCCAGTTTTACACACGAGCAATAAACCAATAGAACAAATTATACACAGGACAAAATTAACAATAGTGGATTATCCAAAAGATTTTGCCGATTGAATGGGGTTGAGATTAGATAAACCCTTAGAGATACCGTCTAAAACTTCAGCACTGGGTAAAGCAGTTAAGTGTGCTTGAGAGGCCTCAAAAATCTGTTCTTTTAGCTTGCTTATGTCTAAACTTAAATTATCTTCACTTCCTTGTAAATGGTGTTTTACTGATTCCCAATTGTGAACAGACTCATTATGTTGAAATGGGGTTATACAAAAATCAGAAGTATTCCAATAACATTGCATTTGTAATCTATGTTCTAAACTCATAATTTTATTGCCCATCCATATAATAGTTTGCCTTAGGTCATTAATTTGGCCAATTTTTGAAGTTTGCCTTAGGTCATTAATTTGGCCAATTTTTGATCAATACCTGACTGAGAATTCCACATCCAAGTAGAGTTATTTATTTATTTATTTATTTTTGTCATTTATCCACACAATGAGCAGTTTGAATAGATTGATGTAATGCAACTCCAGCAGTAGCAGCAGTCACAGTAACAGCAATCAAACCCATTATTACTGCAATTAATGTAAAAATAAATCGTTAATCCTTTTAAGAATTTTTGGTAATATATTGTTAATAACATGGATAGAAGGGAAAGATTCCCAAGGCCTATGTTAGGCTACAGGGAGCCAAATACCTTCTCTGGTTCTGACTATTAAAACACTATGATATTGATTAAAGGATGAGTCAGTACAAGTCTACAAGTAACAATTAACACAGGTAATTATGTTGGTTTTTGAACTAATATGAATCTTTCCTACCAATAACATATATGGTGGTTTAACACAACTTTTAAGTGGTGTAGTTTTGTTGAACTCCATGTAGATAGTATATATGTTTTGAGATGGTACTCTTTTTTGTGAATGTGGAGTGGGGGGAATAGGTTGTATGAGAGGTGGTGGGGGAACGTTAGCAATGGGGAAGTATAAGTCCTCATAATCTTTACTGTCCCATCTTTGAATTGACTTTTGATGATTGCCATAGTGATATTTTTGGCTGTGTGGCAATAGTAGTGTAAATCAATCTGTTGTCTTAGTTTTCGAGGTGACAAGGTGGATTTACTTATAACACTTTCTCCAGGCCAAACTCTCATACCAGTCATAGCTATGGTTAATCTCTATAATTCTGAATGTTCAGGTCCTAAGTGGGGAACAACTTAGGCTTTGGAGAGGCAACCCCTGCCCCTTTCCACTTAAAAGGAAAAAGGGAGTTAAATCTATGATATAATAAGGGAAGTTTGTCACTACTTTTTTGATACGTAATATCATGGAGAAAATGTTGACAATCTCTGTGACCCTGTGAGCAATCATTAATAATATGACCTTTAGGAGCCCAATCAACAATGGTATAGTGAGAAGAATTAAATAACACCATTCCTTCTGAACACAATCCTTCCATATTAGTTTGTCAGCATTTGAAAACAAGTTTAGAGGACACATAGGTCCTAACTCCTGTTTTGATCTGCCTTAGAGGTTTTAATGAGAGCGCTACTACCAAGCGTCCTAAAGGAGGGACAGAGTGACCAGATGGTAGTGTGACCACCCAAGTTTGAATATCTAATGAGAGACATCCATTATTGGGTCCCAGGCACAAAGATGGATACCTAAAACCTAAAGTGATATTGAGAGGGGTTCCTTCTTCTGAAGGTTGGGTAGGACAATGATCATTTAGAGAACCAGGCATCCAAATACTATCATTAACATAGACCTCGATAGGAGCGTCCATCCATGTCATGGCTCGAATAAGAGGAGGAAAAGGAATGTACACCCAATATTTACAGTTGTTAACGGTCTGTGAGCTGACAGAGGGTAGACGGATCAATGTCATCAGGAGGAGGCAGAGGTTGAGCCGGACCTGGATCACTGGAGACAAGTTGTTCTGGATGGCTGACTGGATTGTCTGTTGTAAAGGAGTTAGCGTGGTCATTTTCTTCCTTTTGGCGATTGGATGGGTTAGTTGTTTCCTGCTGTGACACTTTTTCAGTAAATTTCTCTGTCTCGTTGTTGCATGCATTTTCAGGACACAATTTCTGGTGGCTAGCAGGAATCCAAACAGGGAATTGATGTTCACCTGGGGAAACACAAGCATAGCCTCTTCCCCACATTAAAATAGAACCTTTTGACCATATATGAGATTGAACGTCTTTCCACCATATTTCCCTTCCATGGTTTACCATAGGATGGTTACCAGAGAAATGTTTTTTGGCAGCAGTAACAGAATTAGATTTAGGAATATTAAGAAAATTTAAAGTGAGAAATGCCAAGTTTAGCTGTATGTGAGAGGTAGACAACTCCTTATTCCCCTCTTTTTGTTTAAGTAATTGGAATTTTAAAGTTCTGTTACTTTTAGTTTCAGGGGATCTCCCTACAACATTGGAATACACCTTAAAGGATGAGCAAGGATTAACTGGTAAAAACAAGAAGGAAATGCTTGTTATAACAAGAATGATATGAACAAAAGCAAAATAAAGGCAAATAAAAGAAACAGTAGGGACAAAAGTGTTGAATGCTGTGAATTTTATAAGCTGGAAGGCATGGTGAAGTGAGAATACAATGAGATACAAGGCAAAAGAAGTATATGAGGTCAGATCACGGTATCTAAAAATAGGTGTGCAGAGAAATACAGAGAGTCTATCTTGAGTATTAGTTTAGACTTTTTTTTTTTTTTTTTTTTCTTAGAAGACAGTTTCATTTAAGGTGCTACAGGTACCTATCTTGACTATGTGTATAATTTTTTCTTATTCCATCCACTAGGATTTTTCAAAACACACACTTGTGTAATTGTACACACACATAAACTGTTAAGATATCTCTTTATGTGAGCACTTTATAGCTGCTTCTGACCTGGTCAGTGTTCATTTATTTATAAATATAGCAACCTTATTTCTGTAACATACCTTATAACACCTTATCTATATGAAATGTATGAATCTGCATTACTCCCTTAAGAATGCAATTAAATGCCAACCAATAAAGAAAATGTAAGTATCTAAGGGGAAAAAAAAAGAAAAACTATTGATACCACAGAGTCAATTAATGAAACTGCCTACTCCTTTTTATAAGAGGTGCCTTCAGTATATTGTTTTGATCTACTTTATTTTATACATGGTTCTGATATGTGTGATGATCCGACCATTCAGTCAAAGAAACAACACAATAACAGAAGGAAAAAGTGCCATGTGATGCAAGTCATGCCAGGTTAGTGAGAAGTGGTAGCAAGGTGAAAATTAAACCTAATAATTCTACAAATAATATAAAACCATTCAAATTTGATAGGTAATTTTGTGGGTAGAGAGAAAGTTAGAATCAGTTTAAAATTTCTGTTATCCTCACAGAGTATAAGAAATGAGTAATTTATGGTGAGTCTTTTCTAAAAGAATTTAGATTTTGTTGATTATTAGAAAAAATATAATTTAGTTAAATTTGTAAAAGTAAAATCAGTTAATAAGTATAAAGCTGAACACTCAGATATTGAAATATCTTGATGCCTAATTTCAAATAACAATATTTAAAAACACAGAGCTTTAAAATTGGATGATGTACTTCTGAATACACACATAATCTAGAAATTGTACCAATCTTTTTCTATTGGTTTGAATTTACCTGTTTTTATTTTTCATTTCCAACAACTGTGTATCTTGCTATCTGGTTTCACCACACACAAAATATTTCCAAATTGTAATTAGCATGGTGTTAAGGCACATAGTAGACTCCAGTGAATACACTATAAATGAATGAGGGCACAGATGTTGTTAACTTTTGCTTTGTGGTATTAAGTTCTGTTCAGATCACTGATGTACAAAAGAGGACACTGCATAGTTTTAATATATAACCACTAGGTCTAAATATATCTTCTGACATCCAGGCATTGAGAAGTGAACAATGATAGAAAGAGCTGTAAATATGTGCATTTTGCCAAGTATATGTTCTCCAATTTACCAGAAAAAAAAAAAAAACTCTGCAAAACATAATGGATTTGATGAATCTAATAATAAAATTCTTCCAGTATGAGTAATATAGTCAATGAAAATATCTCTCACAGAAGTTAGAATTGCTTCATATAATGTTATCTTTTTTCCTTTACTACATTTTTTTATAACACATTTTTAGGTAAAAAAAAAAATGAAAAACAAATTGAAGGGAAAAAATTTAGTCTTTGTGGCATTAAGAAACCTTATTTGGCCTTCTTTGCCACTTCAAAAACTTATATTTTTAGAAAATGAAAATATTATTTTAATAAAACTGTAGTTGCCTTGTATTATCTATAGTAGGGCACATGAACCACTGTAGTTATTAGAATCCACTGCATTAAAGATAAGTTGCCTTTGGATGATACATAATGTGATTTTATTTGATTGATTTTTATCGTCACCAATCAGTAGCAAATATTGGTAGTCAAAAGAAATGTCGGTGTCAGTCTATAAGTGAACTATCTACATGGATAGAATTCTGATTTGTGAAAGTCTGAATCTAGATGCGGTAATGCATGCTTGATAAGCAAAGAAAAATGAGAGGATCAAATTATAAATAACAGAAAAACAGGAAACATGGAACCTACTCTCTTCTCTCATTATAAGTAGAACTTCGTGGTATTAAGCGCTACACATTTATTGACATATGGACCTTCACATTTTTGAATTCTTGGCATCATATAGGTCACAGCCTTTGCAAAAAAAATTAAACACCCTTAAGTGTTGTTACAGGCTCACTGGAAGATTGTGTCAAATAATTGTTTATTCAAATAATTATGTTTTCCATACATTAAAATTAAAGTCTTCTGCCTGACAATATAATAAGAAATTTCTAAAGTTCTGATCTCTGCTCATGTTTTGTTAGTAAGTGTATTTATGTCTTGAACAAGTGGGTTTAAATGGAAGTTTGGGATTCTGTTATTCCAGAAATTCAGGTACAGCTCCCAACTGTATTTTGAGAAAGTGAGAAACCATGTAGTTTGACTTACCAAAAAAATCCTTTACTAATTTCTTGTTGAACTGATTACCAATATATAATTTGCCCACAGGTGATATTTAGTACATTAAACAAAAAAGACATACATTTTCAAGGGTCCTTTCTTGTATTGACAGCTTGTATTTTGAGGGGTAGACACTGTAATATCCATTTTGCAGATGACCAAGGGATGGAAAATCATCTAAAAGTCATCAAGGAGTTAGTGATGATAAATTGTCAGTTTGACTCAGAAGTTCTAGGTTTATACTTGAGATAACTTTCCAGTATTCTATACAGTTAATCTAATACTAACCAAATAATTTATTTACAATCCGAAAAAATGATGGCAGATTTAATTGAGGACACATCCTAGAAATTGTTACAGAGGGCGAGTGTGCCCGTGGAAGATGATGAGGTTCTCGCTCTTGATTATTTGCTGCAGCAACAGTTCTTGGTCAACTTCATATTGCAGCTGCCTTTTCTTTAAAAGAAAAAAAAAATGTGTATATATATATTATGTACATATATGTATATAACCACTAAGTCTAAATGCATATATATATATATATATATATATATATATATGAGCTAAAAATCTCAATTTGCCTTCTTTCCAAGTTACCACTTTCCTCTTCTGTTCTTGAGTCTCTGATCCCTGCCTACAGGCCAACAAATTGTTCAAGAATAGGAGCAGGATATCTACTTCTTTCCTAATGGCTATCTCTGAAAATCAGAAACACACTCTTTTATATTTTTAAGTGGGTTTGTTGCCAGTAACTACAAGAACATAAAATGTAGCATAAATGGCAAGACTCACTTGTAAAATTATTTAGTCCCAGAAACATGAAGAAATAGCTACTTGGTCTTTCACAACTTTTATTTAGATTTGTCAGAGGTGAATTTAAATATTATAGGACCTGCCTGTCATGCCTTCCTCTTTATTTCAAGCACCTAAAGCAGCATCTCACATGTATCAGATGCTCTATAAATATTTGTTTTATAGCTAAATGAAGGCCTTTATGAGTGACTTATCTTTTCATAACACTGTGACTTGCTTCCTTTCTAAACATCTAGATTTGTTCTCCTTTGAGAATCAGCATACTGAACCATAGCTAAGCATGCAAACACACACACACACACACTCACACACACACACACGAGGCCCATGCTGAAAGCAAATCTCTGTAACTTTATCATTTATCCATTTATCATTGTATTATTTTGCTTTCCTGAAAGACTTTAACTGTTATTTTAAAGTCTACTTGTACTTTGAAGTAAACATTATTTCTTCTCCATTTGTTTGAAACATGAGCTCTGCAAAATGTGTTCTGTAGAATTTAATGTAAATGATGCTTTCAGAAAAAGGGTTTTGTGGCCTAATTATGATCAATACTAGCATAATTTTGTTTCTGGAAATTCCTGAAATAAAATAGCCAATTTCATTATGTTTAACTTGATTCCTTATCTTTATTTGACTAACAAAATTTCTTTCCTAACCCAAACATTTCATCTCAGTGAAACAACTGCCATCACAGTTGTTTTTATATCCTGTTTTTATATCCTGTCTTCAAGTAATATGAGGAATGTGACTTCACAAGGAGTCATGGACCACTTTTACTTTGATGGAGGACTCTACCCAAAACGAATAGTTGTGTCAAAACTGTCTCCATTTTTTACTTCATCTCAGCATTGTGAAGACCTCCAATTCTGAGTTCATTTGTGAAACAAAAATAAAGACCACACTCTGATTCTAACAAATTATGAATACCTCCTATATTTGGTCACCAACTGTAGCTACTTTCAAAGGCTCTCAATATCATGCATACCTGCCTCCCACCCCCCCACAGACAGACCTCAGATTCATATAATCACAGCTTGATAATAAACAGTAAAAATAAATAAATTAATGTTTGATAAAACAAGACAAATAACAAATAAAAATTTTAAAATGTTCTACAGATTCAATGTAATCTGTCAACATTGCGATGTTTATTTTTGTGAAAATGGAAGAACTCATCTAAAAATGTGTTTTTTTTTTTTTTCCAAGATGTCAGATTAGAGGCTTTTTGCATACCTCAGCCACTTGGATACAGCAAGATAATGCATAAAGAATAGCTCTGTGAACTTTAATTCAATAAGGGAAGTAGAAATCCACCAGAATCACAGAATCATGAAGGACACCCCAGATTGTGGGAAGGAAGAGAGTGACAAACAGCCCTTGATGGCAGGTGACTTATAACAGTGACTAAAGCCCTAGTATACAAGAGAGGCAAAAATCTTCCCTCTATGACTCTCCTTTCCTCCAGGGATCTAAGGAAGCCAAGCTGAGGGAGAAGATTTTGTTTCTCCCAAGCCCTTGAGCTGACTTGGGGAGAGGCTTGGAGACACTGTGATAAAAAGACACCAGGAAAAGCCTCATTTTCCCAGACACGAGACTGAGAGTAGGATGCCACCTTTAATCCAGGTGCATGCAAAATCAGCCATTCTTTGGTGGCCTGGCAGCATGACCACACAGGAATTTTAGTTAGGAGGGAGACTGGATTGCCTGCTCTGGAGTGGGGTAGGGGTCTCCACAGCCAGGTCTGTGAAAAGTGTCTCAGCAATAGACACTGGAATTGTGCTCTTCCCTGGTTCAGGCCTGACACAAAATAGCTGCTATAGTTGCAGTTCTCCTGGGTGATGAGATTTGTAGCTAAGGCCAGATTGGCAACCTAGAACAAGTCTCTGTGTACCATTGCTGGGTGTCCCAGCCTCCTCCCCTGAAACTGTTGTGCAGCAGAGCCCTCTCTCCTCTTGAAAGGATTTCTGCCTTGAAAACCCAAGGCAGAAATCCAGGTTTTCAGAGTATTTCCTTGCCTTTATCAGCAATCTAAGCCAATCCACCCTTCCTGTGCCTAGGTTATGGTGCAGTGGGGCCCTCTCCATTCCACACCCAGGTGAATCTCCAGGCAGATGGAACACCCGCTTGCCTAGAGCAGCAGCCTGAGTCACCCCATCCTTGCTGTGCAGAGATCCTGGGGCAGGGAAGCCCTCTTTGCTCCACTCCCAGGCAGATCTCTAGGCAGCTGGAGAACTCATCCTCCTGATTACAGGTTTAGGTCACCTCCCATAATCATGCAGAGAATTTGGGGCCAGGAAATTTCCCAGCCCCATGCCTGTGCAAATCTCTGTGTGCTTGGTGGCCACTTACTGGATTCACCTTTGGTGCTGGTGCATATGCTTGCCATCGGGGTACCTGTAGCTAGACCAACCTGGTTCAGCCCCACCCATATTGGACTCCACCCCTCTGGGGCTGAGCATAGAGCTAAGACCAGTATGCACCCCACAAATCAGTTCATTGCATGAGGTAACAGATATATTCTCCAGGTAAACAATGATTAAAGTATATACCCAACGAAACTGGGCAGACAGCTCTTATCTATAAGGGCCATCTACTGGCTTGTAAGTCAAACCACACAGCACATTATAACCCAACAGCAGAAGTGCGTATGGCTATAGAAGCAAAACCAAACGACCCTACCTAGCATTCTGTACAGTTGTACCACTTAGGTATGGGGTTAAATGGAAATTGAAATAAAAATATAATAGTAATACTATAGGGAAATAAAATAAAAGAAAAAATCCTACCTGCACAAAAATAATTACAAAAGTTAGAAGTGCTAGTATTTCCAGATAAGAAGGAACCTGTGCAAGAATTCTGGCACTATAAAATATATAAAGTAGTGGCAACACCAGAGAATAATACTAGTTCTCCAGAAATAGTCCTTAACCAAAAGTAGAAACTCAGATACAAAAGATAAAGAATTCAAATCATGGTTTGAAAGAAAGCTCAATGAGATTCAAGACAAAGTTGAAAATTAAGACAAAGAAACTTCTAAAGCAATCCAGAAATGGAAGGAAGAGAAAAACATATTTTAAAAATCCATCAGAGGTTCTAGAATTTAAAACTCACTTAAAAATTTCAAAACATAACTGAAAGCTTTATCCATAGACTCCACCACCAAACAGAATACAATTTTTCAAATCTTGAAGATCAGTCTTTTGAGCTAACTCAGACAAATATAAAGAAAAAATAATTGTAAAAATGAACAAAATCTTCTAGAAATATGAGATTGTGAAAAGCAACTAAATATACAAATTACTTGCATTTCTTCTTAGAAGGAGCAAAGCAAACAACCCAAGTAACATATTTGAGGAAATAATTTAAGAATATTTCTCTAATCTTGCTAGAGAGGGATATATCCAAACACAAGAAGCCAGAGAACACCTGCAAGACACTGTACAAAATGAACATCACCAAGGCATATAGTTATGAGCCTCTCCAAAGTCAATACTAAAAGAAAATAAATGTAGCAAGAGAAAAAGGTCACATTATATGCAAAGGGAATCCCATAAGGCTAACAGTGAAATTCTCAGCAGAAATTTTACAGTGCAAGAGAGATTGAGATCCTATGTTTAGAATTCTTTTTTTTTTTTTTTTTTTTTTGTTTTCACATTATATATATGACTTTTATTTTAGGTTAAAAGGGGTACATGTGCAGGTTTGTTATACAGGTAAACTCATGTCACAGGGGCTTGTTGTACAGATTATTTCACCACCCAGATACTATGCCTAGTACCTAATAGATGTTATTTTTTCTGCTCCTCTCCCTCCTCCTACCCTCCACCCTCACAGGCCCCAGTGTCTGTTGTTCCCTTCTTTGTGTCCATGAGTTCTCATCATTTAGCTCCCAGTTATAAGTGACAACATACGGCATTTGATTTTCTGTTCCTGCATTAGTTTGCTAAGGTTACTTTAAATTTTTACAACTGACTCAAAGTTAATCAATATTTCTACCCTTTCAGAATAAAAAAGGATCTTATAAAGCTTTAACTCCAATTACCACCTACCACCTAAAATAAGAAATTCCAGCCAATAATTGTATATCCCGCCAAACTAAGCTTCATAAGTGAAGGAGAAATAAAATATTTTTCAGACAAGCAAGTTGCAAAAGAATTTGTTACTGTAAGACCAGCTTAGAATATATGCTTAAGGGAGTTCTAAACATGGAAATGAAAGAACAATATCTACTACCACAAGAACGCACTTAAGTACATAGCCCATAAACCCTACAAAGCAACCACACAATAGAAACTGCGAAGCAAACAGATGATAAAAATTTCACTATAGATTCAAAATTTTATATATAATTATTAACCTTGAATGTCAATGCTAAAATGCCACCCTTAAAAGTTATAGAGTGGCAAGTTGGATAAAAAGCAAGACGCATCTGTCTACTATCTTCAAGAGACCTATCTCACACACTGGTTCACCTATAGTCTCAAAGGAAACAGTTGAAGAAATATCTAATCATACAAATGGAAAACTAAAAAGAGAAAGATTTGCTATTCTTCTGTCAGAATAAGACAAATAAAACGGACTTTAAACCAACAATAGTTTAAGAAAATACAAAGGAGGGCATTACATAATGATAAAAAATTCAACTCAACAAAAAGACTTCATGTGCCTAAATATATACACACATAACTTTGGAGCACCCAGATTCATAAAACATAAATCTTCTAGACCTATGCAAAGTTTTAGATAGCCACATAATAATAGTAGAAGACTTCAACACTCCACAACACAGTTAGACAGGTCATTGAGGCAGAAAACTAAAATTGAAATTCTGGATTAAGTTTGACACTTTGGTGTCAAACTTAGGCTGGCCTCAAACTCCTGGCCTCAAGGAATCCACCCACCTTGGCCTCCCAAAGTGCTGATTACAGGTGTGAGCCACCTCGCCCAGGCCATCTCTACTAAAATTACAAAAATTAGCTGGGCGTGGTGGCAGGTGCCTGTAGTCACAGCTACTCAGGAGGCGCAGATGGGAGAATTGCTTGAACACGGGAGGCAGAGGTTGCAGAGAGCCGAGATCATGCCACTGCATTCCAGCCTGGGTGATGGAGCAAGACTCTGTCTCAAAAAAAAAAAAAAAAAGACACTTGACCAATTGGACCTAACGGGCATCTACAGAATACTACCCAACAAACACAAAATGTACATTCTTCTCATCTGCATATGGAATATATTTCAAGATGGATCACATGCTCAGCCATACAGTAAGTTTCAATAAATTAAAAGTTTCAATAAATTATACCAACCATATTCTTGGACTGCAGTGGAATAAAAATAGAAATCAAAACCCAAATCTCTCAAGCCACACAATTACCTGTAAATTAAACAACTAGCTCATTAATGACTTTAGGGCAGACAATCAAATTAAGTCTGGAATTAAAGATAATCTTTGAAATAAATGAAAACAGAGATACAATAAACCAGAATTTCTGAGATACAGATGTGATTTAAGAGGAAAGTTTATAACATTAAACACCTACATCAAGAAGATAGAAAGATCTCAAATTAACAACACACCATCATACTTAGAGGAACTAGAAACTAACCCCAAAGCTAGCAGAGGAAAAGAAAGCTGTAAAATCAGGGCAGAATTGCCTGACATTGAGATAAAAAAATACATACAAAGGATCAATGAAACCAAAAGTTTGTTGTTTGAAAAGTTTAAACAGGAACAATATGCCACTAGCTGGAAAAAAGAAAAAAGAGAGAAATCCAAATAAGGCATTCATAAACAAAAAGGGCAATATTACAACCAATCTCACAGATTTATAAAAGATCCTTGCAAACTATTATGAACACCCCTGTACACACAAACTAGAAAATCTAGAGGAAATGAATAAATTCTTGAAACTACACAATCTCCCAAGATTAAATCAGGAAAACATGGAAACTCTGAATAGACCAACAGTGAGTTCCAAAATTAAGTCAGTAATAAAAAGTTTAATAATATGGTTAGGCTTTCTGTCCCCACCCAAATCTTGAGTTATAATCCCCCTAAGTCCCACATGTCAAGAGAGAGTCCACAGGGAGTTAATTGAATCATGGGGGTGGGTTTCCCATGCTGTTATTGTGATAGTTAGTGAGTTGTAATGAGATCTGATGATTTTATAAGGGAATCTGCCCCCTTCACTCAGCGCTCCTCCTTTCTGCCACATTGTGAAGAAGGTATCTTTCTTCTCTCTCATCTTCTGCCATGATCGTAGCTTTTCCAAGGCCCCCCTAACCATGCAGAACTTTAAGTCAATTAAACCTCTTTCCTTTATAAATTACCCAGTTTCAAGTATGTCTTTATTAGCAGTGTGAGAACGGACTAATACACCTACAAAACAGACGAGATGAAGTCATGGCTGAATTCTACTACACATACAGAGAAGAGGTGGTACCAATTGTACTGAAACTATTCCAAAAAACTGAGGAGAAGGGAATCCTCCATAACTCATTCTATAAAGTCAGCATTGCCTTGATACTAAAACCTGGCAAGGACTCAACAAAAAAAGAAAACTGCAGGCCAACATCCCCAATGAACGTAGACACAAAAAAATTCTCAACAAAAGATTAGCAAACTGAATAAAGAAGCACATCAAAAATTGAATTTACCATCAAGTAGGCTTTATTTCTGGAATACAAGGTTGTTTCAACATACATAAATCAATAAATGTGATTCACTACACAAACATAATTAAAAACAAAAACCATATGACATCTCAGTAGATGAAAAATATTTTGATAAATCCAACATGTATTTATCATGAAAAAACCCTCAAGAAAGTAGGCATAGAAGCAATACGGCTCAAAATAATAAGAACCAGCTATGACAAAGTCATAGACAACATCATACTATACAGGCAAAAACTAGAAGCATTCCCCTTAAGACCTGGAACAAAACAAGAATGCTCACTGTCACTAGTCCTATTCAACATAGTGATGGAACTGCCAGCTACAACCATCAGATAACAAAAAATAAAAAGCATCCAAATAGGAAAAGAAGAAGTTGAACCATGTTCATGGATGACATAATACTATGCCTAATAAACCCTAAAGACTCCACCAAAATGCTCCTGGATCTAGAGCCATTATCCTAAGCAAATTAGTGCAGGAACAGAAGACCAAATACTGCATCTTCTTACTTATAAGTGAGTTTTAAACATTGGGGGAACTCATGAACACAAAGATGGCAACAATAGACATTGGAGACTACTAGAAGAAAGAGGGAAAGAGGGTGTCAAGGGGTGAAAAACTATTGAACACTGCACTCAAAATCTGGATAACAGGATCAATTGTACCTCAAAAACTTCTGCATGATGCAGTGTACCCAGGTAACAAACTGGCACATGTGCCCCCTAAAACTAAAATAAAAGTTGAAATTATCATATAAAATTCATATGAAATCTCAACAGACCTAAAATAGCTAAAACAATCTTTAAAAATAACAAAGTTGAAGGACTTACTTGCTTATATTAAAACTTACTACAAAGCTATAGTAACCAAAACAGTGTGGTAGTGGCATAAAGGCAGATATATATAAGATAAAGTAGAATATAAAGCCCAGAAACAGAACTTCACATACGTGGTAAAATTATTTTTGGTAAGGGTTCTAAGATCTTACAAAAGAGAAAGGACAGTCTTTTCAAAAAATGGTGCTAGAAAAACTGATTATCTTCAGGCAAAAGAATTAAGTTGCACTCTTATCTAGCAGCCTATACAAAAATTAACTCACAATAGATCATAGAGTCATATGGAGAACCTAAAAAAATAAAAAAACTCAGAAGAAAACATAGGGCAAAAACTTCATGACATTGGATTTGGCAATGATGTCTTGAATATGACATCAAAGGCACAGGCAACAAAAGAAAAAATAGGCAAATTAGACTTCACAAAAATTTTAAAAATTGTTCATCAGAAGACAATATAAATAGAGTACAAAGGCAATTCATATAATAAAAAAACATATTAGCAAATTGTATTTCCTAAAAGGAATTGATATCCAAAATATGTAGACAACTAGAACCATACAAGAAAAATGAAACAACCTGATTCAAAGGAGGTCTATTCTCTCACAATGATTTAATACACTTTTTATCAGACAGAATTTGTTCAGACTTACTCAGGTCTATTTGAAAATAATGAGGGCTTGGAAACAAATTACTATTTTATGGTGTTTATGGAAGATTGAGGAAGAGTATCCAGATGTGAATTCCAAAATGTGAGGACTGATTTAAATGGCATTTTTGTGTGTGACAGAGTTCTATTTATTTGTACCATACAAATAGGAGTAGAATAATATTATTGACATTACATACTTTGTGCTACAAACTGTTTTATAAAATTTAATAGATTTTAGAATAGATAAAATGTAAATAGAATTATTACTTTTGAATCATTACTATTAGACTGAATTACTTAAAGCAATTTAAAAATCTGAAAGTGCCTTATAAGAATATTATTTATTATAGCATGTCTCATTGTTAGCATTTCTTATACTGGGATGGTTAATTTTAATTATCAATGTGACCAGATTAAGGGATATACAAATAGCTGGGAAAGCATTGTTTCTGGGTATATCTGTGAGAGTTTTTTTTTTTTTTTTCCAGTGGAAATTGCATCTGAATTATGTAATGAGTAAAGAAGATTCATTATCAGAGTTGGTAGGCCTCATCCAATTGGCTGAAGGCTCAAAACAGACCAAACAGGCAGAAGAAAGTTGAATTAGCTCTCCCTCCTGGATATGGGGCATCCTCCTTCTTCTGCCCTCAGATATTAGGACTTCAGGTTCTTTGGTCTTTGAATTTAGGGAATCACACTAATGTCCTCCAACACACTCCCACCTCTCCACCAGCCGCAGGGTTCTCAGGCCTTCAGCCTCAGACTAAGAGTTACACCATTGGCTTTTCTGGTTCTGAGCACTCAGATTAGAATAAGCCACACTGCAGGCCTCCCTGGTTCTCCAGTTGGCATATTGTTTATCCTGAAACTTCTCAGCCTCTATAAGGGCATAAGTCAATTCCCCTAAAATCTCCTAAAACCCATCAGATCTCATGAGATCCACTTACTATCATGAGAACAGCATGGGAAAGACCCAACTCCATGATGCAATCATCCCTCTCCAGTACCCTCACACAACACGTGGGAATTATGAAAGCTACAGGATGAGATTTGGATGGGAACACAGAGCCAAACCATGTCAGTTTCAAATAGCTAGAAGGTGGATATCAAATGTTCCCAACACAAAGTCATGATAAACAATTTAAAGGATGATATGTTAATTGCCCTGATCTGATCACCATGCACTATATGTATCACATCATCACTATGAACCACCTGAATATGTACAATTATTATGTCATTTTTAAAAAATTAAAAAATACTTTCTTCAGTATTTAACCGTATCTTTGTGACTTTTTCCCATAAAAGTTTAAGAATCAATGACATTTTTTCACAGTTATTTAACTACAAAATATTAATAACCTTCTACTCATTGAGAATCTCTTTCTATGAGAGAAAATGATTCTGTCTGGCCTGCCAAGTTATTTATGGAATTAGCATAGCTGTGACCTATAGCATAGCTGATATCTTTCCCTAGCTGCTTATACAGATAGATTTTGGCTAGTAATCCTAATTGCCTATTTGGTTAAGATGGTTGCTGCTGATAGAATGTATCAATGACTCTACACTAGAAAATGATTTCACTATGCTATTGTGCGTGTGTGTGTGTGTGTGTGTGTGTGTGTGTTTACTAATATACATGCTCAATTTCTTCTCTTTCATCTGAGACCTTCTGGCAGTCTGGAGCATACATTCCACTGTGAATTACAGGAAACAACTTTATACACACAGGCATATGCATGTTTGCACATGTGTATAAAACTGTGTAGTAATGGCAAGTCCTTGAAGAAAAATTACTGGGTTGAGCAAAGAAAGAGTGAATTGGGGTTGCTACTATGAATAAGGTAATCAACAAAAACTTCTCTAAGAAGTTGACATTCTTTAAGCAAAAACCTCAGTGAATGAAGTGAAACAGCAAAGTATGTGACTATTTTGGACAATAGCATGCAAGCGTGTAGGGAAAAAGCAAATAAAAAGCGATTGAGAAAGCAGCAGATGTGAGAAACAGCTGGAGACCGGTGTGGCATTTTGATTTCTTTAGAAAAACGAAATGGTCACTGCCAGGCTCCTGTAGATAACATAACACTGTTAAATCTCCAAAAAGTGTTTTGAGGTCTTTGAACTGCTTTGCCTTTAAAGTGAGAGACTGGAGTTCCGGCAGTCTTTTTTTTATGATCCTCAATTATTTTCACTTTTTCAAAGTTGACTTGTTTAATGCCAGCGTAAGAGACAGAAACAACTTCATAACTTTATTCAGACTTTGCAAAGAGAAAAATGTTACCAATGCTATTTTCAGTATATGAAATAGGATTTCTCTTAGGAAATTTCCTGCTCAGTGATTTCAATATACATCTTTACATTTGTTGTACATAGTATTTATAATAAAAATATATTCTAAAATTAAATTGATTTTCAAAATATAATTATGGAAATAACTGGGATGGATGGATAAGAAAAAACTTAATGGTTTATATATTGGATATAATTATATAAATAAAGTTATGAAATTTTAAAATCTTGTTAATTTTTATAAAATAAATGCTTCCTCTACTTTTGGATATACAAACCAGACTAACTTTTACATTTGAGAATTCTAACAACAATGCATGTACATTATGTGATTAAGAAAACAACTCACTTTTGATCTACAGGATATTGAATATAATTTATCAGGACAGATGTAGGAGAGAGTGTTGTTCCGGGGAAGAGAGTAGCTTGAGAGATCAAAAGAGTACAGGTCAAGTGAGCAATGAAAAATCAGGAGGCAGCTATGATCTCATGTCAAGGCTAAGTTAGATAAGAAGTTACTATGTAGTGCTCATATAAATGTCAAAATAAATGACAAAGACATGGAAAACAAGCTCTATAAGAATTTGTGGAACCGGGCCATATATAATACTGGAGATTCCCATGAGTATTAGAAACAAGACAAGCAGTTAGGAAAGCAGAAAGCAGTCAACAATGACACTGAAATGTTGAAAAAGCAGTGATGCTTACCTCAGACAGTAAACTTGTGAAGACTTCCTGTGTTAACAAAAGCCAGCCCTAGGAAATGGCCTGGGGGTGGTCTTGGGTGGGGGTCCCCAACTCCTGGGCCATGGACCAGTATCAGTCGGTGGCCTTTTAGGAACCTAGCCACGTAGCAGGAGGTGAGCTGCGGGCGAGCTAGCAGAGCTTCATCTGTACTTACAGTGCTCCCCATCGCTTACATTACTGCCTGAGCTCCACCTCCTGTCAGATCAGCAGTGGCACTAGATTCTCACAGGAGCTCAAACCCTATGTGCACTATGCATGTGAAGCATGTAGGCTGCAGATTCCTTGTGAGAATCTAATGCCTGATGATCTGTCACTTCTCCCATCACCCCCAGATGGGACCATCTAGTTCCAGGAACACAAGCTCAAGGCTCCCACTGATTCTACATTATGGCAAATGGTATAATAATTTCATTGTATATCACAATGTAATAATAAAAGAAATAAAGTGTACAATAAATCTGTTCACATGAGTCACCCTGAAACCATCCTCCACTCTCAGTCCACGGAAAAATAATCTTTCACAAAACTGGTTTCTGGTGTCAAAAAGATTCCCCAATCTTTTTGTACTCCTCACTGGTCTTGAATACAAAGGCAATGCATTACTATAGGACTATTACAACCTGGTTGGATTGGGGAACCTGTCATAGAGAGTAGTTTTTGACAGGAAATGCACAGGCACAAATTTATGGACCATTACATGGGGCAATAGAGAGTCAAGTTGCAACCATACTGTATAGCCAGCAATATAGTTTGTCTAAATTTGATGTTTACTAGTCACCTTCGATTTGAAGACTCCTCAGAGGTGTCATGATGTGGGGCTGTTTATCTAAATGAACAAAGATATATTTGAAAAGAATTTCATGAGCATTTCTCTATGACTTTGCAACAATCTGCTTCTTCTTACCTCCACATGAAATGAAATTAGACTTTATATCTCATTACTGAGATTGAATGCTTTCCTGGGTTATTTGTGTGGAAGGGAATATAAATTCCCTACTCCATTTCTGACTTTTGAAAAGCCTGGCTAAGGAGACATACCTGTGGAAATGAGGAGGTTCTAACCTCATCAGTTTAAGTGGAGACCATTTAAATAATTATGTTACACCAAGTAATATATTCTGATGTCCTACGAATCAATGTCACTTTTTATGTCTTTTCTTTCATTTATATTAATGGCTTCAATGTCCTCTTATTAAAGGTAACCCTAAATATATCAAAGATTAATAATGCCAATCCAGTGTACATTGATTATGATCGAGTTCTTGATATTCTCTGTATTTTCAAAGAATAAATACCGCCTAAATAACACCTCTTTAGTTTTATTATTCACCTTGGAAATACGCACCTTTGGCATATATATGATTGGAAAGGACCCATGAAAATATCCTCAAGAAAGCTATAAACCTTAGGATAATATATTGATTTGAGTTCTCTTTTAATCTGCAACCCAAGTATTTCCATACAAAAATTGTAAGCTTATTCCTCTGTGAAAAAACTATACATTGCTTTGCTTATGACTCAAGAAATTCTGTAATTTAAAAAACGCATTCCAAGAAAGCCCTGGTAGTAGGGACAATCAGTAAGTATTAAGCATTTACTGTGTAATACACTCTCAGACTATTGACAATCACCAAGTTCTCACAACAGACCTATAATATCTGGACCATTAAACTCATTTTTCAGGATAAGGAAATAGACACTGAGAGGATAAATTATCAGTCTAGGATCGCGCAGTTGGACAGTGACTGAGTTTCACATCCAGGTCTTACTAAATCCAAAGTTCAATGCTCTTCATTCCTGTGTAGCCAACAATGACTGTGTGGCCTCTAGATTCTCAGGGAAGTGGGAAATGGAGCAGATCAAATATGAGCACTTGAGAGAAGAAGCTGGCAGCAGGAGAGTAATAGCGGTCATCTGGAATAGCTCGTATCTTTTTTTTTCTGTCTTCTTCCAACATTCAGTCTGTATATAGAGGCAGGATGTTAAGTTCATTTTGGCACAGCATTGAGCTTTCAACACAAAATGTAGTGAGACTAAAATTTTTCTTGAAACCTAAAGCTAGAACATTTAGTGAAATTCGTAGAAAGTCGTTGTGGCGTACTACTTGCAAAAATGACTATAAATCTTCACCCACCCCTGTATCTGCATTCTTTGCAAGGTTATTCTTCAGGAACTGGAAGTACCAGGAATTAGGATCTGTTTACTCACCTATTCAATAAAAACTGACTATATAGCTTTCTTTGTTCAATAAAATGCATACAAAGTAATAATGTACTCTTTATTACTTTTTATTTTCAGAGGGCTTGTGCTCTTCTAATTTTCTCTTGGATCTCACAGTTACTAGGCATATAAGTCCAGGCTAGTCTGCTCTACCTCACAGCCAGACAACTGAGAACCACTTGAGGGTGACTGTCCTAGACCAGGCAACTTTCACTGAAACCCACAGCTGATAGCAGATGCAAGAGTAAGCCTAACTTTAAACGACCAAACTCTTATCAGCAGATGTGCCCAAATGATCCATGACAATAATATCTGGGTTTTTCTGTCTTAAGTTTTGGGATGGTTGTTATGCAATAATAGCTAAGTAATACAGCTGGTGAGTCATATGGTTTTTAAAAAAGTAACACATACCTAGAAATTCCGTTTCAGGGTAATAGTGAATATCAGTGGTAGAAGGAAATATCATTCAGAAATTCTCTCTTCCTCAGTGAAAAATACACAAACATAGTGTTTGAATACGCATTCTGTGGCAATTTATGATTGCTTATAATTCCTAACACGACTCAGAGATAAGAATAATTGGTATTTTAGTCTTTCCCAGAACTGAAATGTTGGGGTAAGCAAAAAGGTTTGCTGGAAAGAGGTTTATCCCATATAGAAATATGACGTAGAAACTAATATCTGGGAGAGTTTATATACAAAGGCAATGACATGAGAATTATTCATTAATTTAAAATGTCACTGTATAACTCAAACAATGCAACAAGATTTCTCTCATAATGTACAAAATTTATTACATCCCAGGTGGTGTCTCATTATAGCAACTAAAAAAAGCAATTCTCAGCCTTCTATTTGTGTCTTACCTTTATAGACATTCCATTCTCAATGGGTTGAACCTGTCAGAATTGTTGGGAGTTTGAAATGACAAGTCCAGCAAGAGAAAAACGATTCAGTTTCTGTTGAAAGTAAACATTTGAGAAAGCAGAAAACCAATATTTCTGTTCTTTGTCATGTAGAAGTTAAAATTTAATGAACCATTCGATAGACTTGAATTAGTTAGAAGGATTTAAATTTTCTAAATGTCTGGTAGATAAAGAAAAGATGTTTTCTTCAAAATGTATACGGATGAGTAAAGTTCTATATTACAACATATAAATACACAGTGTGTGTGTATTTAAAACCCTATTTAAATAAAATAAGACATTTGTGATATTAAAACTGTAAAACAGGATTATTAAAATATATCTGTGAAAGTGAAACAAACGTAATTTAAAAGGAGAAAAATGATAAACATTTTCTAGTTGTAGGATGACATGATTGCTATAATTGAGTACAAATTTGAGTATTAAGCTTTCTCAAAGTTCAAGTATAATGAAAAATATTGGGAACTTATTAAGATCCTCCTGTACATTAGGCACCTATTTAAGCATATTATCTATTTTATTTCACTTAATATACAACATAATAATCCTATGACAGAAATACATAAGACTCTATATCTTATTTGTAGCAGAAGAAAAACAGGTTTAATACAAGATAATTAGTTCATAACCTGGTTTTGCCATTAAAAAGCCATGTAATATTTTCAGGCCTTGATTTCCTCATCATTGTAATGGAAGTAATAAATAACACATTTATTTATTCTTTTGTGCAGTTAACATATTTGAATACACACTATGTTACAAAAATAATTAAGAAATAACTCATGTATGTGTGTTCGTAATAAAACAAATTCAACATAAACAAATGTGCAGGAATTTTTTATTCTTCTTCTAAACAGTGGAATAATAAGCAAACTTAGAGGCAGCTCACACTGTAGAAACAAACATAATTAGACAGATAATTGAGTGACCAAAAAAGTGGTATGGATAATATATATACTTGTAATTGCCGTACACCAAATTACCAAAAACTTACTCTCTTAACTAATGTACATGTATATACTGTCTTGCAGTTTCAGTGGGGATAGGACTACAGGCATGACTTAGGTGAATCCTCTGCTGAGGATTTCATAAGGCTGCAGTCAATGTGCTAGGCAGGCTGGATTCTCCTCTAGAGGCTCAACTGGGAAAGAATCTGCTTCTAAATTCATTTAGGTTGTTAACAGAACTCATTTTCTTACAGCTGCTTAACCAAGTACCACGGACTTTGTTGTTTCTTGGCTCAGGGGCTTCTTCAATGTGGCTGTTTACTTCCTCACACCCACAAGTAGAATCTCTAGCTCTAGCTTGTTTATATGGCATAAATAAAACGGGGGTGACAGCAAATCATTTTTGTCATATTCCATTGGTCAGAACAAGTCACAGGGTCCTTAAAACATGCAAAAGAGGAGATTATTCAAAGCATAAATACAGGAAGTAAGAATTGTTGAGGGTCACTCTGGGGTCTATTTCTCACATGTATACAGAAGGGAATACGAAACATGAAAGTAAAATGTGTCAGAGAGAGGGTCGTAATTAAAATGACAGTGTGACATTTGAGGCTATGAAATACGTTTGAAATTTCACCTTGTGAAATGGAATGGCATGAAGGCAAGAAGGTATTTGAGGTAAGTAACGTGAAAACGTACCAAGGGGAATGTATTTTAAATCTTATTATCCCTCATACATTCTTTAATAGTGTCCTGTTAAATAGCATAATCAATACATACCTTATGATCTATTTTAATATGTTGATCTATTTTACTTTTATGTACAGCATCGTTTTACTTTATTTAACATAAAGTAAAATTTACAACTTACCACAATTAAAAAGAAAATAACAAATTTGTTGGTTCATACTATACTGATATATTTGTTTGCAGGAGAATGCTTAAATTTAAAAATGAACTGATGTATATATGAATATATATTAATATATCAGTGTTTATATTTTTTATTCCACTTTTCCTTTATAATTATATAGCATTATTTGTGTCCACATTTTATATGCCCTACTCGTTTTTAAAAAAATTTTATGTGGGATTTATCTGAATCATATATAGCTTTCTTTTTCTCTCTTCCTTTATTTTCTTTTTTTTTTTTTTTTTTTTTTTTTGTTGTTGTTGTTGTTGTTGTTGTTGTTTCCAAGACAGGGTCTCCCTCTGTCACCCAGACTACAGTGCAGTGGCGTAATCACAGCTCACTGCAGCCTCGGTCTTCCCAGGCTGAGATAATCCTCCTACCTCAGTCTCTGGAATAGGTGGAACTACAGGCACACACTATCATACCTGGTTCATTTTTGTGTTTTTTAGAGATGGTGTCTCACCATTTTCTAGGCTGGTCTCAAACTCCTGGGCTCAAGCAATCTACCCATCTTGGCTTCCCAAAGTTCTGAGACTACAGGCATGAACCACCATGCCCAGCCACATATATCTGTCTCAATTGCTTAATCCAAAGCTTTTTTTTTTTCTTTTTTTAACTGAAAGCTTTTTAAAAAATATATGTTTTTAATTAAAAATGTTTTTATTAAATCAATTAAGGCCAATGACAAGTAACAACTTCAGTCCTTCAGCTTTAGCATTGATAATGCTGTGTTTGACAATCCCTAGATTATTTTAGCCGTGTTAGAAAAACAGACAATTAGGACTTTTTAAATCTTTGACAGATTGGTTTGCATTCACTTCATCTAAAAGTCAAAGTATTTAGATATACATTTAAAATTGAAGCATAAAATAGAAATAATAATGTTCACTATTAAAATATTCTTAATCTTTTAGTGGTCACAATAATATTGTAAATGCTTTGAAGAAATATTATAAACCTAGATTGATTATGATAACATACGTTTTGTTGGATAGACAGTTGCCAATTATGGTCTAAAAATCTGTAAGTATAAATTACATTACTTTTTTCTTAATCATATAAATTTAGTGTTTATCAGTAAAAACTTGTGTGTACATGCTCCCTAAGGTATTGAAAATAATTATTGCAATTTAATTAGACCAATACAGAAAATGAGACACTCAGTATGTGAAAGTGCAGACTCTGGATCCATGACCTTTTCGTGCAAACACTTACTCCACCATTATGATATGCGTGGTCTTAAGCAAATTACTTAAACTTCTTGTTCTTCAATTTGTTCATTTTAAAATTAGGATTAAAATGATATCTATTGCCTATGTTTATTTTGGAGTTTAGATAATTTACTACATATAAATTAAAATAAGTGCATACTTAAAACTTAAGAATTGCTCAATAAATGTTAACAGTATTACTATTTTTGTAAAATTATGAAGATACACAGAGAAATACAGCATGTTTTTATTTCTAGAGATATAAGTCATTTCTCTATAGCTAGTTCAAAGAGACAGGTGATTTTAACACTGGCAAAATATGCCTCAAATGAATTAGAGGCAAACTTAGTGCAAACTACTATGGGTGTGATCTAAACCACATTAAAAAAACCACATATTTATGAATAATATTTTTGAATGTAGTAATCAATTATTTAAATAAAAATAATATAATATATTGTGGTCTCATCTTTGAATAATTTTTGAGAGATTTTTCTAAAAACTATACAGTTAGCCAAAATCAGTATCTTTATCATCAAAATATGTTTCCAAGATTTTAGTTTGCAAAAGTTACAGCATATGTGAAAAGTCTCTTATTTTTTAATTCTAAAAACTGATCCTACAATTTTATATTGAAAGCAAGTATTTTCACTCTATTAAAAAAATAACTCGTAAAATTATGTATACTTTTTAAAAAACCAACTATTTTGGGTTATCTTGTAATTGTTTGTCTTCTTATTTATTCATTTATGTATTTATAGTTTGCAGTCAACTTTCCAGAGCCAGTAGATATAGCGGCTTGTATCTGTGTTGTCACATGTGGGAGTAGTCAAAATTGATTTTGCAATTTCTGTTAATATTGATTAGGAAAGAAACCTTATAAATTTCTGTAAAGTCTTTTAATCTACCATAATTATTTATGAAATAGTAGTGACCTTTGGTATTTTCAAATATACTTAGCTCTCTAATCTTAGGCTTTTAATTTATGAGATGGCTAAACCTAGTCAAATCAATAATAAAATCAGCATTATTACAACTATTATGTATCCATAAAAAGTTAAAAAATAAGATCAGCTTAAGTTTTATAGATATATATATATTAGTTTTATAGATATACATATAGGGAGATATTGAATATATCTTACAGATGAGTAAAAATAGACTGTTAATTAATCTATCATGGTAAGTGCTTTTCAGAAATATAATAATAATCTTCCATAGATTTACCATAGAACATTCTTAATTTTAGATTAAGATGGTTAACAAATATGACTAGACGTTTTTTCTTTTTGATCCAAGAATTCTTTTTTTCTTTTTTTTCTTTTTATTTTTAGATGGAGTCTCGCACTGTCACCCTGGCTGGAGTGCAGTGGTGCGATCTGGGCTCACTGCAGCCTCTGCCTCCCAGCTTCAAGTGATTCTCTTGCCTCCGCCTCCCAAGTAGCTGGGATTACAGGCGCCCACCACCATGCCCGGCTAATTTTTTGTATTTTTAGTAGAGATGGGGTTTCACTATGTTGGCCAAGCTGCTCTCAAACTCCTGACCTCGTGATTTGCCCTCCTCCGCCCTCCAAAGTGCTGGGATTATAGGCGTGAGCCACCGCCCCGGCCAATTCAAGACTTCTTATAATCCCTTGGAAAAGTTTTAAATGACTTTTGGGTTTGGGATATATAAAGTAGTCCCCCCTTTTTTTTCAAGGAATAGTCCCTAGACCCCCCACAATGGATGCCTGAAACCTCTGAGAGTACCAAACTTTATGCACACAATGTTTTTTGTTTTGTTTTCTTTTGTTTTGATTTTAATCTGATAACCAAGATGGCTGCTAAGTGACTATCAGGCAATTAGCACAGACGACGTGGCTACACTTGACAAAGGGATGAGTCATGTTCCCATGGGACAGAAAAGGCTAACATAAGATTTCATCATGCTACTCAGAACACCATGTAATTTAAAACTTATGAATTATTTCTGGGATTTCTGTTTATATATTTAGGCCACAGTAGACCTGATGTAACTGAAACCACAGAAAGTGAAGCTGTGGATAAGGAGGAAATGCTGTATTTATTTTATACTTTCTGAGTTCTATGTTTCTCTCTTTTTAAAATAATTTTCTCTTGCAAATGTATTCTTGTTTGTTCCAGTATTTGTTCAATATCTTTCTCCACACCTAGTTCTAATAGAGCACAAAACATGTCTGTTTCTGATCCATATTGAATCCCAGCAGTCAGTATCTACCTGGCATATAGAAGTTACTCAATAATTGACTGACTGACTGACTGACTGACTGACTGACTGACTGACTGACTGAATAAATGATTAAATGGATTTGCTTGGGGAATTTCTTACAATAAAACTTGGGCAGAAGCATTACATTATCAGCACTCAAGCATATTATGATTATTTCAGGAGAAATACACACATATAACAGATATTTTATTAAAATCATTTGAAAACAAAACTGGAGGCATGTCATACAAATAATCAATACGTTTTTACAGAGCATATCACTGATAACTCTGAAATAAAATGCTTTTTCTAAAAGACATTTTGTCAATAAAAGTTTGTGATTCCAATTTAAAAAATCCACTGTAAGTCATAAACTCCTGCTCAATGGTTCTTTGTTATAAGCCATCCTCCCTACAGCCTAATCTATAACATACACATTTTTATTACACCCGGTGCCTATGGGAATAACTTAAATTTCTTTATGAAATAGAATTACTTAAAGAGTAGGATTAGAGGCTGAAATTATCATCTGATTGCCCTTAGGATCTTGCCTCAAGCTAGGGCTTCTTGAGAGAGATATGAACTGTATGACTTTAGAAAAAAATGGGAGAAACTGAAATGAACCAGGATAAAGTTGATCTCTCACTATTACCACCAGCTTGTAAAGAATCATCCAATGTCTGGCTAGGTAATTTTTAATATTGTATTAGGAACATTCACTTTTGTAACAAATCAAAGCAATGCTTCTTTTAAGTTCAGCCGCCCTCTAGAGATTTATCTCCAAATAATAAGGAACCTTAACCTATTTCACAGTAGAAGGAAGTTAAATAATAAATGGAAGTTTTGCTTTATTTCTACTGTCCTGTCATACCATTGTTCCAGAGCATTTCTGTCCTAAATCACAGAATAAAGTCAGTTCAATTCTTTAATTCATAACTGAAAAGATGGTAACCCCACGCCCCATTCTTTTATTTGATAGCAGAATGTTTCCCTTCTTTTTTCTAAAATTGTCAGGAGGTAAAAATTAGACATATTTAAGAGTAAAATAAGTAATAAGGGGCCAAGCACAATGATAAGCGTGTATTCATTCACTCACACATGAATTCTATTGAGTTTTGTGATGATGGAGTAGATGGTAAAGCAGGATTGGGGAATGGCCCATGTGAAAACACACGACATTGTTTTCAAGCACCAACACTCAGTTAAATGAAAAGGCTATTAACTTAACTATCTATTAAAGAAGAGCCCAAAGGATACATGTCTTAAGAAGAATAACAAATAATTGAGCAATGCATGCTGATTTTTAGGTACTGTTCTAACTTCATTGTGTATACTGGTTTGTTAACTCTAACAAAAGCTCTATGCAATCAGTGAAATTACTACCCCCCACCATACAGCTAAGAAAGCTGAATTGGATGGAATAGAAACACATTCTTCAAGGCCACAAAACCAACTGGGGTGCCAGAATTGGACTGCAGAGGCTAACTCTAGAGTCTCTAGAGTATGGTTCACATTTTGACACCTTATATTCTATGACCTACAGCTTTCTCACAACCTCAGTACATTCAAGATCATGCTTGTATAGACTGTTCTTTAATCAGCATAAATAGCTCTCCTGCTTTTGGATTTACATGGCAAGGAAGAGTACGGATGTGGAGGAAGTCAGCAATGTCCTTAACTCAGTTTTAATTGCTGCTGTTTAAATATCTTGAAACAAATAAAAATATAAATTGATAAATCAGTATCTTGAAGCAGGATGGAAAATCTTACAAACTTTTATAGTCAGAAGATGATTTAGAGGTAAGGTATTAATACAACTAAAATTGGGCCAGGCACAGCGGCTCATTCCTGTAATCCCAACAATTTGGAAGTTTGAGGTGGAAGGATCACTTTAGACCAGCCTAGGCAACATGGTAAAACCCCATCTTTCCAAAAACAAAGCAAAGAGACCTAGTGTGATGCTTCTTGAAAGGAAGGCTGAGGTGGGAGGATCTTTTGGGTCCAGGAATTCAAAGCTTCAGTGAGCTGTGATCACACCATGGCACTCCACACTGGGCAACAGAATTAGACCCTGCCTCAAAATAAATAAACACAAATACAAATAAAATTAGATATTGGAGTCAAGATTTTGAATGAATAAACATTTGATATGCTATTAAAATATTTATAAGGTGGTGGTTAGGGTAGTGCCTAAAGTCAAAGGCCGTGAACTGTCTAAATTTAAATGCTGGCACTTCCTCTTACCACCTATGTGGCATTGGGAAAGTAGATTAACCTTTTTCACAATAACAGTGCGTACTATTGCAATGATTAAATAACTTAATCTTTATATTATAATGAGAGCATTAACGGGCACCAGTAAACATTCAGTAAATCTTGGCATTAGTATTTTGTATTCAAGTATTTAATAATTTCTTTTCTCAAATATAACACAAGACTGGGTATATGGGAAAGGAAAGAACATGGAAACAGACTGAATAGGCAAACACATTTTAAATATGGCTACTTGTGGGGATTTATTTACTTGACAAATACTTTATTAATTTCTATTATGAGCTAGTTGTTGTGTTGGTAATTCCTGGGAGTGATAAATATAAAACATTCTTTGTGAATGTACTTGCAATTATAAAGCATTTACTTTGCCTTTTTCCCCCATGGTATATACATATGCCTACTGACCATATTTCCTATTCATTTTCAGATGCATGCAGATCATGAATACCATTATAATAGAACTGTGTAAGATACATTAAATATTATGAAACATGATAACAGTAAAGACATTGAAATATATAAGACATATAAACTAAAATAGGCTCAAAATAATTTAACAACAGATATGTTTATAGTAGAAAAATATAAAATGATAAATGCTGTTAAGGAACAGAAATAAAGAGAATATAAATATCATAAATATATATACACTTCTAAAAATATAGACTCAAAATATATAAAGCAACACATGTTGGAATTATGAGATGAAATAAACATAAGTGAAAAATATCACAAAATTGAGATCAGAACTATTCTGCATTCTTTACTTGCTTTTGATTAGACCTGTGGTTCTCAACATTTGACTACACATTAAAACTACCTTCGAAGTTTTACAAAATACAAATGCCAATAGGCCATCCCCAGACATTCTGATTTAATTGGTTTGGGGTGCATCCTGGTTATCAGTTATGTTTAAAAGCACCAATGTGACTTTAATGAGCAGTTAGAATTGAGAACATTGTTATGGCACATAAAGGACTAATAATAAAAATGTCTTTTAATAATTTGCATAGATAACTAAGTCAAGTTGGGAGAATGAATGATAATTTAGTTTCAGTGAAATTCTACTAACTTTAGGAGCTCAGTACCATTATCAACTTTCTGCTGATAGAATCATCCTTGCTATAAAGGTAGAACTGATGTGGTCTGACAATTCTGAATAAAGACTGCAGTGAATAATAGATACATCAAAGGATAAACATAATTATTTTATTCGAGATAGGAAAGGAAAAGCCAAAAAAAATGATTAAAATGGTAAATACAAAATATGATGTGAAAAAATTCCCCAACAGCAAGAAGTACAATATAGATACAAATTGATTATTACCACGTAAACACACATATGTTAAGATAAATTAACAATACACCCCAAAGTGTATCTCCTCATATTTAAAATAAAGATACAGAAAAGGCTAATGATATGTTTATAGTAGAAAAATATAAAATGATAAATGCTGTTAAGGAACAAAGATCAAGAGAATATAAATACCTTATAAATCTATATACTCTTAACAATATAGACTCAAAATATAGAAAGCAACAAATGATGGAATTATGGGGCAAAACAAATGACAAATATAGCTGGAAACTTTATAAACATTAATGACAATTAATGTGGTCAAATACTCATATATTACAATTAATTAAACTAACATATTTAGAGAGAAATTTTATATCCAAAGAGCACAGTAAACATTTTTCCTTAGCACACCCAGAAAGTGCCAAACATTTACATAATCTAGTCCACAAAGTAAACCTCAATGAATTTCACATTGATCAACATTATTCAGATTATGTTGTCTCACCAAAATGAAACATTAGACTTAGAAATAGACAGCAAAATATGTTTTAAAATTTAAATTTGTTTCAAAAATAAATTATATAACTCATGTTACTTCCATTAATGAAGAAATAATAAGAGAAAGTATAAAGTAAAATTTTTTAAAAGTATAAAGTATAAATTTAGTGTTGCTCCATCAACACTAAATTAGATATTCCCATATATATGTATGAAATGCAGAGTCACATTATTGTAATATTAAAGAATGTCTGAGATGATATTATATGGCTAATATTTTATGAGTTTCCAGATATGATTTATATACCAAAATCTATACTTTTCCAGGATGCAGTTTGACTCTAACTGGTAGTCATTAATATATCTATGGAAATAATCAATATATAGAAAGATAGATATAGATATATAAAGAGATATAGATATACATAGATATGAAAATAGTAATAGATAGAATTAATATATCTGTGGAACTACTCCTGTGACTGGCTGTAATTTTTAGGTTTTTCAGGAACCTCCAAACTGTTCTCCTTAGTGGTTGTACTATTTAATAATTTATATCCTACTAATAGGAAACGAAGGTTCACTTTTCTCCACATTCTTGCCAGCATTTGTTATTGCCTGTCTTTTGGATATAAGCTATTTTAACTGGGGTGAGATGATATCTCATTTTAGTTTTGATTTGCATTTCTCTGATGTTCAATGATGTTGAACACCTTTTCATATACCTGTCTGCCATTTGTATGTCTTCTGAGAAATACCTATTCAAGTTTTTGCACATTTTTAATATAATTATTAGATTTTTTCCTGTAGAGTGGTTTGAGCTACCTATATATTCTGGTTATTAATCCTTTGTCAGATGGGTAGTTTGCAAATATCTTCTTCCATTCTGCAGGCTGTCTCTTCACTGTTGATTGTAACATTTACTGTGCAAAGCTTTTTAACTTGATGTGATCCCCTTTGGCCATTTTTGCTTTGGTTGTCTATGCTTGTGAGGTATTGCTGAAAATAAATTTTTGCCCAGACCAATATTTTGGAGATTTTCCCCAAAGTTTTCTTGTGGCAGTTTCATAGTTGGAGGTCTTAGATTTAAATCTTTAATCCATTTTGATTGGATTTTTGTGTATAATGAGAGATAGGGGTCTAGTTTCATTCTTCTGATGATGTATATTCAGTTTTCCCAGTCCCAGTTATTTAAGAGATGGTCTTTTTCCCAGTGTATGTTTTTGGCATCTTTGTTGAAAATGAGTTCACTGTAGGTATGTCAGTGATATGGTTTGGCTCTGTGTCCCCACCCAATGTCACTGCAAATTGTAATTCTCATTGTTTGGGGAGAGACCTGGTGGGCGGTGACTGGACCATGGCAGCAGAGTTCCCGCTTGCTGTTCTTGTGATAGTGAATAAGTTCTCATAGGATCTAATGGTTTAAAAGTGTGTGGAACTTTCCCCTTCTCCTCTCTCTCTCTCTCTTACTCTGCCATGGTAAGACATGTTTGCTTCCCCTTCACCTTCCACCATGATTGTAAGTTTCCTGAGATCTCTCAACCATACTTCCTGTATAGCCTGATGAACTGTGAGTCAATTAAACTGTTTTTTTTTTTTTTTTTTCATAAATTACCTAGTCTCAGGTAATTTTATATAGCTGTGTGAGAAAGGACTAATACAGAAAATTGGTACCAAGAGTGGTATACTGCTATAAATATACCTGAAACGTGGAAGCAACTTTGGAGCTTGGTCATGGGCAGAGTTTGGAACAGTTTGGAGGGCTCAGAAGAAGACAGAAAGAGTGGGAAAGTTTGGCACTTCCTGGAGACTTGTTGAACAATTTTTTTTCAAAATGCTGATAGTGATATAGACAATGAAGTCCAGGCTGAGGTGGTCTCAAATAGAGATGAGGAACATATTGGGAACAGGTGTAAAGGTCACTCTTGCAATGTTTAGCTAAAAAGACTGGTGGCATTTTGGCCCTGCTCTAGAGTTCTGTGGAACTTTGAACTTGAGAAAGATAATTTAGGGTGTTAGAAATTTTAAGTGGCAAAGCATTAAAGATGTGACTGGATTGTTTCTTTTTTTTTTTTTTCTTTTCTTTTTCTTTTTTTTTTTTTAGATGGATTCACACTCTGTCACCCAGGCTGGAGTGTAGTGGTATGATCTCAGCTCATTGCAACCTCCACCTCCCAGATTCAAGCAATTCTCCTGCCTCAGCCTCCCAAGTAACTGGTATTACAGGTGCTCACCACCACACCCAGCTATTTTTGTTTTGTTTTTTTTTTTTTTTTGTATTTTTAGTAGAGACGGGGTTTCACCATGTTGGCTAAGCTGATCTTGAACTCCTGACCTCATTGATCCACAGGCCTCAGACTCCCAAAGTGCTGGGATTATAGGCATGAGCCACCTGGCTGTGACCAGATTGTTTATAAAATATACACTCATATGTGTGAATGAAGAGATTATCTGAACCTGGAACTTATATTTAAAAGAGAAGCAGAGCATAAAAGTTTGGAACATTGGGAGCCTAGTCATGTGGTAAAAAAGAAAAAAAAACAAACAATTTTCTGGGGAGAAATTTAAGCCTACTTTAGAAATTTACATAGGTAAAGAGAGCCAATTGTTAATAGCCAAGACAATGGAGAAAATACCTTTAGGACATTTCAAAGACCTTCATATCAGCCCCTCCTATCACAGCCCAGAGGCCTAGGAGAGAACAAAAAAAATGTTTTTTGGGCCAGGCTAAGGGCTCAGCTGCTCTGTGCAGCCTTGGGACATGGCACCCTGCATCCTGGCTGCTCCAACTACAGACATGGCTAAAGGGACCAAGGTACAGCTTGAGCCGTGGCTTTAGAGAGTGTAAGCCCCAAGTCTTGGCAGCTTCCACGTGGTGTTGGGCCTGCATGTGCACAGAATCTCTGCCTAGATTTCAGAGGATATGTGGAAAGGCCTGTATGTCTAGGCAGAAGTCTGCTACAGAGGTGAAGCTCTCATGGAGAACCTCTTCTAGGACAGTGCAGAGGGTAAATGTGGGGTTGGAGCCCCCATACAGAGACCCCACTGGGGCACTGCATAGTGTAGCTGTGAGAAGAGTGCCGCCATCCTCCAGATGCCAGAAGGAGAGATCCACCAGTAGCTTGCACCATGTGTCTGGAAAAGCTGCACTATTCAACACTAGCTCATGAAAGCAGCCACAGGATTGGTATCCTGCAGAGCCACAGAGGCAGAGCTACTCAAGGCCTTGAGAGTCCACCCCTTGTATCAGTGTGCCCTGGATGTGAGATACAGAGTCATAGGAGATTATTTTGGAGCTTTAAAATTTAATGACTGCCCTCCATGTGACCTGTAGCCCTTTTGATTTGGCCAATTCCTCCCACTTGGAATAGGAACATTTACCTAGTGCTTACACTTTGATTGTATCTTGGAAGTAACTAATGTGTCTTTGATATTACAGGCACATAGGCTAAGGGGATTTACCTTGTCTCAGATGAGACTTTGGACTTAAACTTTTGGATCAATGCTGGAATGAGTTATGACTTTGGGGGACTGTTGGGAAGGCATAATTGAATTTTGAAATATGAGAAAGATGTGAGATTTTATAGGAGCTGGGGTGAAATAATGTGGTTAGGCTTTGTGTCCCCACTTAAATCTCATTTCGAATTGTAGTTCCCACTGATGGCAAGGGACCTAGTGGGAGGTGATTGGATCATGGGGGTGGATTTCTCCCAGGCTGTTATTGTGACAGTGAGTAAGTTCCTGTAAGATCTGATGGTTTAAAAGCATACGACACTTCCCCCCACCCCTCTAACTCTCACTTGCTTTAGTAGGATAAGGCATGCTTGCTTTCCCTTTAACTTCCACAGTGATTCTAGGTTTACTGAGGCCTTCTATTCATGCTTCCTGTACAGCCTGTGGACCCGTGAGTCAATTAAATGTTTCTTCTTCAACAATTAATATTATTTTTTATGTTTTTTTCATTTTATATAATTACAAATTTAAAGCTGTTGTAGTTTATGTAATTCCTACAGTAAAAGTGACAGAAAATCTTTTGAAAAATAAATATAAATTTTTATAAACATACACAATGGGAACTTGTAATATTTTTTAGATTTTTTTGCAATGTACTAAACATTGACCAGAACATCTTATTCCCTTTTAGATATTTTTTTCTATTTCACTTGAATTTCTTTTTGTGGAAATGTTTAACTAATTTTTTCTTTATTTTTTTTACATTTCACCTAAATTTTCCTTTTCATGATTTAATATGCTCATCATATTTTTCTTAAAACATGTTTGTTTCCTGAAACCATTCCTTATAAAGCAAACCTCCTAATCCTGTTAAACCTTGCAGTTATTCCCCATATACCATTTAAAGAATTTGAATCGTTATACTTCATTAGAGTATAACACTAAAAATAATTTTTCAAATTGATCTTATGAAGCCTTTGTGTAATACAAATATTATCTTTCCTAATTAATTTATAATTCTTGTGCTTATGTAACTTTGAATATGCAAAATGTTTACATTGTGGACTTGCAAAAATATTCTTTCAAGTCACTAAGCACTATTAGCATTTATGACTCATAACAACATAATGTTGTCATTTTATTTAAGAAACATTTTCATTATTTTAAAATGTAAGTGGAGCATACTAAAAATATATTAACCAAGAGCCACAGCAAGTGCTGCTCTTGCTTATTCATAATATTGTAATGTATTGTACACAAGTGGAGTTTCCTGCCAACATCTCCATTAGTAAGTCCAAACATCAAAAAGAGTAACTTGACTGAACTCGATGTGAAAACTTTCCATTGAGTGACACCAATAGCATGTTTAACAATTTTGTTCTACTTGAAAACACATTAAAAATTATATTGGTGGTTATACTGACAGTAAATTATAATGTGGTAGATGAAGACAGAAGAATAAATTAGGAAGTTACTGAAAATTGTAGAAATGTAAAATAAAGGAAATATTTCAAATAATATTTTAGCATTCAGTATGTCTTCTAATATTCTTTTTTAAAGTCTTTAATTTTTAAGCATTTTACATTTTAATATGTATTTTCATTTTGCTATTCTCTACCATTAACAACTATAGGGAGCAAAAGTTAGGAGTTTTGGCCATTGCCACTGGTATAGCATCTTTTAATTTTAGTACCACTTCATGTCACAATTTAAACTAGAACATATTTCATTTATGTTTAAAAATTATAGTTAGAAGACCCTGAAAATGCCACTCATAAAAAAAATTGGTTTGCCACAGATTCCTCAGTTACTCTCATTTCTCCTAAGTTATTGAGGTAGAAACAGAGATTAATAATTGACCTAACATACTCATATATACTCTTCTTCCCCATAATGCATAAGTGTCTTACATTTGTTTATTTATTTTGTATTTGTATCCTTCTTATATGGAAACATAAGGAATGACTTTGTTATGTAAAAGAATAATTCAGGCACAACACCTCAAGTTATGGACAAATTATTTTTCTGTCAGGGAAAACTAGGTCATCAGTGATATCAGTAACATTGTAGAAAATAAGAATTAAATTCCCAGTGCTATATGCCCTTGGTATATGGACATGTTTATATAATTCCATGGACCATGCAGTTGGCATAAATATGTATTTCATTATGGCTGAATTCTGGCACCAAGAAAATTAAGCTTAGTCTAAATGTATGGAATAATGTTAAAACTTAAAATTCTACTATAGCATTCTAACTGGTGTGAGATGGTATCTCATTGTGGTTTTGATTTGCATTTCTCTGATGGCCAGTGATGAGTAGCATTTTTTCATGTGCTTGTTGGCTGCATAAATGTCTTCTTTTGAGAAGTGTCTGTTCATATCCTTTGCCCACTTTTTGATGAGGTTGTTTGATTTTTTTCTTGTAAATTTGTTTGAGTAATTTGTAGATTCTGGATATTAGCCCTTTGGCAGATGGGTAGATTACAAAAGTTTTCTCCCATTCTGTAGGTTGGCTGTTCACTCTGATGGTAGTTTATTTTGCTGTGCAGAAGCTGCTTAGTTTAATTAGATCCCATTTGTCTGTTTTGGCTTTTGTTGCCATCTCATACCAGCTAGAAATGCAATCATTAAAAAGTCAGGAAACAACAGGTTCTGGAGAGGATGTGGAGAAATAGGAACACTTTTGCACTGTTGATGAGACTGTAAACTAGTTCAACGATTGTGGAAGACAGTGTGGCGATTTCTCAAGGATCTAGATCTAGAAATACCATTTGACCCAGCGATCCCATTACTGGGTATATACCCAAAGGATTATAAATCATGCTGCTATAAAGACAACATGCACACGTATGTTTATTGTGGCACTATTCACAATAGCAAAAACTCGGAACCAACACAAATGTCCATCAGTGATAGACTGGAGTAAGAACATGTGGCACATATCCACCATGGAATGCTGTGCAGCCATAAAAAAGGATGAGTTCATGTCCTTTGTAGGGACATGGATGCAGCTGGAAACCATCATTCTGAGCAAACTATTACAAGGACAAAACAGCAAACACCGCATGTTCTCACTCATAGGTGGGAACGAAACAATGAGAACACATGTACGCAGAGTGGGGAACATCACACACTGGGAGCTGTCATGGGGTAGTGGGAGAGGGGAGGGATAGCATTAGGAGAAATACCTAATGTAAATGACGAGTTAGTGGGTGCAGCACACCAACATGGCAAATGTATACGTATGTAACAAAATTGTACATTGTGCACATGTACCCTAGAACTTAAAGTATAATAAAAAATAAAAATAAAAAAATTATACTATAGCTTATTGTCAACAGAACAGGATTTAGTAACTGATTATTAAAAACTGATTAGATCTAGACTCTGATCTTTTCTTAAAATTTAGTCAGCACAATTATTATTCTCTCATGACAGCATTCAGCTTAGTCTCAAAACCCTATGGAACTGAATTCTACAAAATCCAAATGAGCCAGAAAACTGATTCTTCTGTACAGCTCTCAGAAACCAATGCAGCCTATAGACATCTATATTTCCGACCACTGAAATCTGTACTAACCTTCTGATCTACAAAAACGTAAAATAATTAATGTGTATTGTTTTAAGCCAACACGTTTGTGCCATTTCTTTGACTGCAACTATAGAAAATTTGGAGACACGCTAACTCATCTAAATCATTATGTTAAATCTGGCTTTAAATACTTCTCAAATCAACTCTCCTCTTTGCATTTAAATATCATAATTCAAGCCATAATTTAAGAAATTATATATTATTATATATGTTTCAATATTATATATTTACTAATTTTAATTATGTCCAGAAAAATTGTCAAAGGCTTGGAAATGGGTAAAACAGTTTGGTATTTCCTTTTAGTAGAGTCCTGAGCATTGCCTTGCAGAAGCTCTGGGAACTTTAGAGTATGAGTTTTTGATCTTTAAATATTTTTTGACTAAGTTATTTTACAATTCTATAATGGTAAGGTTAACGTGTTGAAATTGATAGCGGTGACAAGAATTATTGACTATAAGAATGCAAATTATTAATATAATCAATTTCTGCCCTATACAAAAGATAATCCCACATTTAACCTTTTTTTTTTTTTTTTTTTTTTTTTTTTTTTGTCCCTTGGAGATAATAACCAGTTTTCATCTATTAGTAAATAAATTTTGGCATTCATGACTATGATGTAGAGCAAGCAAATGATACTCCTGCTTGGGCCAAAAGCAAGACTGAGAAACCATCCAACTGAATTACCGTGAATGCCATTACTCTGACTAGTTAATGAGTTAAAAATCTTACTGGTATGTGATTATTTTATATTTATAGATATTCTTTTCTTAAATTTTAAAAATTTACACTTTATTATTTACTATCTCAAAGTCATATCACCAGGTATGTCCTACTTAAAGACACAAGTAGCTCATTTATATCTCTGAATGAACTTCAAATTTCTTTTTTGTTTGTTTGTTTGAGATGGAGTCTCACTCTTGTTGCCCAGGCTGGAGTGCAGTGGCTTGATCTCAGCTTACTGCAACCTCCGCATCCCAGGTTCAAACGATTCTCCTGCCTTGGCATCCCAAGTAGCTGGGACTACAGGCAACCGCCACCATACCTGGCTAATTTTTTGTATTTTTAGTAGAGACAAGGTTTCACCGTGTTAACCAGGATGGTCTCGATCTCCTGACCCCGTGATCCGCCCACCTCGGCCTCCCAAAGTGCTGAGATAACAGACTTGAGCTACCACGTCCGGCCTCAAATTTCTTAAACTAATATTCAAAGCTCTTCGTACATACATACCTGAAAGCCTCTCTTCGTCTTTTAACAGCCTCTCCTATTTGTATTTCAGATTCCCATCTTTCCTTGCAGGCTGTTACAGGTGTTATGCTCTGTTTCAGCTCTTAATTTTACCCGAACTTCTTCTCCTATTTTCTTCTTTTACCTTCCCCTTCCTTAATTTTCAGTTTCTATTTTAAATGTTTCTTCCTCTTATAATTCTTCCTTGGACACTCCAACCTGGAATGCCACACTAACAAAGCACATGTCATCTTCTGTTTCATCACCAATAGACTCCGTAAACATGATTGTCGTATTCTTCACTGACATACATCCCCATGCTCCTAACACTTGGCAAAGTGTATGCTATGCATGAGTTTAATTATGTAAAGACTGCTTTCTCTTTAGTTGATTATCCATTGTCTAATATAACATTACTTTATAAATGCAATACTTCCTATAACCAAGGAAGTCTCATTCCGTGACCCAGTTGAGAAAAATCAATCTCACTATAAATTTATTTATTATTTTTATGAAAGAAATTTAGGGCTTTTGATAGGATAATTATGGATACACAAAACTTTGTGAGTTTGGAGACACCCATATTATTTTTTAAATCTACTAAATACTTTCAGTTTTTAAAACATATATAGAAGAATCATAAGAAACAATATATGTTATTAAATACCTTTGAGAGTTTGTTGAATTATGATTTTGCATTTCTGCAACAATAACTAAGATAAATCATTTTCTTCTTAACTTTATAAAACTTAAATACTAGAAAAGAATGTTATAATATGACGATAATATAAACTGCTAAATACTAAATATTTTTTAAAAATGTTAACTTTATTTTCCTTTAATTATAAAATTGAAAAGGTTCTAAACAACTATAACATACTACATAACGAAGATTTCCTTTGCTTAAATTGTAAGAACTATTTTCCCACAGAGACAAAACATTAAACATACTATATTTTATAAACAATAACAAAACAATAGCATCAACAATTTGATTATATTTGTTTCTAAACATAAATGTTTGAATATACAATACTTTCCTTTTTCATTTATCTATCCCTCTTGTATCCAAATCATATTGAACATGTAACATTATTTTCTGATGTTACATAATTCTTTTCTTCTGGTATTTGAAAGACCAATGTGAATAGCAGGACTACAAGAAGGAAACAAAATATCATTTTTCACTGACCCTTTGGGGAAGAGAAATATGTTCTCTAACCTCAGTATAAATCAACAGAGAGTTTTCTGTGGGCAGCTTACAGTATTCTGACTAGTGTCTCAGGAATGTATGCTCTGTGAGTTTTCAAATTCTTTCAGAATTATGCTCTTCAGCTTTTGAGCCTCTAGAATTTTAAAGTTTAGTTTTGATTTCAAAGCTTCATTATTTCTTCTACACCACATTACCTATTAGATAATAATGTAGTAAAAGAATAGCCAAATTTTACAGTTTTAAAATTTTCCTTTTATATCCAAAGTAGTAAAAATTATGAATTGAAATGAAGAGTTGGGAAAAATAAAATCCAGAAAAGTAGGATCACATAGTTATTAAACGCCATCATACATTACACTTCCTTTTAATAACCTGTGTAATGTGCATAGGTTACACATTTGTTCTCCACTGAGGACACAAAAATATAAAATAACATAACATAACATAACATAAAGTAAAATAAAATAAAAGCAAGGAAGAAAGGATAGTGATAGCAGAATATTTCCTTGTCCTGAGAAATTGCCCCTCTGATATTTTAAAATATCCTGAAATTGAATAGAGTAAAATCCGAGGGAGGTAAACTGACTATCTCTGCAATATTTATGTCACATATGTTTTGATAGTATTTTTTTTTTACTTAGCTTTTTGTAATAAGTACTTCCATTGTTTATCTCGCTGAATGAGAGATTTTACTTGATTTTTTTCTCACATGCTGGATTTTCAAATTCCAAAATCTAATAATTAAGAAATACTTCATTAGTTGATTTCATTACTAAATAGAGGCTAATATAGAAAATGTATTGTCAGTTCTGCTTTTAGTAACAGCTACAAATTGTTTTTCTCTATTTCATTAGAAACATGTTAATTTCTATAGATTTCTCTTTTATGAACTTCTGGGGAATTTTTCCAATAATAATAGAAAACAACCATATGGAATCTTATTATCAATTACTGGTTACTTAATTACTGAATTGACAACTTCGGAATGTACCATTGTATTTTTTAAATGAAAAGTCTAGTTTACAATTTGTTACAGAGAATTTGCTATTTAAACTGAAACGAACATTTTATATATTAGCTGGAAAAAAACGTTAAATAAATGCTGTAACACAGATTTTCTTTGGTCTTGTCTTAATATTTAACACAATTGAAAAAAAATTACACAAATGTATGATCCTAGGAAATAATAAGAATATCTAGATTATAGATTATAATTATTGTGACCAATGAATTAAACATAAATTGAGTGCTTATGAAGTATTCAAATTACCATAGTAGAAAAACTATAACAGGTTATAAATAATTAATATTTAATCTGTCTATTAAGAGATAACTTCTTTGTCCCAGCAGGCTGAGTGGATAATAACGTTTGTTAATGATGCTATCTGAAAGAGTATGAAGGCTGAAGATTACTAAATTTCTTTTATGTTATTTGTTAAAGCTCATTTTTATTCACAAAGGACAGACGATTTTTCAACTTACCTTCATGTATGTATATTATTGCATCTCTATTCAAAATAAAAAATAAAATACTTTTATGTTTAACATATGGAAAACACTTGATAAATTATTCCAGTGAAATTACTGATATATTTAATAGTAGATTCAATAAAGTCTCCTGGGACAGAGGCCATTATTCTCTTTAACAGTACTGCCCTAGATATAATAAGGTAGAAAGGGACATAAAGATTATGTACTTTAGTCAACTTATTTTACAGATAAGAAAACTGTGAGCTGAGACCTACAGAGGTTAGTTTATCTCACAAAAGTTTGTGTAGCTAGTTATTGGCAGAATTATTACCAAGACCTGAGTTTTCTGAGTACATTTCAGTATTCTGTCTACTAAGCCATGCTAGACTTCTTATTTAATAAAACCAAAATGCTATTTTTTAAAACATGCTAGTAACATTTATTTTATGTTAATCTACTTTTTTTTTTTTTTTTTATTATACTTTAAGTTCTAGGGTACATGTGCATAACGTGCAGGTTTGTTACATATGTATACTTATGCCATGTTGGTGTGCTGCACCCATCAACTCGTCAGCACCCATCAATTCATCATTTATATCTTGTATAACTCCCCAATGCAAGCCCTCCCTCCTCCCCCCTCCCCCCTCCCCATGATAGGCCCCAGTGCATGATGTTCCCCTTCCCGAGTCCAAGTGATCTCATTGTTCAGTTCCCACCTATGAGTGAGAACATGCGGTGTTTGGTTTTCTGTTCTTGTGATAGTTTGCTAAGATTGATGGTTTCCAGCTGCATCCATGTCCCTACAAAGGACGCAAACTCATCCTTTTTTATGGCTGCATAGTATTCCATGGTGTATATGTGCCACATTTTCTTAATCCAGTCTGTCACAGATGGACATTTGGGTTGATTCCAAGTCTTTGCTATTGTGAATAGTGCCGCAATAAACATACGTGTACATGTGTCTTTGTAGTAGAATAATTTATAATCCTTTGGGTAGATACCCAGTAGTGGGATGGAAAATAGTATTACTATTTCCTTCATATAATATTACATAAATTACTTTATTCAGGGAGTGGAATCAGATATTCAATATTTTCAAGTAAATTTCCTGAGTACCTTTTAAGTGAATATTTGAAATACCAACACAAGTGAATGAGAAAGTGTGAAGACATCTGTTCTCTGATTCTTGAAAAATAACTCTCTCAAGTACTATTCAGAATTTGTTGAGCACATAATGTAGCAGCCACCATACAAGGCACAGAAAAATAAGACCAAAGGGATATAAAGTTTACACCATGACTGATTTTGATAATTACACAAGGGTGATTAGAATTTTCAGGAAAACTGTGAGGTGTCATTTTATACTGGAGCATAATGAAGATCAACATTGTATTTTACATAGATTATTTAGACAAGTGCAAGATGAAGTGTTTTGGGCCAAAATTAAAAGCAACAAAATAAGCGGAATTAGCAATCAGAGAATTGACATGGATGCTTTCCAAAGTAGTCACGTGTGAGTGAAAAGGCAATGACAGTGAACATAAAGAGGAGGTAAATGGCTCAAGACATATTAAGAAAATAAAATACTAGGTTTTGATAGCTAAACAAGAAAATGAGATGGAAAAATCATCAAGAACACAGCCCTGATGCTTGACCCTAACTGTGTGGATAGTCGTGCACTTAGCAATAAATAAAATACAGAAGGAGAATTCAGAATAACTGGAAGTAAAAATTATAATTTCCATTTTAGACATTGAGTTTGAGGTGCCTGTGTATCATTCAAATGGTGATGACAACTAATAGAAATCCGAAATGTGACTTCAGAGAGTTAAAGTTTTGGAAATCATCAACATGTAAGTGGTAGCGGAAATTTGGGATAGAAGTAAAATATCCTAGGATTTAGATATAAAGCAAAAAAACATTGTCTAAGAATAAAACTCTGTTCTATGTTTACGTTCAGGGGACAATCTGAAGAATGGTAACTTGAAAATGAAATAATGAACTAACTGAAATAGGAATGATACCAAGAAAAAACTGTGAGCAGCACAGCACACTCCAAACACTAGGTGGAGCTCAAGGTTCCTCTTTGCTAATATGTTTCCATTAAGGATGGACCAAGTTAAAGGGCAATGTTATTTTTCTACACAAGATGTGGCATGGTCTTCTTTTTGAGATTTGTTTCCTTAATTTTTCTCTTATTTCCCAGGAATATGGCCTCAAAGCCAAAGTGTTAAGTCAGTAAAATTTTGGGTATGTGATACCCAGATGAGCTCTAGGCATTAAGGTAAATCAGTCCCCACCCTGCTGCTGCCTTCATTAACTTCTATCACCTTTACTTTCCCAAATTGTAATTATGTGGACCACCTGCATCAAAATTATCTAATCCAACCACCAATCTACTGAATCAGAATGAAGTGGATGGGGAGTTTTCCTGGTAAAATGCGTTTAAAATAAGCACTTCTTACGATTGTTAAGTTTCCTAGTGTTTAGAACAATTGATTCAGATGTGAAATATAAACATGGACCTAAAAAAAATGGGCCATCAATTTCAGGATCTAAACATGCCCTGTTCAATACAATGTCCAGTAGCCACTTGCTACATGCAGCTATTGAGTACTAATATTATTTACTGGGGAATGAAGAACAGAATCTTTACTTTTATACAATTATAATTAAATTTAAATTTAAACCTTATGCCTCTATCAGTAAAACTTTTGGTTATATCTGGAACAACTTGTTTATATGAACCTATTTTTAATACTGTAAATATTGTAAACACTAAATACATACATGCATTTCTGATTAAAAAATGACATATGGATTGATATGTGCTATCTTTAAGTATGAACTGGATTTTGAAGATTTGACAAGAAAAAAGAATGCAAAATATTCATTAATAATTTTTATATTGATTATTTGTTGCAATGATACTGTTTTCACCATATTGAGAAAAATTAAGTATAAATACATATAAATAATTTATAGCCATCACATAAATTATACATAACATCTAAATAATATTATATATAACAATACATGCAAAAAGTATATAATGTGGACATTTAATGTATATATTTATACTATATATAGTATATATAGAAAATTATATAACAAAACATTTTATTGCATATTAAATAATACAAATATAGAAATATATAATAAATATAAGTAAATAAATAAAATAAAATATATTACAAAATTAATTTTTATTTTTCCTTTTGCTGCTTCTAAATGTGGTTACTAGACATTTAAAATAATATGTGTTGTTCACATTTTACTTCTATTCAACATCATTGAACTCAGCAAAAGTAATTCCATATGTGAGGTTTCTACTGCTGCATAACATATTAGCAAAAATCTAGTGTCTTAAAACAATCACATTTATTGTATTGTAGTTTCCATGATAGATGTCTGGACATAGATGAGCCCTGTCCTCTGTTCAGAATGTCATGATCACTGTGTTACACAGGCTACATTCTCATCTGAAGGATCCACTGGGAAAAAAATCCCTTTCCAAGTCCATTGAGGTTGTTAGCAGAATTGATTACATTGTGACTGTAAGATTGTGACCTTCAGCTCTTACAGGTAGCCTGTAGATTTTGCCTTGGAAGCTTCTCTGTAGGTAATTCACAACACAATGGCTTGCTTCTTCAGAGCCAGCAGGGAGCAAGAGCAACTCTAGTGATGGAGATTTACAGAACATAATAGCATCATAGGAGTGATATCTCATCACCTTTGTTATAAAATGTAACATAGGTATGGGAGAGATATTCCTACATCATTGCCATTTTCTATTGGCTAGAAACAAGTCACAGGTTCCAATCACGCCCAAGCAGAAGGGATTATACAAAACATGAACACCAATAGGCAGACATCATTAAGGATTACTGTAGGGTTTATCTGCCATGTATCTGTAGTTTCATATCCATCAATGTTAGTAACAGACCACACTGTCAGTTAGCATAAGAAAATTTCTTGTTGCTGAGCTTTCATGAGGTTAATTGAATTGTACTTTAGCACTCCTCTTAGAACAGCTCTGCATTACATATTAATATAATCATGAATATAATTAGCTCTAGGTATATAGAAAAAAAGTAAAGTTGTTTCCAGCAATACAAACTGTAAGTAGTTTTTTCATTTTTTCATATAAAGACAATAACTGAAAAGTTAATACTAATATGTACGACAATATGTAATTAAAATAATGCTGCTGTTGAGAGAAAATAAAGACCGTTTCCCATAGGCAAAACTAGGTCAATTCATATTACAGATATATTAAGCTGTATTCCTACTCACCTAACTCACTTTTTAGCTACATTCACATTAATGGAAAATTTTAAAAATTTTTGAGAAAATTTAATTTTATTATTTCAATGATGAGGCCTCTATCTCCTAACACTTTTTTGTTGATAGTAATTTTATGCTAATATACATTCCCTAAGAGCACAATTGCTACAGCAGAACTGTGCATGATTAATAAATGACCTTACATAAAACAACCCTAGGACCTATGGCAGAGATGATCCTTAGTCAAATATTTGAGGATCCCCTGAGACTGGATGTAGATTCTATACGTTGGGAAGAAATGGATTTTCCTCTCCACAGGTTGGGGAGAGTGCATTTTCCTCTCTAAGAACACTGAACTTGCCAAAAGAGATTTCAACAATTTTATGTATTTGTATGATAGAAAATCTTCTAATTTCAAAAAAGTGGAACATTTGCATACACTTACATGAGATTAGTATTTTTTTTTATCTGTGGTATTAGTAAAGTTTAATCTTTGGTGCAAACAGAATGGAAACATTCTAGGGTATATACTATATAGGGTATATACTATATCATAACATCTAGGGTAATACTAGATGGAGCTGAATAAAAATGAGTGCCTAGCAAATAATAAAATGAAACATACAATCAATAGTTATTCAAGTAAAGTATTGATACAAAATATGTTATGTGGAAAGTAATTTTCTTCCTATTTCATAACATTCCAATTATAAATTTATCTTGGTTATATAAATTGTCTATGTATTCTTCATTTTCAAAATAATAATTTTGACTTTAATTTTTGATTATTTTTTCTAAAATTGTAAAATTTCAATAATTATTTTGTAGTTTATATCTTTATTTCTTACATGAAATAAATTCATTGGCTAGAAAGAAAGAGTATAAATTTAATGAGTTTAATAAAATTATTAGTAATATAAAGTCAGGATATTTATAACTGTAACCCAATAAATGTCAGCATTTATTAGGAAGAAAATGGGGAAGTTTAACAATAGAAGCAGAAAAAATACCAATATATTCTTATACTTACTATTTTGTTGGTTACTGTTTGTAGTGTTTTTATAAAATGGGGAATAGAAAGAAGGCATTTAGGAGAACAGATATTTCAGACAAAATTTTCAGGTACTGTTACAAGGCACTAAAAACATAATTGATTACAAATAGAGAAAAATCACCATTACAATGAGCTTCTATATTTATTGTCTAAGAACAGTATTTTAGAAAAGAGCATAGTAGGCTGTGTTACAACTGAGAATATAATATTACAAATACTGTGCCACATTTCAAAGACATATATAGTTCTCTTTTATGAGTTAACAAGGACAATTTAACAAAATCTTTAAAACTTTTATTTTGACAACATGGTAGTTAATATTTAAATACATCTAGTGCTGGCAGTTGAAGAGACTTATTAACAAGAAACTGTCAATAATATTATTTATAGTTTCTCACTGGTGAGAAAAGAGCAGCATCATTAATTGCACCCATTTAATTGTCAATCTATTATTTCATGATTCAATATTATTTAGATAACTTGGGCGATCCCATCAAAAATATTTCGTTAGGAAAGGTGAACAAATAGTCTCACAATCTGAAACTATATTATATCATGTCATATCCTTTTATTTAATGCTATACTATATTATGGGATATGTTTGTTTTTTATTTTAATTAATGCTGTGTAATTAATCGTATTTAAATTTCATCATATAAGATAACCATTTGCTTGTTTTTTATAACCTTCTTTGTCAAGAATTTTGAGCAGGGATTGGCTGGGAGGCTGTTTTTATGTTTTAGTTTTAATGTTTTTTGGTTTATTTTATTTACTTTCTAAAAATTTTACTTATTTATTTTGTGTTGGAACAGGAATTGGCTGGGTGGTTATGCTTAATTTATTGCCAGCTGCAGCCCTTCAAAAGGCTGCATCAAGCTGATGGCTGAGCTTGGCTGAAACATCCTAGATGACTTCACTCTCATGTCCAATGTTTTGGTGTTCCTCTATGTGGCCTCTTCATGCTGTTAGTTTGAGCTTTCCCACAGTATGGTACTTTCAGGGTACTAGAATTTCTTATATGACAACTAGATTCATGAGTGAAAATTGTAGTGATAGGGTCTTTAAGCAATCAACCTACAAAAAGCCTTAGTATTAGTTTTATTATATTCTATTGAACAAATAAAAGTTCAAAATTAGCCTTAATTCAACTTCTTCGATCTTATTAGAATACTAAAAAAAAAAAAAAAAAAAAAAAAAATTCTCTGAATGATTTGATTTCTGCCTATCTCTACAACATTTTGTTACTTCTTCTTTCCCACTAGACCCTGGAATTAGCATTTTTAAATTGTTCCTCCAAAAGAAAGCTTTTTCCATCTAGGGTCTTCATATATATCCTTATTCTTAGAATGCTGCTATGTGATACTGAAAGCCCAGCACAAATGCTACCTATAGCATGCCATTTTAACTACCTTATTTTACTGGGTATCCCATTCAACTCTTGATTATTGTCTTTTATTTATAGTTTTCTTAATGATTTATGATTATATCCGTATTTATATCTAAACATAAATATATAGGTTATTTATTTGTCCATTTTTTCATTGTCTGTCTTCTCCAACAAAATATAAGCCCAACAAGAAAACAGCAATGATTGTTTTATAAATTTTTATTTAGAACATAACTAATATGCCACTGTGGCAAATGTTTATTAAGTAACATACCATTGTGGCAAATGTTTATTAAATGTTTATTAAAGAAATGACAAGAAAATAGGGTGGTAATTTAAAGTTAAATGAAAAAAATATATTTTAAAACTAAATGAGTGAAATGAAACTTCCATGTGGGTTTGTGTGTATGTACTTGTGTAGATGTGTAATTGTGTTGAGAAAGTCTGGAAGATTTACCAGAGTATTAGTCCAACATTTGATCTTTAGAGAGTTGTATTATTAGTGAATGTTTGACTACTCCCTCTTTTACTATTTTTAAAAAATTAAATATGGATATGTATATTTATTGTAATAAATGTGAATTTTGTCTCATGTTACTCTTACCATACTTTAGATTCTTTGTGTGCCAGATGAGTATTCTAACTTCCATGGCTTATTTTCACTACAACCTATTTTTCTGCATCGTAGAAGTAACTCATGCTATAGTTATGTATAAGTTGAAGCTAATTAGGTTTAATCATTATATTAATTTTCTTTAGGGATGCATTCAAGTAATTGTATAAACCATACAGAAAATTAATACCCACTTTGCCTTTGGCATAACACTTTCTCTTCTGCTATTTAGTAGAAATGGATCACATAAATGTTAAATTTGTGCTAGTCTGCTGACAGTGAAACTTAAAGAAAGTTCTCATGCTATTAAGCTAAAGTTGAAACAGAGTTAAAGAAATTTCTCAATTGTAAGAGAAATGTGAGCTTTGCAGAAAGTAAATTGGCTAGGAAAAATTCAATGAGGTGCCATCTAAAATGTGTAGCTAAAGTAAAGAGAGTGCTTTGTAGAACCTGTGAGAAAGCAATTTAGATATTTGTGGTGATAGCTAAGATTCTTGGATACCTAGAAGTAAACTAAATCTGAAACTACTTGAAAGATAGTGAAGAAAAACACTCCATCTTGTATCATTTTTGTGTTTATTTTTGCTTGTTGATCTGTCATCATGGTTAATCATTTGTTATTTATTGCATCTTTCCATTAAACATACTGGAAGAACAAAGATTAAAACTCCAAAAGCCAAAGTAGCTTCCATGAATGAGAATATTCTCTGCATGTCCAGTATTCATGACCACTGCTTAACTTTTCATTCTTTTTCAAATACCACTGAAAACATTTTGATGAAGTTACTTCCAAGCCTGTATTCATTTGTGTTCTGACATTAAATATTACTTGAAATGTCCAAATAATTAAACTTCTATGTTAAATGTCTTTGCTAAATAATATATCAAAACATCTCATTGTGTATGAATCCATCTCATTATGTATGAATCCTCTTTGTCATTTATTATTTACAATCAGCCGGAAGTCTGTTAAACCATGTATATATATTATCTAATTTAATGTTTGTGAACCCTGAATAAGCTCAATTATATCAAACTCCTTTTAAAAGTGAGAAAGTGAAGCTCAAAGATCACTGAATTTGTTCAAACTTTGAACTAATAATAGAGAAAGCTGGTATTTGAATCACTTCTCCTTAGGCTGAAATCTAGATGAATTAATGGTTTAAATATTTAAAAAATCATCAATGCGTTAGAAATTTGATGAACAAATTTTTAAATTTTAGCATTAAAATGGTTTCCTAAGGCAAGAAAATGTAATACAAGAATGTGTAATGATAAATTTGACTGCAAATAGTTTTAAAGTACCTGGCAATAAAAGGAACAGGCCAGGCACAGTGGCTCCCATTTTTAATCCCAGCAACTTGGGAAGCTGAGGCAGGAGGGTCAGTTGAGCTCAAGAATTCAAGACCAGCATAAGCAACTTGGTGAGACCTTGACTCTACTAAAAATAAAAATAGAAAGTTAGCTAGGTGTGGTGGCACATACCTGTAGTGTCAGCTATTCAGGAGGCAGAGGTGGGAGTATCAATTGAGCCTGAGAGATTGAGGCTGCAGGGGGCCAGTGATGATGTCACTGCACTACAGCCTGAGCAACAGAAAAAAACCGTATCCCTATTAAAAAAAAAAAAAAGAAACAATAAATAATAATAAAAGAAAAAGTCAGAATGATAAAATGCAGACAAAATTAGCACCACATGTTGTATTAAATAGCAACATTTTTAATTGAGAGCCAATCTTAGCAATTTAAAGAACACAGCTAATAAAAACAGAAATAGAGATAGGACATATCCATTGCAAAACACGGAACACAAAGGGAGCATTAACCCATAAATGTGTGCTGAAATATGTAGCAATTAAATATGGGACTATTTTAAAATTGAAAAATCGTTTTAACTCGTGAGACAAACATTATTAAGAAAAGAAAGATATAGAGACAAAAACATTTACAAAAAAAAAGAAGTTTGCTTTGAAAAAAGTGAACAGAAATTGAGGATTTAAGAGCGCTGCTCACCAAATTTTAAAAAAGAAACACAAGCATAGTAGCTGAATTAAAAAAAAAAAAAAAAAGCAAAATTATCAAATTTACTGTGTTTACAGTTAGCCCATTTATGGTGAACAATTTTCCTACATCATCATCATAACCAATAAGGTCATATCATATCTTTAGATAAAAGCTAAGCAAAATAAAGAAAAGCGTCTCATTTAGGAACTATATATATTTATGGAAAAATGCCTGGTATTTTATTAAGTTTGGAGCCTAGAATTAAACAGAATGACCCAATTATTCATAGTTTATTACTCAGTGAAAAGTGTTTTGTTTCATTTTGTTTTCTGGCCGTGGGATATAATGAACATGCCTACCTATAATGGATTCAGATAAAGGTCAATATTGTTTCCACAATTTAAAAAGTGAAACAGGTTTGTATTGTGAAAAGTAGGAAAATGGGTGAAGTCATACACAGCTAGTATACCAGCAAATTGGCATGTTTTTCCAATATTAGAAAAGATCTTCAAAATATTCATACATTTAACCCAGGAATTTCCTTCCCGAAATGTAATATAGAAATAATTATATGAACCACATAATTGTCATATAATTATCATGACAAATGAACCACAGTTTGTGTTATAAGGTGGTCATAATGTTGTTTATAATATCTGAATATTGGAAACAACATCCACATGTCAGTCTTCAGGGATGGATTAAATTTTAGCATATTTATTAAAATTTTAGCATATTCATTTAAAATTATGATGCCAATCTCTTTAATGGAGATTAGCCAATAAATATAATGAAGTAATAAAATTCAAAAACTTGTTTGATCCTTGTTTTGAAACTACTAACCTATCACTTTTATAGATAAGTATAAATATGAAAGACTATACATAAAATGTTTGCCTTTATTAATCCTAGATAATCCGTTTTTGACTATTTGCTATTCAACATTACATCTTAAACATAAAAGAATGAATATGCGATTTCTAAAACATCTTCAGAATTGTGACAATACTAAATTGTTTTTTTCTTTTCTTTCAACTTTTGTTTTAGGTTTGGAGGTACATGTGAAGGTTTATTATGTAGGTAAACTCGTGTCATGCGGGTTTGTTGTACAGATGATTTCATCACTCAGGTGTTAAACATAGTACCCAATAGTTATTTTTTTCTGATCCTCTCCCTCTTTCTACCCTTCACCCTCAAGTAGAACCTGGTATCTGTTGTTCCCTTTTTAGTGTTCATGAGTTTTTATCATTTAGCTCCCACTTACAAATGGGAACATGTGGTGTTTGGTTTTCTATTCCTGAGTTAGTTTGCTAAGAATAATAGCCTCCAGTTTCATCTATGTTCCTGCAAAAAGATATAATCTCATTTTTTTTCATGACTATGCATAGTATTCCATGGTATGTATATATCCCATTTTCTTTATCTGTTCTGTCATTGATGGGCATTTAGGTTGACTCCATGTCTTTGCTACTGTGAATAGTTCTGCCGTGAACATTCATGTGCATGTATCTTCATGATAGAATTTTTTATATTTCTCTGAGTATATACCCAGTAACAGCATTGCTGGATTGATTGGTAGTTCTACAGTAGTTCTTTGAGGAATTACCATACTGCTTTCCACAATGGTTGAATTAATTTACATTCCCACCAACAGTTTATAAGTATTCCCTTTTCTCTGCAACTTCACCAGCATCTACTATTTTTTTACTTTTTATTAATAGCCATTCTGACAGGTGTGAGATGATAACTCATTGTGGTTTTCACTTATATTTCTCTAATGGTCAGTAATATTCAGCTTTTTTTTCATATGCTTGTTGACTGCATATATGTCTGGTTTTTAAAAGTGTCTCTTCATGTTCTTTGTCCACTCTTTTTTTCTTTTTTTTTTTTTTTTTGAGACGGAGTTCTGCTCTGTCACCCAGGCTGGAGTGCAGTGGCGTGATCTCGGCTTACTGCAAGTTCCGCCTCTCAGGTTCACATCATTTTCCTGCCTCAACCTCCTGAGTAGCTAGGACTACAGGCGTTTGCCACCATGCCCAGCAAGTTGTTTTGTATTTTTAGTAGAGACGGGATTTCACCGTGTTAGCCAGGATGGTCTAGATCTCCTGACTTCGTGATCTGCCCACTTTGGCCTCCCAAAGTGCTGGGATTATAGGTCTTTGTCCACTTTTTAATGAGGTTGTTTTCTCTTGTAAATTGTTTAAGTTCCATACAGAGTCTGGGTATTAGACCTGTGTCAGATGCATAGTTTGCAAATACTTTTCTTCCATTCTGTAGAGTGCCTGTTTACTCTGTTGCTAGTTTCTTCTGCAATGCAGAAGCTCTTAAGTTTAGTTATATTCCATTTGTCAATTTATGCTTTTGTCATGATTGTTTTTGGTTTTTGCCATAAAACCTTTGCTTGTTCCTATGTCCAGGATGGTACTCTGTAGGTTGTCTTCCAGGAATTTTACAGTTTTGCGTTTTGCATTTAAATTTTTAAATCCATTTTGAGTTGATTTTTGTATATGGTATAAGAAAGGTGTCCAGCTTCAATCTTCTGCCTATTGCTAGCCAGTTATCAGAGCATCATTTAATGAATAGGGAGTCTTTTCCTTATTGTTTGCTTTTGTCATCTTTCTCAAAGTTCAGATAGTCATAGGTGTGAGACCTTATTTCTGGACTCTCAATTCTGTTCCATTGGTCTATGTGCCTACTTTTGTACAGGACCATGCAATTTTGATTATTGTATCCCTGTAGTATAGTTTGAAGTTGGGTAATATGATATCTCTAGCTTTGTTATTTTTGCTTAGGATTGCCTTGGCTATTTGGGCTCTTTTTTTTTTTTTTTTTTTTTTTTCCAGCTCCAAATGAATTTAAAAAATGTTTTATCTAGTTCTGTCAAGAATGTCAATGGTGGTTTGATAGGAATAGCATTAAATCTGTAAATTGCTTTGAGCACTTTGGTCATTTTAGTGATATTGATTCTTCCTATTCGTGAGCAAAATGTTTCTCCATTTGTGTCTTCTCTGATTTCTTTGAGTGGTTCTCCTTGTAGAGATCTTTCACTTCACTAGTTACCTGTATTCTTAAGCATTTTATTGATTTTGTGGCAATTGTGAATGAAATTGCCTTACTGGGTTTATTCTCTGTTTGGCTCTCGGTTTGGCTCTGGATTGTGACATATAGGAATGCTAGTGATTTTTGTACATTGGTAGTGTATCCTCAAACTTTTCTGAAGTTCTTTATCAGCTAATGGAGCTTTTGGGTTGAGACTATGGAGATTTCTAGATGCCCTTTATTTCTTTCTCTTGCCTGATTGCTCTGGCTAGGACTTCCAGTACTATATTGAATCAGAGAGGACATCTTTGTCTTGTGCCAGTTTTCAAGGGGAATGCTTCCAGCTTTTCCCCATTCAGTATGATGTTGGCTGTGGGTTTGTTATAAATGGCTCTTATTATTTTTAGGTATATTATTTCAATACTTATTTTATTGAGAGTTTTTAACATCACTATGTGTTTTATCGATAGCCTATTCTGAATCTATTGAGATAATTATGCAGCTTCTGTCTTTAGTTCTGTTTATGTGAGGAAAAACATTTATTGATTTGTGTATGTTGAAACAACCTTTCACTCCGGGAATAAAACCTTCTTGATCATGGTGGATTACCTTTTTTGATGTGCTGTTGGAGTTGGTTTGCAAGTATTTTGTTGAGGACTTTTGCATCAATGTTTATCAAGAATGTTGACCTGGAGTTTTCTTTCTTTTTCTGTCTCTTCCAGGTTTTAGTATCAGGATGATACTGGCCTCACAGAACAACTGGAAAGGGGTCTCTCTCTTCAATTTTCTGACATAGTTTTAGTAGGAATTGTACTAGCTCTTCTTTGCACATATGGTAGAATTCAGCTGTGAATCTGTCTGGTCCTGGGCTTTTTTTGGTTGGGAAGGGGTATTGACTTTAGGGGCAGTTACGTGATATAAGTAAATTCTGGAGTAGGTTGGGGTAGGGTAGGGGAAAAAGATTTCCCCAAGATTCACTTTTCAAAAGCCAGATTTATGAAAATGCCACTGATTCTGAATTTCTTTTTCTCTTTAATAAAGCACACTTAAATTTATTTAATTGAATGAAAGTTTTAAATAAAAAAGTACTTTATTGCAGGATGATATTATATAAAAATATAAAATTACATCCTATGTATCAGCTATAGTATATGACTCACTTATTTCCTTTTGAAATTGATGGTCTACTGTGATGTTTTTTGTTATTTGGAAGATTCGGCTGCTCAGTGAAGCTCTGTTCTTTTCAATGATTTCAAATATCTCTTGGAACATCTCTGAAAAATTCATTTTATGGTTCTATCAAGTCCTGTTGACTTTTTGACCCTTGTCACTACTTCTGGTTATAAAATTAATGAGCAAATACTTTTGATCACTGGATTCTTAACAGGCACTGAACAGAAAATATGTGTCATTTTCTTTATGTGTAGAGTACTGATTTTCACTCAGTGAAAATTCTTAGTTATCTTCAACAGTGTCAACCATAGATGCTTTAACTTTGTTTCATTTAGAAAACAATTTTTACGACGTCATGATTTTAACTGTGGTGAGACGATATCCCATTGTTGTTTTGATTTGTATTTTTTTGATTAAGATCAATGATGTTGAACACCTTTTCCTACTCTTATTTGCCATTTGTATGTCTTCTTCTGAGAAATGTGTATTCAAATTTTTGCCCATTTTTTGATAGGATTATTCTATTTTTTTTCCTATAGAGTGGTTTTAGATTCTAGTTATTAATCTTTTGTCACACGAGTACTTTGCAAATTTTTTTTTTCCATTATTTGAGTCATCTCTTCACTTTCGCTTGAATCCTTTGCTGTGCAGAAGCTATGTAACTTGATGTGCTGTCATTCATCCAGTTTTGTTTTGGTTGCCAACACTTGAGGGCTATTGCTCAAAAAGTGTTGGCCAGACCAGTGTCCTGAAGATTTCTTCCAATGTTTTCTTCTAGTAGTTTGAGGTTTTAGATTTAAGTCTTCAACCCACTTTGATTTGGTTTGTGTATGTCAAGAGAGAGGGATCCAGTTTCATTTTTCTGTACACGGATATCCAGTTTTCTCAGCACTATTTATTGACGGGCTCATCTTTTTCCCAGTGTATTTTCTTGGCACCTTTATCAAAAAGAGTCTCCTCTAGATGTGCAGGTTTGTTTCTGAGTTCTGGATTCTGTTCTATTGATCTATGTGTCTATGTTAATGCCAGTACCATCCTCTTTTGGCTACTACAGCTCCATAGTAGTGTAATTTGAAGTCAGGTAATGTGATTCCTCCACTTTTTGTTCCTTTTGCTTAGGATACCTTTGGCTATTCTGAGTCTTTTGTGGTTCCATATAAATTGTAGGATTTTTTTTTTCTATTTCTGTGGAGAGTGTTATTGGTACTATGATACGAATTATATTGAATTTGTAAATTGCTTTGGGTGGAATGGATTTTAATAATATTGATTCTTCTGAAACATGAACAACAAATATATTTTTTGCTGCCTCTTCAACTTCATTCATCAGTGCTTTATGGTTTTCATTATAGAAATCTTTCACTTCTTTGGACAAGTTAATTCCTAGGTTTAATTTTATTTGTGAGATTACTTTTTTTATTTCCTTTTCAGATTGTTCAGTGTTGGCATATAGAAATGCTACCGATTTTGTATCCTGAGATTTTACTGGATTGGTTCATTAATTCTAATGTATTTGTGGAGTCTTTAGGATTTTCCAAAGGTAAGATCATATTATTTGCAAACAAGAATAATTTGACTTCTTCGATTCTAATTTGGATGCTTTCATTTCTTTCTCTTTTCTGATTTCTCTGGATAAGTATTATGTAGCATGACAGTGGTGAAAGTGGGAATCATTGTCATGTTCGAGGTCTTACAATAAGGACTTTCAGTTTATCCATATTGGGTATGATACTAGCTGTAAGTAATTCACCCACTGCTTTTCTCAAGCAGAAGGACACTTGTTCCAAACCCAATACAGCTGGAAATGTGCTGAGACTCATATGAAGTCAGTATGTTTCAGAATGTTACCCAAAGCCCTTGACGTACTACCTGGGTAATGCTGCTGGTTATTTGGGACTTAAGGTATCTTCAGTTAGAAGGCAATAAATGCTGCCAGAATTGAGTCCTTTGCTTCAAGGTAGTAGGTTATCTTCTGGTTCAGAAAGTGTCTAGCAATGTCATCTGGGAGCGAGGGCCTGGAAAGAGGGCCTCAGGACTCTAACTGCTGCCCTTTCCAGCTGTGACTGAGCTAGTATGCAAGAAGCAAGGTAAAAATACCCCCCAGTCTTCCCTCTCTTCTTCTTAAGCAGAAGGAAGGGCTCTCTTTAAGAACTTGAGCTGTGCAGCCTGGGGCTAGGGCAGGAGTGATGCCAGCACTCCCTTCGCTATCCTGGCTGGTGTCTCAGTAGGTCACGTGACCGTGTAGTCCACTATCTCTGGGCGCAGTTCAACACTAGGACTCCTCTAGGTGTTGCAGTTCTTGTGGACAAGACTGCCTTTCAGGTTTATTTAGAACCCCAGAGCACTTCAGCTTGCAGTGGTGAGACTTGGGAAACTCAAGTTCCAATCACTGGGACTGGCGATTCCTCTCTGGCTGGTTTTGGTTTAAATGCTCCCATTGTGGGCATGGGTCAGCTGAATTTGGTGCAGTTTTGCTCTCTGCACTGAGTTCAATGTTACATAATTATTGTGCTCTCCCTCCCCAACTGCAATAAAATGCTTTCTGACGGTGAGAAGAGGCAGAGAGTTGCACTAACAATTCAAGACTATTCTCTATACCACTTCACTGCCTTTTTCAGTGATACCAAGTTAAACCCAGGTACTGTCCGTGCTCACCTGAGTTTTGGCTTTTATGAAGGTACTTTTTATGTGTAAAAAGTTGTAAATTGGTGTCTTTGCGGGGGAAATAATTGGTGGAACCTTCTTGCTCAACCTCCTCCCCTGATTAACTCATTAATGTCTTCTGTCATTTCTTTCTTATTCTCATAGTAAGATTCAAGCCTACTGAAGTATTACTTTCTACTATTTGAACATCCATTCTTTCTCTTCACTTTCTGGATTCTGGCATTTTTTTTAATATAAAATATTTATTTTTACATATTTTAAGGGGAAAGTTTAGTTTGGGCAGTTTCAGAAAATTGAAAATACATTTTTGTTTTCCTTTTCTCTTTCTTCTTCTTCTTCTTATACTTTAAGTTGAAGGATACATGTGCAGAACATGCAGAACATACCATTTGTTACATAGGTATACACGTGCCATGGTGGTTTCCTGCACCCATCAATCCATCATCTACATAAGGCATTTCTCTTAATGCTATCCCTCCCCTAGCCCCCAACTCCCTGATAGGCCCCGGTGTGTGATGTTCCCCTCCCTGTGTCCATGTGTGTTCTCACTGTTCAACTCCCACTTATGAGGGAGAACATGTGGTGTTTGGTTTCCGATCCTGTGTTAGTTTGCTGAGAATGATCTTTTCCAGCTCCATCCATGTCCCTGCAAAGGACATGAACTCATCCCTTTTTATGGCTGCATAGTATTCTACGGTATATATGTGCCACATTTTCTTTATCTAGTCTATCATTATGGGCATTTGGGTTAGTTACAAGTATTTGCTATTGTGAACAGTGCTACAACAAACATATGTGGATTCTGGCATTTTAACATGCTGTAACTTCAACCTGATTGCTATGACATGCAACTGTTAAGCCTCGTCTCCTTAGGACATGAAACTGCTTCTGAAAAACATGGAATATAATAAAAAAGAAACACAGTAAATGTAGCATATTCTCTCAGTAACGTTTCTGAGAGAATATGTCAGACTGTTTTGAAACCTAAAACTTACTTCATTTTCTATTTTATGTAAAGGATCCAGAAAATTTTCAATTTTTTTGTTGTTGCTTTCTATATTTCTGAGATGAAGTTTTTCTTTAATTTGTTTTGGCACTAGAACTTGGAGTTATCCCACCAGGATTGATTGGCTAGTGAAGATGAACTTCGCATCATCTCATTTGTAGAATCCCTGAGGATTGGTGTAGGTGCCAGCTTGCAAGTGTGTGTTGAGAGTTGTGTGAACATTGGATATCATTCCGTCTACTTAATAGCCAGAAGTCACAAAATAATGGAGAAAAAGATGGCAGATCTTGATACACTTGGGAATTCTTCCTGCCTGTACTTTAAGTAGAGGGAAAAATCAATATGAACAAAATTTATCTGGATATTAATGGTTAAGGTAAGGTAGAGAGTAACAATATTTTTCTTTACTTTATTTAAATCCAGAATGTGTCATGGGAAACGACTCACTTAAATATCAATGTTCCACTTTTGAATTTTAAATGTTTTTTATGACAAAAAAATCAATTATTTTGCTAATCTAAAGGGTAGTTCAGACTTTGTTAGTCAGAATAAAAATATTTCATTGACTTACACAAATAGATCTCAACTATTGTTGTGTTATGCTGCTTAATCTTGGTGATGATACTGCCCAACTTTCCTTGACCAATTTCTAAATCCTCTTATCCAATATGAGCAGTTCACAGCTGGTAAGACATTATTTTTTCTTTCATGACATTGTAGACATAAGGATTGTGAAAATATACATCAATAAATTTTGTGCCAAATATTTAGTAATTATTACTTACATGCTTAATTTAACAAAAGGAAATACAAATATATTGTTCATTATAAAAGACTTATCACATAGTAAATCTGAATTTCTAAGATTCTGCTTTTTCTTTTTTTCTTTTTTCTTTTTTTTCAGTTAACCACAGTAAAAAGTAGTGTCTTTTAAAGGAGAGGGAGAAGAAAGCTTTTATCTTTTTTTTTTTATTATTATTATTATACTTTAAGTTCTAGGGTACATGTGCATAACGTGCAGGTTTGTTACATATGTATACTTGTGCCATGTTGGTGTGCTGCACCCATCAACTCGTCAGCACCCATCAATTCGTCATTTATATCAGGTATAACTCCCAATGCAATCCCTCCCCCCTCCCCCATCCCCATGATAGGCCCCGTTGTGTGATGTTCCCCTTAACGTATGGAAAAGAGGAAATGATATCAATGCAAGTTTGATAAAAAAAGTAATTTCAGAATATGTATAAGTTCAATTTTTCTAAACACTAAAACCAAGAAGCTTTAAATTATCACACTGAACTTTTCTATCTTTTAAAATTATTTCCCAGATAAAAGTAGGCAATTGCAAAGCAGTCCCAATATTCACAGAAGCATTATTTCACTTATAAAACTCAAATACTTTGTATTTTTCCTTTTATTTCATTGCCTATTAGGGAAGAATGGAAATATTAGCTTTGAGGAAAAAAAAGGACTATTAGATATATATAATGTGCAGCAAATGTATTTAAATTGAATCTGACTGTCTTAGAAAAAAGTTTATTAAAAAAAGTAAAATCTAGCCTAATTTTATCCTATTTAAAATAAAATTTATTCAAGGATGTTCAAAAATCATGTATCGAATCAGAGGTTAGATTTTATTGAGAAAGAAATAGCATATGTTACTGGAAAAAAATAGTGGCTTTTTACTTTTTTTTTTTTTTTTTAGTTTGTGTGCACTTGAAATGTGGAGTTAGAAAAAGAGAAATGAGGGGTCCGAACTATGTTACAAAATAAAAGATAAATATTACAGTTTTTAATTGTTTATATAATACAGAGTAAAGGAACTATGTGGGAACTTTGTCTATCAACTTGTTATTTCATTTCTTCTTTGGTACACTAGATGCTGAGGATACAAAGAAGAACAGGATATGATCCTCACCATGAAGGAGTTCACATCACAGTAGAGGAGATATTTATTTGTAAAAATTAAATGATAGAAGAGGCACTAAATATTATAAAAGATGTTTTTAACAACAATAAAAATATCCATGGAAAGCAGATTAGAGACCAGTTACTTCTATTAGAATGGGAAAGTAGTGATGTTATTGAAGAAAGCTTTTCAGGTAAGATGGAATTCAAGTTGAGCTTAAAAGAGGTGGTTGCATTATGGAGGCCATACTGACAGAGGTTAAGCATGAGCCTGAACAGAGATGCAATGGAAATCCAGACAGGAATCATTTTGAAAATCATAGGGGATATTATGAATGGAAGTGTATTGGTGGGGCAGAGTTCATTACTGGAGAGAAGTTAGAAATTTATTTAAGAGCATGTTTGACAACCCCGTCAAAAAGTGGGGAAAGGATATGAACAGACATCTCTCAAAAGAAGACATTCATACAGCCAACAGACACATGAAAAAATGCTCATCATCACTGGCCATCAGAGAAATGCAAATCAAAACCACAATGAGATACCATCTCACACCAGTTAGAATGGTAATCATTCAAAACTCAGGAAACAACAGGTGCTGGAGAGGATGTGGAGAAATAGGAACACTTTTACACTGTTGGTGGGATTGTAAACTAGTTCAACCATTATGGAAAACAGTATGGCAATTCCTCAAGGATCTAGAACTAGATGTACCATATGACCCAGCCATCCCACTACTGGGTATATACCCAAAGGATTATAAATTATTCTACTACAAAGACACATGCACACGTATGTTTATTGCGGCACTATTCACAATAGCAAAGACTTGGAATCAACCCAAATATCCATCTGTGACAGACTGGACTAAGAAACTGTGGCACATATACACCATGGAATACTATGCAGCCATAAAAAAGGATGAGTTTGTGTCCTTTGTAGGGACATGGATGCAGCTGGAAACCATCATTCTTAGCAAACTATCACAAGAAGAGAAAACCAAACACCGCATGTTCTCACTCATAGGTGGGAACTGAACAATGAGATCACTTGGACTCAGGAAGGGGAACATCACACACCGGGTCCTATCATGGGGAGGGGGGAGGGGGGAGGGATTGCATTGGGGAGTTATACATGATATAAATGATGAATTGATGGGTGCTGACGAGTTGATGGGTGCAGCACACCAACATGGCACAAATATACACATGTAACAAACCTGCACGTTATGCACATGTACCCTAGAACTTAAAGTATAATAAAAAATAAAAATAAATAAATAAATAAATAAATAAATAAATAAGAAAAAAAGAGCATGTTTGAGAGCCTTTAGGATCAGTAGAAATTATTTTGGAATTTATTAGATAAAAAATAGAGTACCCTGTTACCTTTTTAAATCAGATGTGGAATGGTTAAATCCTTGTTTTAGAATACAACAGTGTGGTGGCTCACGCCTGTAATGCCAGCGCTTTGGGAGGCCCAGGCAGGCATATTACTTGAAGTCAGGAGTTCAAGACCAGCCTGGCCAATATGGGGAAACCCCTTCTCTACTAAAAATACAAAAATTAGCCGGGCAAGGTGGCACATGCCTGGAATCCCAGCTATGGGAGAGGCAGGAGAATCCTTTGAACCCGGGAAGTGGAGGTTGCACTGAACTGGGATGGTGCCATTGCACTCCAGCCTGGGCAACAGAGGGAGATTCCATCTCAAAAAAAGAGAACCAAAAAGCAAAAACAAAAAAAAAAAAACAGAGGGAGAGGAACAACATACACAGGGGCCTGTTGCGGGGTAGAAGGCAAGGGGAGGGAAAACATTAGGACCAATACTTAATGCATGTGGGGCTTAAAACCTAGATGACTGGTTGACAGGTGCAGCAAACCACCATGGCACTTGTATGCCTATGTAACAAACCTGAATGTTATGCACATGTATCCCAGAGCTTAAAGTAAAATTAAAAAAAAAAAAAAAAAAAAAAAGAAGATGAAACAAAAAGAAAAGAAACTTTATAACAGTTAGGAGGAAGTCACTATTCTTTAGCCCAGAGATAAAAGAATGACTTTTCTGGAAGTACTGGCAATAACCACAGCACTGTGGTCTGTCTATTGTGGGAGACAGGTGAATGAAAGAGTCTCAAGGAGGAAAAATGAACACCGAATAGTCCAGTTTTTCTGATATCTAATTCTGGATGACTCTATATTCTTCAAATCTTAGATATTATCCCTATGACGAAGTTTGCAAGACTTTACTGTCCTTCAATTTCTTTACACACAAATTGAATTCCTTCCTTTGTGTAATCTCAATAACTTATTTGAGCTTCTGCTGTCCAAACCATTTTGTGTTGCCTTTGTTTAGACCTTTCTCCGGGGGTATAGAAGTTAAGGATAAGTTAAAATAAGCAAATCACTGAAGAAGTCAAAATAAAATGATTGCAAACTAACATAAAGTAAAAAAAAAAAATAGCTGTGAACAGTATTAAATTAAACAAGAGCTAGATTTATACATGACATTCAGTTTTTCAATTTTTTCAATTAGTATAGGTTAGGTGGATACCAGAAATAATTAGTATTAGGAATTTGGTTTTCTATAAGGCATGTTGTAGCTATGAAAACAGTTCTCCTTTGAATACTGTCAGTTGAATGTGTACAGATTAAATGGGCATAAAACAATTTTATTTTTTATCTTGCCTCAGAAATATTAATGCCTTTACTATTTAAGCTAATAATTGTCCATAATCATGAGACAAGTCTTAAAAAGCGATGCTTATGTTTAATATCATAAAATAAATACATGCTTACTACATAAACTTTTTAAGAATTAAAAAAACATAAAGAAAAAAATGTGTCATGTAATCCTATTTTCACCACAAGAGATAACCATTATTAACATTTTATTAATAATTCTAATTTATATATTTATATATTTGTCTCATTGTCCCATTGCTTATGTGTGTATATATGTAATATATATTACACGTGTTTCTTTACAGATGACTTTTGAGAAGAATATGCCAATTGTCTAGGACTGTGTTTCAGTAAAATATTGCTTCTTTTCTTAAAATTCTTCATTATAAAATTATGTTGGCCAACTGTGTTGGCTCGCGCATGTAATCTCAGCAATTTGGGAGGCCGAGGTAAACGGATCTCCTGAGGTCAGGAGTTTGAGACCAGCCCGGTCAACATGGTGAAACCCTCTTTCTACTAAAAATACAAAAATTAGCCAGGCATGGTGGCAGGTGCCTGTAGACCCAGCTATTCGGGAGGCTGAGACAGGAGAATCGCTTGGACCTAGAGGCGGAGGTTTCAGTGAGCGGAGATCAGGCCACTGCACACCAGCCTGGGTGACAGAGAGAGACTCCACCTCAAAAACAAACAAACAACAAAAACAAAAACAAAACAAAACAAAACAAAATATGTAAATTATGTTGTGATTTAGGAATATCTGTTTTTAAAAATACTTTACAGACAAACATGTTACAAATACCATAGGAGGAATATATAATGAAGTTATTTGTTAGATTCTATAGTTGTTTTTACGTGGGTAATATTTATAACTTATATACAAACAAGAAATGGAGATCCGTACTTAAATATTATTGGTGTAAAGGAAATATTCTAAAACTTTAGTTTGAAAACTTGTAGCATGTCAGTTTAACTTTTATTAACACATTTAAGGGCTGTAATGTTTGAATGTGAAAAATAAAAGACCTAAAAATGGGTATGTGCAATTTCCAAATTGTTCCAATAAGTGGGAAAATTGCCTTTGAAATGTATAGTCAACGATTGGTTCCCTGGGGAGAGGATCTTATAATTAGAGCTCCATTTTACTTAACAGACTGAGAAAAAAATAGCCCTATTGGATTCTAATAGGTAATTAATTATTATTATTATTATTATTATTATTACTACTATGGTATTATAAATTGGGAAAAGTAATATTTTACTTTATGTTTCAATTCTATTAAAATCATTAGTATTGTTGATTTGAATTATTAAATGAATGAGCAAAAATATAATGTTTACTTAATTTCTGAACAAAATGTAGTAGAATGTACACAATTTTATCCCCATCTTGTTTTACTCAGTCATTAACTTTAAGTGAATTGAATTATTCAGAAGTGTTGAATGATATTATTTATATTATGCTTAATTATCTAATTGAATTTAATTGTACATAAATTGAGTTATTTTATTTTCATTATAAGCTTCTTATTATTTTCGTTAGACTAATTTCAATGTTAACAGCATTGGCAAGTCAAGTGCGAGAAATGTCAGGTATTAGGTTGATTTAATAAAAGTGTGTTGGGGAGAATATGTGTTTTACCATGAAATTTCTAAATAAAATATACCACCTTGTGCTTTAATTAAATTGCAAATGTGTTTTTCGTATGAGTATTAAGTATTGACAGCTGTGCATTGCTGGATTCACAGCAATGAGGATGGGGTGGAATAAGCTGTTTTTCCATAATGTCTCATTAATTTTCAATACTTTCTAGACTCCCTTATACACATTCACATGTACTTATCTATACCATGGACTCCTACACTTTGTTTATTGGAACAGGTATACTACATATAAGTTTTGAATTTTTCCCAGAGCTGTGTCTCCTGCAGAAAATGATCAGTAGTTTGTGGGACCTCCCTGAGGCTTTATTAACATACTGCTAGATCTCTATAACTACATAGGGAGATGTTGCTGGTGGTCCAGCTGGTCAATTTATTGAAACCAGGACAAAACCCCAGTTTCAATTTAATTATCTGTGACATTGCTACAACCCTAAGAAATTGGGTTGCCTGGTAATTTTGTTGCATTGCTGAAATCTGTTACAAGGTGAAAATGGTGAATTCACGAAATTCATTGAGTTACAGTTCTGGAATGAAACTTTAATGCCTACTTCATTCATCTCCCTGCTTTAATCCTAGGTCTGCAGTAAAGTAATCCCATAAAGATAAATGTCTTATTTTTATCTTTAAGGAATGAGAATGTATAATCTTATTTGGAACTCCAGTCTAATTTCTTCACATTATCTCAGGCAGAATGTTCCTCTATGTCTGTACAAAGATTAGATAAATTACTATTTATTACTTCTCATGAAAAATTGATTGAATTTTCTCATTTAATATCCAAAAGACTTAATACATATTATCAGAATAAAGGCAATGTGTCTTATAGTCCTTCTATGTAAACTCCTATATTTGTGTTGTGAGATAGCTCCAGATTCTATATGACTATTTTCTGAACAGGTGTTTGTTAGAAACCTGTTTATTATTGAGATGAATAATTATGTAAATAATCATTTAGGTTGCCTTTTAATACTACTCTTGTGTCTTCTTAAAGCAATAGCAGAAGATGCGATTGTTAAAATAGATTTTTTCTAAATTAAAAATCAGTTATAATTGTATCTACCTTCAAAATTTATCCAAAACTGTTTTGAACATTAAGTGAAATGCATTAGATGTCATTTATTCTGACCAAAATTTGCACAGTTTCTCTATATACTGAGCACATTTATTTAAGTCTATTTTAAAATTATTTATTGTTTTGCTGTGAATTGAGCTGAGATATAAAATTTAGATAAAAAACAGAGTACTTAATAAAAGCTACAAGTTGTTGAGAAACTCCTTTGCTCAAGAAGTCCATGTATTCTGTCATCTTTAAAAATATATTGAAGAGAGTTATTCTTTTACAGAAAGAGAAACTACAACTTAGAGTGATTAAATGTCTACATAAATGTGTCATGAGTACAAAATCTTTTCCTCCCTTACGTCAAAATTATGTTTTCTAAAATATAGAAATGTAATTGAAGATGCCATTTTAATTAAGCCAGATTTAATTGACTTTGAAAATGTCTTTGTTTATTAAGAACATACTTCCATTTATTTTCTGTGAAGGCACACACAGACACACACACACACACACACACCCCACATATTCGGTGGTAAAATTCCCTTTTGTGGAGGAGATGATTTAGTGGCACTTCTGGTTATTGAAATTAAGGTGTTGTATGGTATCCACAACAACGTACTGGGGCTTAGAAAATACAATTAAGACAATAGCAACAACAACAACAATATGAAATAGAGGGCTGAAACAAGATAAATAAAAATGCAGATTGTGACCTAGTGTTGAAACATGAACGTAGTTGCCTCCGTCTCCTCTCTCACCATTTCAAATGATTAAAGAGCTGAATTGGATCAGGAGAGGACCCTGAGATGGTTGCAAGCATCACAAAGGAAATAAATCCCTAAGGGTGGGTTGTTATTTGCTTTAACCTGTGTTTATTCTGATCTTGTTCAGTTTCATCTGTAACTCTAGAATGTTGCATAGAAGGGAGTTTCTGGAGAGTCGGAAATAAGGAGAGAAAGTAACCACTTAAGAAATCTATGCAACAACAATGCTATAGGTAAGAATCGGCATAAAGATAAACATATGGTGCATATCAAGTCTATGTAAATATAGTATAAAATATAAATAAATGTTTTAAATATTAGAAAACACATGCCAATCATCAATGTGTGTGTGTGTGTGTGTGTACCTGCATGAATGTGTGTACTTAAAACTAAAATCCTATACTAACGATGTTTGACATGACAAAATATGTGTGCAAGATTGTAAATTCTTTGAAGAAAAATTGTACACTTCTTGAATTTGTAATAGTCATTTTGTAACATGATTAGTCATTTTTTGTTCAATTACACTTTTAAATATTTCACTGAAATAGCCTATACTGATTATACATTTGGCATTGGTGATAAATGTATTAAATACTGCAAAGGTAAAAGACAGTCCTTTAGCTACTATGTCAATGCCTTCATAAAAGTGCAAAGAATATTGAACAAGATAATAATGTGTAGTATTTATATTGTACTACTCTAGATTCTGTAGTCATTAATTAACTTGATTCTAAAAATAACTCTATGTGATGTGTATCATTATCGTCTCAATTTTACAGATGACAATGTTTGCTATGTGAGGTTAAATAATTTTGCTCCATGGTTAATAAATGTAGAGCCAATGTAAAATTCTAGGTAGTTTGGCTACATTGTCTATTATTCTAACCATTGCCAAATAACTCATCCCACTGGTGAAAAATCACTCCCTGAATTATTTGAGGACATTATAACTATATAAAGTTTAATCTAAGCCAGACATTTAACTTTGCCAGGAAATTGTTTTGTGTGGAACTGTTAGGATGAAAAGGAAAATACAACAGAATATAACAACAAAGTAACTTTCTTCCTCCCATATCTGTCCTTTTAAATTATTGTGTTTGGCTGGTTTTTCCTTGTCCCTTGGATGATATCTGGGGCAGGATCTATGACTTTTCTGCTCACTCTTTCAGGTAATAAAATGTTCCCTTGTTACTTTAGGTACAATTAAGTCTTATTTCTGTTATTATAAATCCCTTCTCATATGACAAAACTATAAACATTTTTAAAATTTATGTTTCAGCTAGTAGTTGGAACGAGTGGTCAACCTCTTCTATATTTCTTTTTTCCCATTGTTTTTATTATGGAAACTTTAAAACACATAGCAAAGTTAAAAAAGATATCGTGAGCACTCCTACACACAGCCCTGGATTACACTAAAATCATTCTACTGTTCTTTCTCACTAGATAACCATTCCCTTATTCATACCTCCATCAATTCATATTATTTTTGATGACATTCAAAGTAAATTAAAAACATCAGAAGAGTTTTAAATATATCTGGATAAAGAACATTAGATACAATTCAATATTTATGTAGAGTTATTTTAGTTTGTCTTTTATACACATTACATTGCACAACATTTAGTGTATGTTTTTTGAGTATTGACAAAAGTACATGCCATTGTGAACTAAACTCCAATCAAGATATAAAATATTACTCTCAGCCTTGAATGTTTGATCCTGCCCCTCTCTACTCAATCCTCATCCAACTCCCAAGAGGCAATGCTTGTTCTGTTAATTTTGGACCGTAGATTACTTGTGTCTGTTTCAGAACTGAAAATAAATAAATCAAATAGTATAACCTCTTTTTACTGGTAAGCAGTATTGCTTTGTGTGAAAATACATCAGTTTCAAAATACATTTTCCTGAAAGCAGACTCAGCTGCTTTTACATTTTAATCCTGATTAATAAAGCTGATGTGAAACATTTGAAGTTTTTTTTTTTTTTTTTTTTTTTTTTTTTTTTTTTTTTTTTTTTTTTTTTTTTTGGATTCATATATTTTCACTGGAGGAGGTTAAAATCCAGTAATAGAATTAAAGGATTGTAAAATAAGGGTTTGTTTAGTTAGATGATTTATTGACAGGGCTTTTGACAAAATGTACAGGTATGAGATTTATGATTTTCCCACATTCTCACCAACTTTTGGTATTTTTAGTCTATTTAACCATTCTGATATTTAAATGGTATTTTAATAGGTTTTGTTATTTATTTTCCTAATAATCATGTTGAGCACTTTTTCATGGGCTCACAGTGTAGTTTGCTTTTGTAGATGAGAATGTTCTACAAATGCCACTGCGGGCTAATTGCTTGGTTGCGTTAACGTCTATCTCATCCAAGTTTGGTGTTGATCATTGCTTTGTCTCTTCTGAATTTCTTTTTCCTTGCCCTTTTGTACGTCTAATAATTTTTTTGTCAGAGGCTTAAAATGTTTTGTAGGATAGTAGATACCGAGGGACATCCTTTGTTTTGCTTGTAAAATCGAAGTCCTTTCATTCTTCACGGTCTCTTATGTGTGGGCTTCGGATAATCTAGTGAGGAGTTGATCTGAGTACAGGGGCCATTATTGCTATAACTATTCCCATTTCACCATAGCCTGAAAATGCCTTTAGTAATGACTGGCTTTGGGATGGAGGTTAATATGCCAGAAGGTAGATACTTTTTTTCAAATAAACAACAGAAATTTATTGCTCACAGTTTTGGAAGCTGGGGTGTCCCAGATCGAGGGACCCACAGATTTTGTGTCTGGTGATAAATGCTCTCTGCTTCAAAGATGACACTTTGTCACTGAGTCTTAACATGGAAGAAGGAAGAAGAACACTTCCTTAAGCCTCTCTGATAAGGGTACTAATCCCATTGATGGCAGCATTATCATGACCTAATGACCTCCTTAAGGCCCCACCTCTTGATACCAACACAATGGGGGTTAAGTTTCAATATAAATTTTGGAGGGACACAAACATTCAGATCATAGCAACGTGTACATGAGATGTGTACAGGTTTAGCTCTTAAAAGTAAAGTTTTTCTATGGATGCATATGTTTTCTTTGTTTATTATACTTTAAATTCTGGGGTACATGTTCAGAATGTGTAGTTTGGTTACATAGGTACACACGTGCCATGGTAATTGGTACTTATTTGTCATTACTTATTTGTCTCTTCTATTCTGCTCCCATCATGGTTTTGGGTTTCCTAAAAAAAAAAAAAAAAAAAAAAAAATCTTTCTCCTACAGCTCTCCTAGGTATATTCCATCATTATCTTTATCCAGTGTTTGTTAGCCTGTGGTGGTGGGGTGGGGGAGTTGAGGCTGGGGTGTTATGACTAAACCTTAGTCTTACGCAGGAACTGTGTCTATACATTTCAGTAGTGTAGATTTCACAAGTTTTATTTGCCCTCTTGGAGCTGAAGTACTAGACCTAATATGTATTATGATGTAGTCCTGCAATTCCCCCCCAAGGAGAATGCATTTTTGTTTTGTTTTATTTCTGTTCTGTTATTTTCCCTAGCTGCATTGCATTTCCTCCCATGTCCTAAAGGGTTCAGGCAACAGTATTTCTTGCTTTTCCTCTACAGATTAAGGTTTATAATCTGTTAAGAAGATGGGGGAAATCTTCCTCTGTAAAATTTCTGCCGTAATCAGTGTTCCCTGCTCCCACCACAAGAAAAACCTCTTCGGGATTTTCTCCAATCTTCTCTGATAGCACATGGTAGGGTTAACGGAAAAAAAGCCTGCAGAGGATAAGAACTCACTCCTTCTCCCTTTTATCTGTGGCCTCCAAGGGTTTTATACTCACACTTGGCTACACTTCACTTTTAGAAAGTCTTTAAAGTCTTTTGGCTATAATTTCTTAACAGTTTATAATGTATTCTACTGAATCTGTTCAGTAGGCAAATACTGGAAAGTTGTTTCCCTCTTCTGGCATCTGTGTCTCTTCAGATTTTTGGTTACTTGTGCACCCTAGTGCCTCTCTTCTCTGGTGACTTCAAGAGGAGTTGTTAATTTGCATTTTGTGCAGCTTTTGACTTCTTGTGAGAGTGGGAGGGATATTATTCCATGTCTCTACAACTCTGAACTGAATATAAGTCTCCCAAACTTATTTTGATTAACCATACATTTCTTAACATTGTGCATATGCATATATATGTATATATACATATGTGTGTGTGTGTGTATATGTATAGTTAGATATAAAGTATGGTAAATTTTTGACATTTATTTTTATTTTATTTTATTTTATTTTTACACTACTGCTGGGTATTTATGTTTTGTTGTTGTTGTTGTTTTTCTTTTAATTTTTTTTTTATTGTTATACTTTAAGTTCTAGGGTACATGTGCATAACGTGCAGGTTTGTTACATATGTATATTTGTGCCATGTTGGTGTGCTGCACCCATCAACTCCTCAGCACCCATCAATTCATCATTTATATCAGGTATAACTCCCAACGCAATCCCTCCCCCCCCCTCCTCCGCATGATAGGCCCCGGTGTGTGATGTTCCCCTTCCTGAGTCCAAGTGATCTTATTGTTCAGTTCCCACCTATGAGTGAGAACATGCGGTGTTTGGTTTTCTCTTCTTGTGATAGTTTGCTAAGAATGATGGTTTCCAGCTGCATCCACGTCCCTACAAAGGACACAAACTTATCCTTTTTTATGGCTGCATAGTATTCTATGGTGTATATGTGCCACATTTTCTTAATCCAGTCTGTCACAGATGGACATTTGGGTTGATTCCAAGTCTTTGTTATTGTGAATAGTGCCGCAATAAAAATACGTGTGCATGTGTCTTTATAGCAGCATGATTTATAATCCTTTGGGTATATACCCAGTATTGGGATGGCTGGGTCATATGGTACATCTAGTCTGACAAAGGGCTAATATCCAGAATCTACAAAGAACTCAAACAAATATACAAGAAAAAAACAAACAACCCCATCAAAAAGTGGGCAAACGATATGAACAGACATTTCTCAAAAAAAGACATTCATACAGCCAACAGACACATGAAAAAATGCTCATCATCCCTCGCCATCAGAGAAATGCAAATCAAAACCACAATGAGATACCATCTCACACCAGTTAGAATGGCAATCATTAAAAAGTCAGGAAACAACAGGTGTTGGAGAGGATGTGGAGAAATAGGAACACTTTTACACTGTTGGTGGGATTGTAAACTAGTTTAACCATTATGGAAAGCAGTATGGCAATTCCTCAAGGATCTAGAACTAGATGTACCATATGACATTTATTTTTTAAATATCTTTCTGTCACCCTTTTAAATCAGTGACTCCAGTATACATTTATATATATATGGGGGAAATCTTCTTATAAATTTATACATATATGGAAGAAATGACTCTGACTGAGCCAAGGCACCCTGCACAGCTGGAGGAGGCAGACAGTTTCCTAGATGGAAGATAGTGGGCCCACAGTGAGGCCTCAACTTCAGGCCAGTAAGGACCTAAAGTTTGGGGACCTGGCTGCCAGTAGCATGGACCAGATTGTGGTGCCTTTTCTGGGCCCTCCCATAACTTCCCATGTACCAATTGGCATTCATTTCCTCCCCTCTGAGGCCCATAAAAGCCCTGGGCCCAGTCAGTGCTGAGGAGACACGGGAGGACCAGCTACAGGAAGGAGCTACCTACTCCAGGGGCTCCTCTCTGCTTAGGGCTGCGAAGATGAGGCTACCAGCTCCAGAGGGCAGCAGCCCACTCCAGAGCTTCCTCTCTACTGAGAGGATGGAGAAATGATGGGAAGACTAGTTGTAGAGAGGAGCTACCTTCTCTGTTGAGAGCTGCAGATATGATGGGTTGACCTGCCTGTAGAGAGTAGCTACCTACTCTAGGGCCTCCTTTCTGCTGAGAGCTGCAGAGATGACAAGACATCCTGTCTGAAGAGAGGAACTTCCCACTCCAGGGTCTCTTCATTGCTAGGAAATGAGCACTTGTTGGGACACCCTGCCTGTGAAAAGGGGCTACCCACTGCAGCTCCCCTCTGAGGTGTTCCATTGTTCAATAAAGCTTCTCTGTGTCTCACTCACCCTCCATTTGTCTGCATACCTAATTCTTCCTGGTTGCAGAACAAGAACTCAGGACCTTCTGAATGGCAAAGTTAAAATAGCTGAAACACAAACAGGGCTGAAACATGCCCCTTGCTCACAACACGGCGGACAAAGAAAAGAAGGGAAAAGCTGTAGGTATTCAGGGAACCCAGACTTGGGAGCTCCCTAAGACATAGCTGTAACTCTCTCTTTTGGACCCTGTGGTTCCTGGCATCTCCAAGCTTCTGGGTGCCACCACATTTCCTGGTGTCTGCTGTGGAAGCTGCTGTGGTGTACCTGGCACAGCCGCAGCCTCACAGAGAGCTGGCATCCATGCTGGCACCTGGAGCTGCCTGCCCCACAGCAGCAGTCAGTGTGTCTGATGGCATAGCGGCCAGAATCCATGCTTGCTCACATACCCCTTGCTACTCCATGCCTGACTCATGATCTCTCTTGAAGGCATGGAATCTAAGTCAATAGTATGAGCTGAGTATAGCCTGCCAGGCTGAGTGTTTGGATTGAGCCCAGTGGTCCCAAGTAAACCTTGGACAAAGGCACCATTGGTCACAGGTTTCCTGCCAGAAAAGCAACGTCCGAAAGATCTCATAAGAAAACAATTAACCTACTTTCTGAGTTTGTATTTGCCTAGTCTGGTGTTTAATTTAACCAGAATAACAAAATGTGTAATATTTGTGACTTTCCTTCTTCATTTAGCATAATGTTATTCATGTTGTTCCATGTAGCAATAATTCATTCTCTTTTATTGCAAAATCGTAATTTATTGTATGGATCTACTATATTTTTGTTGCTTCAAAAGTAGAGTGGATTTTGGGGTCTTCTGATTTGGGGTTTTATAAATAATACTGCCATAATCTAACCATTTGACTATAAATTTTATGTGGACATGTATTTTTGTTTGTAGGTAAATATCTAGCAGAATTGCTGAGTCATAAAGTAATTCTGTCTAACATTTTCAGGAACTGCACAACTGTTTTCCAAAGTGGTTCTACCATTTTACATTCCCATTAGCAACCGTGCTAATGGGGTTTCTAGTTTCTCCAAATTATTGTCAATCATTGTTATTGTCTAGCCTTTTTGATTAAAATCATCCTAATGGGTGTAAGGTAATCTCTCCCTGTGATCTTGATTTGCATTTCCCTAATGGCTAATGACTTTGAGTGTTTTTCTATGGGTGGTATTTCTCTACGGGGCAAAAAAAAAAAAAAAAAAAAAAAAAAAATTACATTGTTTCAATGTTCGGAGAATCATCATTCCATATAGTTTCCTGATTTTTAGTTGTTTCAGTAAAGAGAAAAAAAAACTCAGTCCCTCTAACACCACCTTATCTTCAAAAGTTAAAATCTATTACTACAATGTTTAACATGATGTTTACATTAGATAATTCAAAAATGTCAACGGAAATTACATTACCTTTGTAATTATTTCCAAACAAACCTAACAGCTATATAGCTATCTTGTTGCCAAATCCACTGTATCAAACATTATTCTGATGAGCTTGATCTGATGTAGTTTCAAGGCAAAAGATTTAAAACACTCCCCACCCACAAGATTTGCCTTTAAATCCAAAATTGCAAGTGCTTGCAGATGTTACATTGATCAAAATAGACTCAGCATTTTAACCAATATTTTTCTTTTCACATATGTTTAATACATTGTAAAGTGTAATTTTTTTGACTAGTTACTTATGTCCCACACATAATATGAATATATTGGTAAGGGTGACCAACTGAAACTAGAGCCTCAGGAAGTTTTTGGTAAAATAACTATCTCTTGGTATTTCATGGTGCTATGGGCTTAGTTGTGTTACCTCCAAATCCTACCTCAAAGTCCTAACCCTCAGTATCTCAGAACATGAACTGATTTGGAGATAAAATTTGTACAGAGGTAATCAAGTTAAAGTGAGGTCATTAACCTTCCTATGCTTTGGGTATGAACTGTTTGGTTCCACCGTCTTATGTTGAAATTTGAACCCTGATATTGGGGGTAGACCCTGGTAAGAGGTGCTTGAATTGTGGGGGTGAATCCCTAATGAATGCCCTGGTACCATTCTCCTGGGAGTAAGTTCTCACTCTTAGTACCTGAGAGATCTGGTTGTTGAAAAGATCCTGGCACCTCTTCTTTTCTGTCTTTTGCTTCTGCTCCCACCATGTGTACACCAGATCCCCTTCCCCTTCTGCTAGGAGTGGAAGCAGTTTGAGGCCCTCATCAGATGCAAATATCCATGCCATGCTTCTTGTACAGACTGCAGAACTATGAGCCCAATAAATCTTGTTTGTTTATAAATTACCCCACCTCAGGTATTATTTTATAGCCCCACAAGTGGACAAAGATATACCTTGATCTGGAACTGCTAGCCTCCAGAACTGTGAAATAATACATTTGTTTGGGTTTAAACTACCCAGTTTATGATAACTTGTAATGGTAGCCCTAGCAAATTAATACACAAGAAATAGAAAATGAAATAATTTATTTTGGGAACCCAGCCCTCCTTTCACCTTGATTACTTTGTTCCTTACTATTACTCTACTAGACTTGCCTTTCATTTTTGTTAGTCTTGCAGTGAACTACAGAACAAATGTTGACTTTTCCACAATGCTGACACCGTGTTAATCCCCATTCTGCTCCTGGCAAGTATTTCTTCCCTAGACAAGAACGTGTTACCCAGACACAGATCATGACACAAAGCAGTGACCTGCCAGAAGCTTTAATATATCTATGGCAACAAGATTTGAATGCCATTTGCTGCTAACGTTCAACAATTTTATGGAAGGAGGACAAGATGCTAACATCCCAAATAGTATTTTTTTATCCAAAGTGTAAGTAAGCTGTAGTCTTTTTTATATTTTATAACTTTTTTCCAGTGAATTTTTAAAAGCATATACCAACAGCTCTGTTAAGAAACATCTAACTTGAATAAACTTTCAATAATATTTCTAGTTATCCAAAAAATGCAATAAAAAATAAGAAAAATAGACAAAACTACTTTTACTCTCTCACTTTTTATTTTCAATTCATATGTCTGTTTGTCTTAAATGAGATAAAAAAGGTTTTTGCCAAGTGTTAGAGTTTAAGTAAGAAAATATAGGAAGAAGCTACGATCCTTACTATCTCTTCTTTCTCAAATATGTTGATGTAGGTCTCGATTAAAATAAGTTACATGGTAAAGTTAGTGTTTCTTATTTGTATTTAGCACAGTAAAATTGAGCAAACATATTTTCTACATGAGCATTTCATAACATTTATGACATCCTTTATGTTTCTTAGATAAAATCAGGTCTCTTTCCATATACAAAAGTAAGTAATGCATATAAAGATACATGTTTATTACTTTCAGAAATACAATTTGAATTTTCCTACATTTGACAGTATCAATATTTTTAGTATTTCCAACCATTACCTCTCTAATGCTATTACCAAAGTTCAGAATATTCTAAAATGTAAACTTGAAGAGACTACACTCATAAACTTTTGGAAAATGGCACAGGTCATGTCAAAGCAAACAGTTTAAATTTTGACATTCAATGAAGGATTATCAATTGTGACAAATGTGCAATTCTAGTGGGCAGTGGGTAGTGACAATGAAAAAGGCTATTCATGTGTGGAGGGAGAAGGTATATGGGAAATCTTTTTGCTTTCCTCTCAATTTTGCTGTTAAACTAAAACTTCTCTAAAAGGTAAAATCTAACTTTAAAAAAGTTGAGTCCTCCAACTTTATCTCCAATATTGTGTTTGCTATTCTAAGTCTTTTGCCTTTGAGCATAAACTTTAGAATCAATTTTGTCAATATCTGCAAAGTAGATTGCATGGATTTTGATTGAGATCACATTTAATCTATAGATTAATTTAGAAAAAAATAGCATTTTACCAATCTTAAATGTTTCAATCTGTGAACATGGAATATCTATTTCAATATTCTTTGATTTATTTCATCAGAGTTTTATAGTTTTCTGCATATATGGATCCTGCATATATTTTGATAGATTATCATTTTTATGTTGTTACTATTTTAATTGGTATTGGATCTTGAGTATTTCCTAAAATTTTAAATTCTAATTACTGCTAGAATATGGGACATCAATTGATTTTTATAGATAACTTTCATCATGTGACTTCAATACACTAACTTATCAGTTCCAGGAGTGTTTGTGATAGACTTTTGGATTTTACATAAATAATCATGATATTTTCAAACAGTTTAATTCTTCTACCCCAATCTGTATACATTTTAATTTTCTCTTATTTTCTTATTGCACTAGCTAGGAATTCCAATATGATATCCAATAGGAGTGGTGAGAGAGAACATCCTTTCATTGTTCCTCATCTTAGAGGAAGTGTCCAGGTTTTCACTGTTAAACATAATGTTAGCTGTAGATTTTGTAGATATTTTCATCAATGTGAGAAAGTTATCTTCTACTCCTAGTTTGTTTACAAAAGTAGAAATGTTAGAAACACTAACATCATAATTAGCTATCAAAATTAATTTTTAATTTTTGTGGGCACATAGTAGGTATATATATGTATATATATGTATACACACACACACACACACACACACATATATGTGTGTGTGTGTGTGGGTACATGAGATATTTTGATACAGGCTTGTAATGCATAATATTCACATCGAACTAAATGAGGTAGTTTTATCATGAATGGGTGTTAGAGTTTATCATATACCTCTCCTGCATCAATTGATATAATCATTTGACTTTTCAAATTTATTGTTGTGTTGTATTACGTTGACATTTTAAATGTCAACTAGTCTTACATACCTGTTATAAATCTCATTTGGTCATAGTTTATACATTGTGGAATTTTATTTGCTAATGTTCTGCTGAGGATTTTGCATCTACGTCCATGAGAGATATTGGTAAGCAGTTTCCTTTCTTGTAATGTCTTTAACTGGTTTTGGTATTAGGATAATGTTGGTCTCACAGAACAAGTCAGAAAATGTTCCCTTTGCTTTGAATTTCTAAAGGTAATTGTGAAGTATTGACATTATTCCTTCCTGAAATGGATGACAGAATTCACCAATGAAACCATTTGGGTATAATATTTCTGTTTTTGGAATGGTACTCATTATTGATTCAGTTTCTTTAATGGATATAGAACTATTCATATTATATCTTTATATCTTTTTGTGTGTGAGTATTGGTAGTTTGTGTCTTTTAAAGAATTTGTCCATCTCATCTAAGATATCAGGTTTGTGAACATAGAGTTGTTATTATTTCTGTATAATCTTTTAAATTCCCTTGAAACATTAATATCCATCAGTAGTGATGGCTTCTCTTTCATATCAGTAATTTATGTCTTCTCCCTTTCTTTCTTGGTGAGCCTGGAGAGATGTTAATCAATTTAATTATTCTTTTGTTTCTCTGTTTGTCATGATTTTTTCTCTGTTGTTTTCCTGTTTTCAATGTCGTTGATTTCTGTTCTAATTTTAATCACTTATGCTCATTGTAGTTTATATAGTTTATCTTGCTCTTGCTTCCTATACATAAAATTCAGTTTTTCTATTTTAAATCTTCCTTTCGAACGTGGGCATTTAATGCTATAAATTTCACTTTAAGCACTGATTCCATTGCATGACACAAACTTAAGTTATATTTTCATTTTCATTTACTTTGAATATGTTTAAACTTTCTCTTGAAACCTCTTCATTTACCCATGTTTACCTGTGACTTGTTTAATCTGCATATATTTGGGGATTTTTCAGCCATCTTTCTATTATTGTTTTCTAGTCTAATCCCAATGTTTCTGAGAATATTCTTTGTATGTTTTTTGTGCTTTTAAGATTTTAAAGTGCGTTTTCCAGACTATTCACATTTATGTTTTTTTGGTGACTATCCCATGAAACCATAAGTAGAATGAGAATACTGCTATTGTTGGATTATTCTGTAAATGTCATTAGATCACGGTGACTGGTATTGAGATCAGGTTTATCCTTATTGATTTTCTGCCTTCTTGGTTTATCAATTAATGAAAAGTTGGAGTTGAACCACCCAAATAGTGGATTTGTCTGTTGTTTGATGTCATCCTGTGAGTTTTTTGATGCATTTTTTTTGTTCTATTTTTAGTTGTATACATGTTTAGGGTTGTTAGTCTTTTTTGGGCAGTGACCATGTTATCATTATATAAGGTATCTTTTTGTCTCATAAATTTTCTTGACCTGAAGTCTGTTTTGTTTGAAATTAATATAGTCACTCCAAATTTCTTTTACTTGGGGTTAACATCTTATATCTTTCTGCATCCCTTTATTTTAACCTATCTGAATCTTTATATTTAGAGTGAATGTCAAATAGACAACATATAGATGGGCCTTGTTATTATAACCACTGTGATAGTCTCTGTCTTTTAATTGATGTATTTAGATAATTCATATTAAATGTTATTGATTTAGTTAGGTTAATATCTATTATATCGGTCATTTTTTCTATTTGTGCATTTTTATTTCTGTTAGCTCAATCTGTTAGCTTTAATTGGACATTTTATGTTACTTTTTATCTTCTGTCTTACATCTCAACCTTACATTTACGGGTTGCCCTAGTGTTTATGATATTTATTTTTAAATATTTTACTTCCAAATGACAATATATCTCTTCATCTGGGCACAGGTACATTATAACAGAATATTCCCAATTTCTCCCTTCCAATTTTTATAAAATCATTATCATTAATTTTATTTCTCTATACATTGCTACTACTATTGTTTAAACAGAAAGTATCATTTATAAATTAAGAATAAAAAAATTTTTGCTTTTATGTATTTCTTCTGTAATGCTCTTTGTTTCTTTTTGGAGATTTGCTAACCATTATAATATTTCTTCTCCCTGAATAACTTATTTTAACATTTTTTTTTTCAGGGCAAGTAGGCTTTCTATAGATTTCCTTAACTTTTGTTTGCCTGAGAAGTTTTTGTTCTTTATTTTTCAAGAATTATTTTACTGTATATATAATTTAGGCTTTTTTTAAACATTTAAAATATTCTGCTATACTCCCTAACTGTTTGCATGGTTTCTAATAAGAAGTTTATTATAATTCTTATCATTTTTTTCTCTAAAGTTATGCTGTATCTTTTTCTTCTTTATTGTATTTCAAAATATTTTCCTGTCTTTGGTATTCAGCAATTTATGTATGATATGACAACATGTGGCTTTTTTGGCATTTATTCTGTATGGTGTTCTCTGAACTTACACTACCTTGGGTTTGTTTTCTTTTATTAATTTTGGAAATGTATAGGCTATTATTAATTCAAATATTTTTACTACACCTTTCTTCTTCTCTAGTATTACTATTATGTATATATTGCACATTTTGAAATTGCCCTAAAGTTCTATTACAGTTTTTATTTTGGTCATTCTTTCTGTCTTTTGGATTTAAGTTTGGTAAATTTCTGTCAATCTATGCTCAAGCTTAGTAATTATCTCCTCATCAGTTTCTAGTAAGTTAATGAATGTTATCAAAGGCATTCTTTATTTTTTTACTTGTTTTTGCATTTCCTTTTGATTCTTCCATCTCTCTCTTTACATTACGCATGTATTCTTGCTTGTTGTCTACCTTTTCCATTAAAGCCTTTAACATATTAATCAGGTTTACTTTAAATTGCCTAATTACAACATTTGTACCATATATGAATCTGCTTTTGGTCCTTGCTCTACCTTTTCAGACTAATTTTTGCTTGTTTTTTTTAGAATGTTTTGTAAGTTTTTGTTAAAAGCTGGACATAATCATTGAGTGATAGGAATGATGGTAAATTGGTCTTTAGTGTAAAGTTTTATGTTATTCTGGCTAGATGCGAGGCTGTATTTAAAGTTTGCTATAGCTATACATAACAGAGATTTCAGATTTCTGTAGTATAATTTTTGTCTCACCTGTTGACTTTGAGTTTTTCTAAGTATTTCTTAAAGATTATGCATCATGAACCCCTTTCAGCTGTAATCTATTGCTGTTACACTGCAGTCTGTTTTTTGGTATTGATGTAGAGAGGAGAATATTTTTTCTATAATCTTAAAATTAAATTAAATTTTTTGTAATGGGCCTGTCCTTTATCTTTATGGAACTTTCTCAGTCCTTCTCCCACCCCTTAAATGAAACAAAAAGTACGAGCTAGGATACAAGAGTTGCCTTTCACGCAGGTAGAATAATGCGGATAAGGCCTTTTCTCTTTAAGTGTAGGGATTTTATATGAAGCACTCTCTGGTCCTATTTCATAATGATTACTGTTCCTCTCCCAATCGAAATCATTAGGATGATATTTGTCAGTACTTTACTATGAAACCCTACTGGGATTCCTCAAGGTTAAAACCATGAAAATGTTGAGGACCCTGAAGACTGATGCCCTGGGAATTTCTGAATCATGCCAGTGCCACTTAGACTCCAGCAATTTGTCAAAATTATTATTACACAAAATCAGTATTGAAGTCTTCCTCCTAGTGGCTTCTGTTCTAAATAAGCTGATCTCAGCTGTGACTCTCTGGATTAGCCTATTGCTCCAAAGTTCTGGGTGGTGGTTGGTCCTGTGACCTCAGTTTGTTGATCAATCCAAGAAAAGTCATTGACTTTCATTTTGTTTAGCTGTTTCTTGTTGTAAGAAGAGGATTAATGATGTCCATACTGTTTTCATTTCAGAGCTGATTAAGAAAGAAACCCCAAAATACAACTTTTTTAATGTATGTTTCTAACAATAACGCAATGCTTTATTCACTTATTTTAAAATGAGCATTGTTATTTTAAAATAAACATTGTTATTTTAAAAACTCAAATCTAAATATTATTTATATTTTAATATTCACATGCATATCATTAATCATTATTATTTAATAAAATTATTTCAGTCCAAGAATCTTCTTAGCTTAACAATGACTAGATGATATATAGCAAAGTACCATCACAATTCAGTATATAACAACAAACCAAGGTCTGTCTAAAAAATTCATTCTTGTTATCTGTCCCTTGTATGACCATCAATTTTATTAAGTTGCAATTCAAATGAGGTTGCCATCACAATATCATCCATCTATGTTTTCAACTGCTAAATTTCATTCAAGGCAGAAGTTCCTTAAAGCGTTTTTATTTGGCTGGCTCACCCCTATGTGGGTATATGGCAGGGGAACTGCTTCCCTGTTGTTACTATGGCAGCTTTCTGCTCTGTTAGACTCTGTTGACCACAACCATTTGTCTCAAGAATTAAGTGCTGTGTCTGCATTGACTTATTCACTATAACACATTTCCTGGTTTAAATTTAATTATCCCTTGTGTATGTAGCTTGTTGCATTAGAATTCATGTCTTTATTCATTTGAAACATATTTTGTAATGTATTCCTGGAGCACCTGGGCTCCTTTAAACAAATAGGAGTTAATAAACAAATCCATTTAGCAAGAAGCACATTTCCACACTAACAGCTGTAATCAGTTGCTAAACAAGATCATTTATACCTGACTCTTAAAATCAAAGAACTCACAAAATTGTATCTATATTGTTCCCAATTCAGTTTACTTAAAATATCAATTTTCATAGCCATTATTTTTTCAAAACAATTGAAAATTGTTCAATCATTTTGAAGTGAAACACCAATGTTTCTTGAAGAACATCTGCCAAATAGTGGTTTCAGAAAGTGTCTCATGATGAACACCTAATGTGGTTGATACATGCTATAATATGGAGATTGGAGGTAAAATGGCAAAGAGCTCAGTGAGTTATTTAATCCTGATGGGAATTTTATGGCTTACTTCTTACATACAGCTGTTATAGGTTTGTTGTAGTATAATGATGATGCTAAGATTATGGCTTTGATATGAAGTTCTTGGGGCAGGTGTGTCTCCGTCAGTTCACCAGCTGTCAGTATTCAAAAGCCTGCTCTGTTAGAATCTCCAGGAGAGTTTACTCGGTGGACTCTATAGTTAGGGTGTAAATTCCACTCTGAAGGAACTATATGATAGAGCAATGACAGCAGTAGGGAATTTTATACAGCTTCGAGAAAACTGCTTCTAGGTTTGAGTTGGGAAGCTATATTACTCACATTCTTTATTTTCCTTTCTGGTAACAGACATTAGAAAGAAAATGTACTTTACATGCCATTTTATTTAAAATAGTGTTTAAAATATTAAATACAAATTATATTTCAAATTAAAATTTGTGTTATTTTTTAATCTTAATGATATGTCCATATAAAATATGTTAATGATATTACACAGTTGAGAATGTTAAAAATGGAAAAAAGCAACAGTTAAGGTAACATGGTTAATGACTGGTAGAGAAAGAATGCAGCATCGCCCTTCTGGGACTCAGGGCCTAGGCTTTTCTGACCTCATAACATTCTTTCTAACAAGATAATTACATTTCCTGGGTGGTGCTTTAAAGCCTGATAAGCGCACTTAGTTATGGTTATAATTCACTATCTCAAATATAAACTGATGTTCATTAATTTGTAAATACTATAGTTTTTTTTTTTTTTTGCATTAAATCATGTCAAATTTCCCAAAAGAGTTATAATGAGACACATGGGAAAGCTTAAAATGATATTTGTATGCCATTCATCAGACCCTGATAATTGCATGCATTTTTTTTTCAATACAGTATTTGGATTTGAGGTTGATGATTGGCACACACGTTTACACACCATAATAGACGAGCTTCTCCCAATTAGTAGAAAATACTTTCAGGACATAACTAAATTTTAAAACATGATACTCAGGTATGTTTTAGAATCTGTGATAATACATGAAAATTGAGATGGTAGAATACTTAAGCAGGATGGGGAAAGACATGTTGAAAATCTGGTTTGGAAGCTCTTACACTCATATTAATGGTAAAATTTGCTTGAAAATAGAGAAGGCATTTGTAAAAATCCAGGTAAGATTTCTGGTGAGGGTTTTCACTGTGCTTGAGATCCCATTCTGCATCTAGAGGGTCATACTTATTTTTCCTTACCCTGATTCTAAGAAGGATATTAAAGAATATTTGGAGAGGTTATAGTCATTCTCTATAATTTTGCAATACATTGAATTAATTTTTAACTGTCAATTGTAAAAAGATCTTCCAGGGGACATGTAGGTTAAAATGATTTGAGTTTGTCTGGCCTTGGTAGTGTTTGGGAAGTAATTGCACTCTTCCACGCACTTGGTCAAAGGTATATGATTTTCAGGGTCTTGTCTTGAAATCCACATTTGGACTAGTGACTTATGAATTTTGAGAAATGATCCTGGTCAAGAAGGCTGAAGGTGATATGTGATTCCTTATTTTTATTTTGTTATTATACTCTAAGTTCTAGGGTACCTGTGCACAATGTACAGGTTTGTTACAAAGGTATACATGTGCCATGTTGGTTTGCTGCACCCATCAACTCGTCACTTACATTAGGTATTTCTCCTAATGCTATCCTAAATAGTATTGCCTAGATTTTCTTCCAGGGTTTTTACGGTTTTGGGTTTTATACGTAAGTCTTTAATGCATCTTGAATTAATTTTTGTATAAGATGTAAGGAAGAGATCCAGCTTCAACTTTCTACATATGGCTAGCCAGTTTTCCCAGCACAATTTATTAAATAGGGAATCCTTTCCCCATTTCTTTCTTTTTTTTTTTTGTCAGGTTTGTCAAAGATCAGATGGTTGTAGATGTGTGGTGTTATTTTTGAGGGCTCTGTTCTCTTCCATTGATCTATATATCTGTTTTGGTAGCAGTACCATGCTGTTTTGGTTACAGTAACCTTGTAATATAGTTAGAAGTCAGGTAGCATGATGCCTTCCAGCTTTGTTATTTTGGCTTAGGATTGTCTTGGCAATGTGGCTCTTTTTTGGTTCCATATGAAGTTTAAAGTATTTTTTCCAATTCTGTGAAGAAAGTCATTGGTAGCTTGATGGGGATGGCATTGAATCTGTAAATTACCTTGGGCAGTATGATCATTTTCATGATATTGATTCTTACTATCCATGAGTATGGAATGTTCTTCCATTTGTTCGTGTCCATTTTTATTTCGTTGAGCAGTGATTTTTAGTTCTCATTGAAGAGACCCTTCATATCCTTTGTAAGTTGGATTCCTAGGTATTTTCTTCTCTTTGTAGCAATAGTGAATGTGAGTTCACTCATGATTTGGCTCTCTGTTTGCCTGTTACTGATTTATAGGAATGGTTGTGATTTTTGCACATTGATTTTGTATCCTGAGACTTTGCTGAAGTTGCTTATCGGCTTAAGGAAATTTTGGACTGAGACAATGGTGTTTTCTAAACATACAATTATGTCATTTGCAAAGAGGGACAATTTGACTTCCTCTTTTCTTAATTGAATACCCTTTATTTCTTTCTCCTGCCTGATTGCCCTGGCCAGAACTTCCAACACTACGTTCAGTAGGAATGGTGAAAGAGGGCTTCCCTTTGTTGTGCCGGTTTTCAAAGGGAATGCTTCCAGCTTTTGCCCATTCAGTATGATATTGGCTATGGTTTGGTCATAAATAGCTCTTATTATTTTGAGATACCTCCCATCAATACCTAGTTTATTGAGAGTTTTTAGCATGAAGGGCTGTTGACTTTTGTCGAAGGCCTTTTCTGCATCTATTGAGATAATCATGTGGTTTTTTAGTTCTGTTTATGTGATGGATTATATTTATTGGTTTGAGTATGTTGAACCAGCCTTGCATCCCAGGGATGAATCTGACTTAATTGTGGTGGGTAAGCTTTTTGATGTGCTGCTGTATTCTGTTTGCCAGTATTTTATTGAGGATTTTCTCATCGATGTTCATCAGGGATATTGGCCTAAAATTCTCTTTTTTTGTTGTGTCTCTGCCAGACTTTGGTATCAGGATGATGTTAGCCTCATAAAATAAGTTAGAAAGAATTACTTTGGTATCAGGATGATGTTAGCCTCATAAAATAAGTTAGAAAGAATTCCTTCTTTTTCTATTGATTGGAATAGTTTCAGAAGGAAAGGTACCAGATCCTCTTTGTACCTCTGGTAGAATTTGGCTGTGAATCCATCTGGTCCTGGACTTTTTTTGGTTGGTAGGCTGTTAATTACTGCCTCAATTTCAGAGCCTGTTATTGGTCTATTCAGAGATTCAACTTCTTCCTGGTTTAATCTTGGGAAGGTGCATGTGTCCAGAAATTCATCCATTTCTTCTAGAATTTGTAGTTTATTTGTGTAGAGGTGTTTATAGCATTCTTTGATGGTAGTTCGTATTTCTGTGGGATCAGTGGTGATATCCACTTTATAATATTTTGTTGCATCTATTTGATTCTTCACTCTTTTTTTCTTTATTAGTTTCACTAAGGGTCTATCGATTTTGTTAATCTGAAAAAAAAAGGCTCCTGGATTCACTGATTTTTTGAAGGTTTTGTGTCTGTGTATGTGTGTGTGTGTGGGTGTGTGTGTGTGTGTCTATCTTCTTCAGTTCTGCTCTGGTCTTAGTTTTTTCTTGCCTTCTGGTTGCTTTTGAATTTGTTTTCTTTTGCTACTTTTGTTCTTTTAATTGTGATGTAAGGGTGTCGATTTTAGATCTTTCCTGCTTTCTCTTATGGGCAATTAGTGCTATAAATTTCCTTCTACACACTGCTTTAAATGTGTCCCAGAGATTCTGGTATGTTGTGTCTTTGTTCTCATTGATTTCAAGGAACATATTTTTTTTTTTTTTTCTTCCCTCATTTCCTTGTTTACCCAGTAGGAGCAGGTTGTTCAGTTTCCATGTAGTTGTGCTGTTTTGAGTGAGTTTCTTAATCCTAAAATCTAATTTGATTACACTGTGATCTGAGAGACAGTTTGTTTTGAATTCTGTTATTTTACATTTGCTGAGGAGTGCTTTACTTCTAATTATGTAGTCAATTTTAAAATAAGTGTGATGTGGTGTGCTGAGAAGAATCTATATTTTGTTGATTTGGGGTGGAAAGTTCTGTAGATGCCTATTAGGTCTGCTTGGTGCAGAGCTGAGTTCAATTCCTGGATACCCTTGTTAACTTTCTGTCTTGTTGATCTTATATTGACAGTGGGGTATTAAAGTCTCCCATTATGGTTGTATGGGAGTCTAAATATTTTTGTTAGTCTCTAGGGAACTGCTTTATGAATCTGGGTGCTCCTGTATTGGGTGCATATATATTTAGAATAGTTAGCTCTTCTTGTTGAATTGATCTTTTTACCATTACATAATGGCTTTCTTTGTCTCTTTTGATCTTTGTTGGTTTAAAGTCTGTTTCATCAGAGACTAGGATTGTGACCCCTGCTTTTTTTTTTTTTTTTTTTGGCTTTTCATTTGCTTGGTAGATCTTCCTCCATCCCTTTATTTTGAGCATATGTGTGTCTATGCACACGAGATGAGTCTCTTAAATACTGTCCACTGATTGGTCTTGACTATTTATCCAATTTGCCGGTCTGTGTCTTTTAATTAGGACATTTAACCCATTTACATTTAAGGTTGTATGTTATGTGTGAATTTGATCCTATCATTGTGATGCTAGCTACTTATTTTGCCTGTTAATTAATGGAGTTTCCTCATAGCACTGATGGTCTTTACAATTTGGCATGTTTTTGCAGTGGTTGATACCAGTTGTTCCTTACCATGTTTAGTGCTTCCTTCAGGAGCTCTTGTAAGGCAGGCCTGGTGGTGACAAAACCTCTCAGCATTTGTTTGTCTTTAAAGGATTTTATTTTTCCTTCACTTATGAAGCTTAGTTTGGCTGGATATAAAATTCTAAGTTGAAAATTCTTTTCTTTAAAAATGTTGAATATTGGTCCCCAATCTCTTCTGGCTTTGGGGTTTCTGCTGAGAGATCTGCTGTTAGTCTGATGGGCTTCCCTTTGTGGGTAACCCAATATTTCTCTCTGGCTGTCCTTAACATTTTTTTCTTCATTTCAACCTCAGTGAATCTGACAATTATGTGTCCTGGGGTTGCTCTTCTTGAGGAATATGTTTGTGATTTTCTCTGTATTTCCTGAATTTGAATATTGGTCTGTCTTGCTTGGTTGGGGAAGTTCTCCTGGATAATACTCTGAAGAGTGTTTTCCAACTTGGTTCCATTCTCCCCATTACTTTCAGGTACACCAATCAAACATAGATTTGGTCTTTTCACATAGTCCCATATTTCTTGGAGGTTTTGTTGGTTTCTTTTCACTCCTTTTTATCTCTAAACTTGTCTTCTTGCTTTATTTCATTAAGCTCATCTTCAATCAGTGATATCCTTTCTTCCACTTGATCGAATTGGCTATTGAAGCTTGTGCATGCATCACAAAGTTCTCATGCCTTAGTTTTCAGCTCCATCAGGTCTTTTAAGTTGTTCTCTACACTGTTTATTCTAGTTAGCCATTCGTCCAACCTTTTTTCAAGGTTTAACTTCCTTGCAATTGGTTAGATCATACTCCTTTAGCTCAGAGTAGTTTATAACCAACCTTCTGAAGCCTACTTTTGTCAACTTGTCAAATTCATTCTCCATCCATCTTTGTTCTGTTGCTGATGAGGAGCTGCAATCCTTTGGAGGAGAAAAGATCCTTTGATTTTTAGAATTTTCAGCCTTTTTGTGCTGGCTTCTCCTCATCTTTTTGGTTTTATTTACCTTTGTCCTTTGATGTTGGTGACCCACAGAAGGAATTTTGGTGTAGATGTCGTTTTTGTTGATGTTGATGCTATTCCTTTCTGTTTATTAGTTTTCCTTCTACAGTCAGGTCCCTCAGCTGCAGGTAGGTTGAAGTTTGCTAGAGGTCCACTCCAGTCTCTATTTGCCTGGATATCACCAGTGGAGGCTGCAGAACAACAAATATTGCAGAACAGCAAATATTGCTGCCTGATTCTTCCTCTGGAAGCTTTGTCCAAGAGGGGCACCTGCCTGTATGGGGTATCTGTTGGTCATTCCTGGTAGGTGTCTCCCAGTTAGGCTACACAGGGGTCAGGGACCCACTTGAGGAGGCAGTCTGTCTGTTCTCAGAGCTCAAACACCATGCTGGGAGAACCACTGCTCTCTTCAGAGCTGTCAGACAAAGATGTTTACGTCTGCAGAAGCTCCCGCTGCCTTTTTTTCAGCTCCGCCATGACCACAAAGTGGAATCTATAGATGCAGTAGCCTTCCTGAGCTCTGCCCAGTTTGAACTTCCTGGCCAGTTTGTTTACTTACTCAAACCTCAGCAATGATAGATGCCCCTCCCCCTGCCAGACTACAGCCTCCTATGTCGATCTCAGACTGCTGCACTAGCAGTGGGCAAGGCTCCATGGGTATGGGACCCACTGAGCCAAGCACGGGAGACAATCTCCTGGTCTGCTGGTTGCTAAGACTGTGGGTAAAGCACAGTATTTGGGCATAATGTCCCATTATTCCAGGTATAGTCTGTCACAGCTTCCCTTGGCTATGAAAGGGAAATCCTCCAACCCCTTGCACTTCCTGGGTGAGGCAACACCCCGCCCTACTTCAGCTCACCCTCCATGGGCTGCATCCACTGTCCAACCAGTCCCAATGAGATGAACCAAGTACCTCAGTTGGAAATGCAGAAATCACCCATCTTCTGTGTTGATCACGCTGGGAACTGAGGCTGGAGCTATTCCTATTCAGCCATTTTGGAACAGAGCCTCGTGATATGTGTTTTCAAAAGCAGAAAAGTTAAGAAGATGGGAATAAGGTGGAGGTGTTAAACAATCAGTGCAAGCAGAAGCATTGTCCAATAGCAAAAGAGTTATAGATTAATCAACCATAGAGCTTACTGATGCAAGCTGGAGAGAAATGATAAGTTATCAATAACTGCCAATGTAAGAGATTTTGTGTTTGTCTTTGTATCTCTCACTACAACTTTAGTTCTGTAGTGTATGAGTAAGTTCTAGGTGTGTAACAAACCACCCCAAAAGCTTCATGGGATAAAGTAATAAATATTTATTTCATATGATTTAGAGTATTGATTTGGTGGCTCTCCTCATGTAAACCTTATGAAAGACTTCCTTGTCATCCAGTTGGCTTGGCTCATCTGGCAGTTCATCTGACAATTAACAAACTAGGATCATAACTGCTGGCAAAATGGCCAAATAGGAACAGCTACAGTCTGCAGCTCACAGCAAAATCTACACAGAAGTGGGTGATTTCTACATTTCCAACTGAGGTACAAGGTTCATCTCATTGGGACTGATAGGACAGTGGTTTTAGCCAACGGAGGGAGGGACAAAGCAGGGTGGGGCATTGCCTCACACAGGAAACGCAAGGGGTAAGGGAATTTTCTCCCCTATCCAAAGGAAGCCATGAGGTACTAAGCCTGAGGAATTGTGCACTCTGGCCCAGATACTGTGCTTTTCTCACAGCCTTTGCAACCCACAGACCAGGAGATTCCCTCTGGTGCCCACCCCACCAGAGCCCTGGGTTTCAAGCATGAAACTGGGTGGCCGTTTGGGCAGACACTGAACTAGCTGCAGGAGTTTTTTTCTTTTTTTTTTCCATAACCCAGTGGCATCTGGAACACCAGCGAGACAGGACCATTCACTCCCTGGGAAAGGAGGCTGAAGCCAGGGAGCCAAGTGGTCTGGCTTGGCAGGGCCCGCCCCCACAGAGCCCAGAAAATTAAGATCCACTGGCTTGAAATTCTCTCAGTCAGCACAGCGGCAGTCTGAGATTGACCGGGGATGCTCGAGGTTGGTGGCGGGATGTTCACTATTGCTGAGGCTTGAGTAGGCGGTTTTATCCTCACAGTGTAAACAAAGCCACCAGGAACTTCAAATTGGACAGAATCCACCACAGTTTAACAAGGTCTCTGTTGCCAGACTGCCAGATTTCTACTATCTGGGAAGGACGTCTCTGAAAAAAAGGCAGCAACCCCTTTCAGGGACTTATAGATAAAACCCTCATCTCCCTGGGACAGAGCCCCTGGGGGAAGGGGCTTCTGTGAAGGCAGTTTCAGCATACTTAAGAGTCCCTTCCTGATGACTCTGAAGAGAAAAGCAGACCTCCCAGCACAGCGTTTGAGCTCTGCTCAGGGTCAGACTGCCTCCTCAAGTGGGTCCCTGACCCAGTGTATACCGACTGTGAGTCACCTCCCAGTAGTGGCTGACAGACACCTCATACAGGAGAGCTCTGGCTGACATCTGGCAGGTGCCCCACTGGGATGAAGCTCCCAGAGGAAAGAATAGAAGTCTTTGCTGTTCTGCTGCCTCTGCTGGTGATACCCAAGCAAACAGGGTTGGGAGTGGACCTTCACTAAACTCCAACAGACCTGCAGCCTGTTAGAAGGAAAATTAACAAATAGAAATAGGACGTCCACTCAGAGACCCCATCCAAAGGTCACAAACAACAAAGACCAAAGGTAGATAAATCCACAAAGATGAAGAGAAGCCAGCACAAAAAGGCTGAAAATTCTAAAAACCAGAATGCGTCTTCTTCTCAAAAGGATCGCAACTCCTCGCCAGAAAGGGAACAAAACTGACTGGAGAATAGTTTTGCCAAATTGACAGAAGTAGGCTTCAGAATGTGGGTAATAACAAACTCCGCTGAGCTAAAGGAGCATGTTCTAACCCATTGCAAGGAAGCTAAGACCTTGAAAAAAGTTAGAAGAATTGCTAACTAGAAGAATCAGTTTAGAGAAGAACATAAATGACCTGATGGAGCTGAAAAACAAAGCACAAGAACTTCGTGAAGCATACAGAAGTATCAATAGCTGAATTGATCAAGCAGAAGAAAGGATATCAGACATTGATGATAAACTTAATGAAATAAAGTGAGACGACCAGATTAAAGAGAGAAAAAAAAAAAAAGAAACAAACAAAGCCTACAATAAATATGGGACTCTGTGAAAATACCAAATCTACATTTTATTGGTGTACCTGAAAGTGATGGAGAGAATGGAACCAAATTGATAAACACTCTTCAGGATATCAGGAGAACTCCCCAACCTAGCAAGACAGGCCAACATTCAAATTCAGGAAATACAGAGAATGCCACAAAGATACTCCCCGAGAAGAACAACCCCAAGACACATCATCAGATTCACCAAGGTTGAAAGGAAAAAATGTTAAAGGCAGCCAGAAAGGTCAGGATACCAAGAAAGGGAAGTCGATCATACTTACAGTGGGTCTCTCTGAAGAAACCCTACAAGCCAGGAGAGAGTGGGGGCCAATATTCACCATTCTTAAAGAAACACATTTTCAACCCAGAATTTCATATCCAACCAAACTAAGCTTCATAAGTGAAGGAAAATAAAATGCTTTACAGACAAATAAATGCTCAGAGATTTTGTCACCACCAGGCCTGCCTTACAAGAGCTCCGGAAGGAAGCACTAAACATGGAAAGGAACAACCAGTACCAGTGACTACAAAAACATACCAAACTGTAAAAACCATCGACACTATGAATAAACTGCATGATCTAATGATCGAAATAACCAGCTAGCATCATAATGACAGGATCAAATTCACACATAAAAATATTAATATTAAATGTAAATGGGCTAAATGTCCCAATTAAAAGACACAGACTGGCAAATTGAATAAAGAGTGAAGACCTATTGGTGTGCTGCATTTAAGAGACCCATCTCGTGTGCAAAGACAGACATAGGCTCAAAATAAAGGGATGGAGGAATATTTATTAAGTAAATGGAAAGCAAAAAAGCAGGAGTTGCAATCCTAATCTCTGATAAAACAGACTTTAAACCAACACAGTTCAAAGCAGACAAAGCAGACATTACATAATGGTAAAGGGATCAATTCAACAACAAGAGCTTACATATATGCACACAATACCAGAGCACCCAGGTTCATAAAACAATTTCTTAGAGATGTACAAACAGACTTAGACTCCCACACAATAATAGTGGGAGACTTTCACACCCCACTGTCAATATTAGACAGATCAATGAGAGACAAGTATATTCAGTACTTGAACTCAGCTGTGGTCCAAGTGGACCTAATTGACAACTACTGAACCTTCCACCCCAAATCAGTAGAATATATATTATTCTCAGCACCACATCACACTTATTCTAAAATTGACCACATAGTAGGAAGTATGACAGTCCTTAGGAAATGCAAAAGAATGGAATTCGTAACAAGCAGTCTCTCAGACCACATTGTAATCAAATTGGAACTCAGGATTAAGAAACTCACTCAATATCATACAAATACATAGACACTGATCAACCTGCTTCTGAATGACTCCTGGGTAAATAATGAAATGAGAGCAGAAATAAAGATGTTCTTTGAAACTAAGGAGAAAAATGACACACTGTATCAGAATCTTTGGGACACATTTGAAACAGTGTGTAGAGGGAAATTTGTAGCACTAAATGCCCATAAGAGAAAGAAGGAAAGAACTAAAATTGACAGCCTAACATCAAAATTAAAAGACTGAGAGAAGCAACAGCAAACAAATTCAAAAGCTAGCATAAAACAAGAAGTAACTAAGATCAGAGCAGAACTGAAGAAGATAGAGACAGGAAAAACGTTTCAAAAAATCAATTAATCCAGGAGCTTATTTTTCACAAAGATCAACAAAATCAATAGACAGCTAGCCAGACAAATAAAGAAGAAAAGAGAGAAGAATCAAATAGATGCAATAAAAAAAAGATATAGGGGATATCACCACCAATCCTACAGATATACAAGGTACCATCAGAGAATACTATAAATACCTCTATGCAAATAAACTAGAAAATCTACAAGAAATGAATAAATTCCTGAACACGTACACCATCCCAAGTCTAAACCAGAAAGAAGTCAAATCCCTGAATAGACCAAGAAGAAGTTCTGAAATTTAGGCAGGAATTAATAGCCTACCAACCAAAAAAAGTCCAGGACCAGAGGGACTCAGAGCCAAATTATACCAGAGGTACAAAGAGGACTTCATTCCATTCTTTCTGAAACTATTCCAATCAATAGAAAAAGTGAGAATCCTCCCTAACTCATTTTACGAGGCCAGCATCATCCTGATACCAAAGCCTGGCAGACAGACAACAACAACAAATGTCAGGCCAATATCCATGATGAACACTGATGTGAAAATCCTCAATAAAATGTTTGCAAACCGCATCCAGCAGCACATCAAAAAGTTTATCCACCACGACCAAGTCAGCTTCATTCCTGGGATGCAAGACTGGTTCAACATACACAAATCAATAAATGTAATCTATCACATAAACAGAATCAATGACAAAAGCCACATGATTATGTCAACAGATACAGAAAATGCCTTTGACAAAATTCAACAGAACTTTGTGCTAAAAACTCTCAACAAACTAAGTCTCAGTGGAATGTATCTCAAAATAATAAGAGCTATTTATGTCAAACCTACAGCCAATATCATACTGAATGGGCATACCTGGAAGCATTCTCTTTGAAAACTGGCACAAGACAAGTATGCCTTCTCTCACCACTTGTATTCAACATAGTATTGGAACTTCCAGCCAGGGCAACCAGGCAAGAGGAAAAAAATAAAAGGTATTCAAATGGAAAGAGAGGAAGTCAGATTGTCTCTTTTTGCAGATGACATGATTGTATATTTAGAAAACCCCATCATCTCAGCTCAAAATCTCCTTAAGCTGATAAGCAGCTTCAGCAAGTCTCAGGATGCAAAATCTATATGCAAAAATCATATGCATTCCTATTCAACAATAACAGACAATCAGGGTCAAATCATGATTGAACTCCCATTCACAATTGCTACTAAGAAAATAAAATACCTAGAAATACAACTTACAAGGGATGTGAAGGACCTCTTCAAGGAGAAACACAAACCACTCCTCAAGGAGATAGGAGAGGACATAAACAAATGGAAAATCATTTCATTCTCATGGATAGGAATAATCAATATTGTAAAAATCAATAACGTAAAAGTAATTTATAGATTCAATGCTATCCCCATCAAGCTACCATTGACTACCTTCACAGAATTGGAAAAAAATACTTTAAACTTCATATGGAACCAACAAAGAGCCTGTATAACCAAGACAATCCTAAGCAAAAAGAGCAAAGCTGGAGGCATCATGCTACCTGACTTCAAACTATACTACAACACTGCAGTAACCAAAACAGCATGGTACTGATACCAAAATAGATATATAGACCAATGTAACAGAACAGAGGCCTCAGAAATAACACCTCATATCTACACCCATCCGATCTTTGACAAATCTGACAAAAACAAGCAATGGGGAAAAGATTCCCTATTTAATAAATGGTGTGGGGAAAACTGACTAACCATATGCAGAAAACTGAAACTGGACCCCCTTCCTTTCACCTTAAACAAAAATTAACTCAAGATGGGTTAAAGACTTAAATGTAAGACCTAAAGAGATAAAAATCCTAGAAAAAAACCTAGGCAATACCATTCAGGATATAGGCATGGGCAAACTTCCTGACTGAAACACAAAAAGCAATGGCAACAAAAGCCAAAACTGACAAATGAGATATAATTAAACTAAAGTGCATCTGCACAGCAAAATAACCTATCATCAGAGTGAACAGGAAACCTACCGAATAGGAGAACATTTACGCTATCTATCCATCTGACAAAGGGCTAATATCTATAATCTACAAAGAACTTAAACCAATTGACAAGAAAAAAACAAACACCACTATAAAAATTGGGCAAAGGACGTGAACAGACACTTCTCAAAAAAAGACATTTATGCAGCCAACAAACATGAAAAAAAGTTCATCATCACTGATCATTAGAGAAATGCAAATATAAACCACAATGAGATACCATCTCACGCCAATTAGAATGGTGATCATTAAAGAAGTCAGGAAACAACAGATGCTGGAGAGGATGTGGGGAAATAGGAGCACTTTTACACCGTTGGGAGTTTAAATTTGTTCAACCATTTTGGAAGACAGTGTGGTGAATCCTCAAAGATTTAGAACTAGAAATACCATTTGACCCAGCAATTCCATTACCCTGTATATACCCAAAGGATTATAAATAATCTACTATAAAAACATGTGCCACAAGTAAGTTTATTTTGGCACTATTCACAATAGCAAAGACTTGGAACCAACCCAAATGTCCATCAGTGATAGACTGGATAAAGAAAATGTGGCACATATACACCATGGGATACTATGCAACCATAAAAAATGATGAGTTCATGTCTTTTTCAGGGGCGTGGATGAAACTAGAAACCATCATTCTCAGTAAACTAACAGAAGAACAGAAAACAAAACACTGCATGTTCTTACTCATAATTGGGAGTTGAACAATGAGAACACATGGACACAGGGAGGGGAACATCACACACTGGGGCCTGTCAGGGGGTACGGGGCTAAGCGAGGGATAGCATTAGGAAAAATATCTAATGTAGATGATGGGTTGATGGGTGCAGCAAATCACCATGGCACATGTATTCCTATGTAACAAAACTGCATGTTCTGCACATGTACCCTAGAACTTTAAGTATATATATAAAGCTAAAATGGCCAGACCCACATAACTGGCAGGTGGCTTTAAGACAGCCAGGAAAATTTAGATGACATGGATACATATATCTCATCACACAGCAGGCTGTGTCTGCCACGTTCTCACCAAGTTGCTCAGTTTTCCAATAATAGCAAGAGAGACCAAGTCTCAATGTATAAACACTTTGAAGTCTCTGTGTGCATAACATCTGATAATGCCCTATTGGCTAAAGCAATTCACATGGCTAACCCTGGGGTCTGGGAGGAGACTATTCAATAATAGGAAGAGAGGAAGAGAAAAACTTTGACATGCCTTACACACAATCTATCACATGGAGATTTTAGAAGCAGTTTACTGAAGTAAGCCAAAATGAGGGAAAGGAAAACATATTCAATTTTATGTAAAATATATATTGTTGGCTATTTTTGCAGAACTATACTATTCTAGAGACTAAATTATAGTTGTTTTACTATCAAGTAACGACAAGGAAACTTAACGTATAATTCTCAGATTTCATTCAAGCTTACCAAGTGTACTAGCCTAAGGAATGCATTTGAGCAGGTATTGAAAGGGAATAATTACATTGCTATATGACAACATCTCTCAATGTTTGCTTGTTTGATGTAATGATTACAGGTAATATGCAATCATATAGTAGAGTAGAACCTTAAAACTGCTGGATGTAGCCCACAAATATGTTTCATTTTGTCTATTCAGTGTTAATAAAATATAGTAGTCATCCAGATGTAAAAGTGAAGAGACATTAAATATACACATCCAAAACTCAACTTTGGTCATCATTGAGAAATATCTTACTTCCCTCAAAGCCACAGTGGCTGGAAGTGAATATCAGCTACAGAAAGTTTATCAGCTTTTCCTATTGAAACACCATTTCAGCCTATTCAAGATCACATAGTAATGATAGAAAGAAAGTAAATAAATGCATACATAATGGTATACATATCTGTACAACTGTAAAAATCCCTGCTTTCCTATGCAATACATAGTCCATATATAGTAAACCAACTCAACTCCATTATATTGCTATTGCATTGAATTTCATTTCTCAGCCAATGGGATGATTCCATTATATTTGTCATATTATTTTATACTATTTTTGTTTTGAACAATACATAAATTAGCATTTATTAGTCTTAGTTATGAAATATATAATAGTTTATAGGGATGTTAAAGTCTGACAAGAATGAAGACAAATTATAAAAATGTTTAAAATAGTTTTATATATTTGCAACATTATAAGAAAATACATGGAAAATCTGATCATTTAAGGCATTGATTTGTAGCTAGAATATGCTTATATGTGTTCTATCCATATATGCAAAATATAATAATTGCATATATTTGAAAAGTAATACATCAGAAGATTTTCTGTAGGAAATGAATTAATGGGTCCATCGTGCATGAAATCCCATTTTGTTAAACGAAACAAGCCCATCGGTCTTTATTGATCTCATTGCTTTTAGATTGATTATGCCTCCTACTTTCCTTTAATTAAATCAAAGCTACTATATGAATGTAGGAAAATAATCTTGAAAATGCATCATAATCAATTGCCATAAAATCAACCTCCAATTCATACTGCCCACAAATATCCTATCATAAAAACATCGTGAATTAGTGTAATTCTGAAATATTTAGTGTCATAATAATGAAGGAATAAAGAAACGAAGGTTGTATTTGTTTACATAAAGGAAATGAATTGAATTGAATTGTACAGCGTTAAATTTTCATGTCAAATGATTTACATGGGGAAATAATCAAGTTTCATTACATGAAAATTAGTTACACTTGTGTGCATGTGAACACACACACAAAAACTTCCTTACACGTTGTTTCAGGTATTAAAAGACTTAAGTAAATAGAGAGGGAATTGTACTGATTTTCAACTTTATACTCAAAATATGATAAAAGACATCATTGAGTGCAGAAATTAGGTTTACTCATGAGTATATACCTTTTCAAAATCCTGTGAACCTCTGGGGCCATCATTAGGAAACACTTTTTCTGGACTCATTAAACTGAATAGATTGAGCAAAAAAACATAGGTTTTCTTTTCAACCTTTTATTGTCTCTCTAAATGCATACATACATACATATGTGCACACATATCCATCTATGTATTTACAAAAGTTTCATGACATCAGAGTAACAGAAAGGTCACCAGAAAGGTTATTCAAACATATATACATATGAAGTCAAGAGACAATATTTAACCCATCCCAGTTTTCAAAATGAACAATGTAGAAACATCGCAGTAGGAAAGGGTACAATCATCACAGTTTGAATGCTCATTAAAGAAAATGTACTTTTTATCATATTGTTTATTTTTCCTTTTAAAACTACTAACTTAACCTTTCAACAATTATCATTGCTGTTGTACTAATTCAATTGTTAAAGTTTTGTTATAACATGGTATCAATTTTAGCGATTTAACAAATATGAATTTTCTCTATCTTCTTGCTCATACTTAACTTTTATGGAACTTTAAATTGTTGAATGTTTTCTACATATTATGCAGAATCATATGAATTATTGACTGAAATAGACATATAAAAAGTCATTCAAAAGAACGTTTTATAAATAAATTATTTGAAGTACTATTATTTCCCTCAATGTGGAGTTAACTAATTTTAATTCCCATTAAAATTTTAATTGTCAATATGATTTTTAGTCTAAGCAATATACTAAAACAATATGATTTTAGTATAAGGTTTTATCAAAATATAACATTATATCAACCTTTATTTTAATTTGTTCTGTTTCCAAAGGATTTTATGTTCAGATATAATTGAATAAAACATAAAAATAATATTCACAGAAAAATAAGATATTTTATAGACAATTTTACACCTTTAGAAAACCAGTATTAATTCTGACAAATAAATATTGTCAAAATATTGTTCTTGATCTCTATTAATACCTGAATATTATTAACAAGATAAAACTATTATAATATTGCACAGATTTTAATATCAGTTGCAAAATATTGCTACATAACCATTAAGCACACTATACGAAACCTATAAGCCTTATTTATTTTTTGTAAAAGGATGTGTACATTATTTATCCATCACATGAGAATGGAAATGACATTAGGCAAAATTAAGTAATCAGAAAAAAAATATTCTAGAAGTTAATCTCTTTTCTCATTTTATTAAAAATATTTGACAGCTATTTTCTTTTTCATTATCACCCTGATATTCTTATTTTATCAATGGTATAGAGATTTCTTAGGACAAAACAAAAGAATTAATTTCCACTTTATAAATTTAATTTTCTATAGAGATATTTAACATGTGTGGTATAAAAGCCAAAAATAGGCCTCTGTGGATCTTGACAAAAGATGAAATTTTTTAAGTCAGAGGTCCTGAAAATTATTATTGAATTAAAATTGTTCATTTTTATGTTTGCTCACAATTAAATCTGATGTTTCTTAAGTCATGGACTTTATGATAATTAAAAACTGATTCTCTTGTTGTTCCTTCCTTTATGTGCACACATTAGCTAGGACTAGTTCTGCTGCAAGGCAAACAATCCTTATCCAAAAGCATTTATGTGTAAAATATAACTTACTGCTTCATATTATAAGAGTCCAGGGGTGAATGTGGCTTCAGATGTGTGTTTATTCAGGACTCAAATGAGTCATCAAAATCTGTCCCAAGTTTTGCATTCCCCGCCCCCCCCCCCACAGTCTCAGGTTAATATGATCACAATATTCAGAAATATTACATAAACTGAATCTGAAGATCCACCCACAATTCTTCCCCCAAATCTCTGAACCTAACACTATGGATCCAAGAATGTAATTGCTTGATTGGCTTAATATAAGTTAAAGATTGCTCTTTTGGCTCCTAGGGCATAATCCAGTATATACACATTACATGGATTAAAAGCATTGGAGCAATATTTGAATTTGACAACTAGCAGGAATATGAAAGATGCTAAAAAGTAATGACAATAGTCACAGTAGTGCTGATATTCACTTCTATATGACTATCAGGAGATTAAGTTAAATATCAGTTTCTGGTCATTAATTAGTGTGTACAACTTAATTCTGATTATGGTACTAAATTAACTTTCTATTGATCTCCAATGAAGACATAAAATTTATATGGAGATACCATGCACAAAGACTAAACACGATTTCTTGCAGTATTAAAATATTCAAGCATGTACAAAAGTAGAGATAAACAAAGACTCTCCCATTTTACCTATCTCTCAGTATCAACTTTTAGCAATTCATAGCAGATCATATTTCAACTCTATCTCATAGCTAGCCCATCCTCTACTCCATTTCTATTCCATCCTCATTGGACAGTTTTAATGAAAAGCCAGTAATAATACAATTCCATCCACAAGTGTTATATAAACTTTACAATTCAACCTATAAGAGAGTGAGATTTTACATTTGGGGAACTTTAATATGTCTAAATATGGCTATTCAATATTCACAATTAATACTGGATAAAGTTGGAAATAGAGAAATAAATTATATGCATTCTATTTCTCCCTATTACACTGTAGTGTTTTCATAATGAAGCATCTTCTGATCTCTGATCATGAAACATTTAAACTGGAGAGATACAACAAACAACATTAATATTCATTTGTCTTTTGTGTCTCTTTTATTGTTAATGGATTTGGAGTCCTAATGTCTGGAATAGCTAAGCAATGCCAAATTCTTAGATGACATTTAAATTTTAAAGACATAATAATCACAGCCTAAATATATGTGCATAGTGGTTGCTTGAGCTGAATTTTTAAACATTTGTTTTGAAAAATTAATACAAATTAACAATTATGTTTTATAAATACAATGGCTATTTTGAGTCAAAGAGACCTAAAGTGTAATCCGAGTTGGTTATGTGATCGTGGCAAAGTCATATAACATCTTTGAGCTCCTGGTTAGTCTTCTAGTTGAGGAATATTATGTTTACCTTGTAGGAGTTTCTGTAGAATTAAGAATATGTGAAGAACCTAGGAAAGTATCCAATCAGAACTACTTTATAAAACCACAACAACATGCATTTCAAAATATCAATTCCATTAAAATATTAGATAAAAATAATTGACTTACGAGTATTTTAAAAAGTTATTCAAAGTAGCATGTTGGGGATACATACACCAAAACACTTATGAGACTGGATAAAGATAGAAGGTAGAAAAGACAGCAGTTTTGAAATGATCATAGATCTCCTGATGGGACTAATATCCTTCTTAAATGTTCACAAGGTTATTTAGTTTTAAAACTCTTTTCAATGTAAAAACAATAGACATGAACCCTTCTCTGCTATCAACTCAACTTCTCCCCACATGCAACTCAACCACAAGAAATACTTCATAAAAAAACCATTTTAATATTTTTTCAACAATAAGAACAACAAATGGAAGCGTCATGAAAGTAAGACTACCTGTTGCTTTATTTGCATTTGTGATTTGTGATACTTGATCAATAAGAATGTATCCACATCAATTCAGAATTTAAACAATCTTGAATTTTTATTGAAATTATCTCATTCTATCACTTTAACATGCCAGCGGTCAGAGAGATTAAATTTCACTCAGTCATGTCTTCAGTATATGCAAACACTGCATTAATTCATTAATTAAAATAGAAAAATTTTGGCAACACACATGCTACAACGTGTTTAAGATGTGAATACTGCCAATATCATGGAAATTTTGTTATGCTCAAGAGTTAATTTAAAAAATGCCTATGAGAATGCCCTGTTAAAAGGAAAGTCTCAATACGGATTAGACAACAGAGATTTTAATGCTGCTGCTGATAAAATGATGATAACTACGAGAAACAATACTGTGACAACAGAAATCTTTCTCTTCAGATACTGTATTAATATACCTGTATCGTAAATAGTTTAATGGACATAAATTTCTCCCAGCCCAATATTCATGCCACTTTCCAACACAGCATTGCCAATCCTCTCATTCGGAGGATAGGCCTTGTGATTCTCTTCGATAAGCTAAATGTTATGGGACTCATACATTGTGAGTTCTGTAGGCCTTACGAGATTCCTTAGTGCTTCCACAATTTCCACCTTTAACATTTCCCTGATATCATCATATACTAGTGAAGGCGATTAGCTTAATAGAGAATGAGAGATCACATGATACCCCAAGTAACAGCCATTTCCACTGGTCAGATGTGTTATTAAGGCTGTCTTACATGTTCTATTCCAATGAACCCTTTACTTGAAATAGTCAATTAGTCAATGCATCAGAATTTATTAGAAAATTAAGTTGTTGTTGTGTAAGCACAAGCTTTATGATAGTGCCATGCTTAACAATAGATACAAGGAGACCTTTTCATTACTTTTACTTTGTTCACTTTGATGATTCTTAAAGCCTTTCCTTTTTATTTTATTTTATTTTACTTTAAATTTTATTTTAATTTTATTATCTTTTCAGAGACAGAGTCTCACTGTGTTGCTCAGGCTGGCCTCACACTCTTAAGCTTAACAAATACCTCTGGCCTCATCCATTCAAATAGTTGTAACTACTGGTGCATGCCACAGTGCACAACTCACCTTTGCTTTTTAAAGCACAAAATTATGTTTGTTTTCTAAATATCAATAACACAGTGATCTGAGTAAAATTCTATATTTTAGGCCAAAAGTATACTTACTTAATCTGGCATGAGTAAAAACCAATAGTAATAAATGCATATACTACTTTAGGAAAATTATTTTAACTTAATAATCAAATAATTTGAGCAAATAATTGATTCAGCTTAAAAGGACATTCTATTATGTCAGTTTATTTAGGGTAAAAAAAAGTTGAAATATATTTCAGAACTGTAGGACAGTTAACAGTATATATTATAAAACCATATTGTTAGTTAATCAATTTGCTACTACATAGGAAGTGTTTTGGTGATCAAATAGACCCTGTAATACAGTGGTAATTTTTATTTTTATTTTTTATTTTAGAATAGTTTTATATTTAGAGAGAAAATGTGAGTATATATAGTGACCATATAACCCATACTCAATTTCCTTATTGTTAGCATCATATGTTAGTCATTTCTATTACTAACATAATGTAATAATATTAATATATTATTAATAAATAAAATTTATATATTGATCAGAGTTCTTTAGCATTACCAAATTATTTTTTTCCTGTTCCAGTGTTCAATATATTACATCACATTTAGTCCTTGTATCTCCTTAGGCTTTTTGCCTGTGACAGTTCCTGAGATTTTCATTGTTTGAAGTTTTGAGGAATGCTCACCAGGTAATGTGTAATAGTCATCATGTGATCCCTCAAGTAAGATTGGTCTGACATTTTCTTTATGATTACTACGGAGTAGTGTAGTTTTCAGACAAAAAACACAGATAGAGCACAATTTTATCATATCATATCAAGGTAGATACTTTCAGCATGACTTGTCACTGTTGATACTGAAATTGATCATCTGGCTGAGATAGTTTTTCAGGTTTCTCCACTGAAACATTGCCCCCCTTCTCCCTACCAGGGCCTTGCCATTCTGTACTCTTTGAAAGGAAGTAACTATACAGAATCCATACTTAATGAATGAGAACTATGTATCCCTCATTTGAGAGCAGAGTTTCTGTAAAAATTATTTGAAAATCTTCTACATATGCAAATTTTTTCTTCTGCCTTTATTTAATTTGTTTGCTTATTTGCTTATCAAGTTCCATCTGTATGGACTCATAGATATTGGCTTTATACTTTGGATTATAATCCAATACTATTTATTTGATTTTATTGCTAAATAATATCACAAAAGGTAACATGTCCAAATTGTATTATATGAATATGATAACATATTAAGGGGTTTTTAAAGAAGCCATTAAATTGTCTTAAGAAATTTGCCTTTAATGCAAACAAGATGACAAAGATTATATTCCAGTGTGGAGAAAAAGGGAAACTTCCCTTCACCCTCTGAAGTCTCATTGAAAACTGACAAAAGGCAGAGTAATAGGAGAAAACACATAAAAATGTATTAGCATGCATGAGAAGAATCACAAAGTGATTGGTCCACCATGCAATAAGGTGAAGACAGTTATGTACCCTTCTTAGTGGAAATGGAGATTGGGAATTATAGATGATTTTGAGTGCTATAAATAATTTTTAGATGAGTTCAATGGACTTTAAGAACATACAATTGCCTGGTACAAACTCTGATGAGCCAACCGAGCAGACAATGGTTTATGACAAAAGTCTGTCTTTCTTCAAAGATTAAAAAAAGACTTCAATTTTTCTTTCTTCCATATGATTTCAGGTAATGGAAACTCAGGGAAGAGACCAGAGATAATTGTTTTACCTTTTTTTTTTTTTTTTTTTTTTTTTTTTTTTTGGCAGGGGAGGACTTCAGGCAGATAAGGAAACTTCCTAGAGCAACTTTATCCTGTGCTTTGGAAGAGATGGATGATTGAGAAATGAGGGGGTTGGAGGGAAGGTCAGAAATACCTTGAGGTATTCTTAGTTCAGCATGCTAAAGCATCATATTTGTGGGTACTGGTTGATAAGCCTCAATACCAGTTAAAAATGAAAAAAATAAAAGTTTACTGGGAAAAATGATCAGCAAATACGTGAAGATAGTTTTATGTAAAGTGACATTATGAATAATAAAATAAGAAAAAGATAAGGAAAGTTGAATAACTTAGCATTCTTAGTAACTAAAAGAACAAATACATGAAAAAATGAGTTAAAAATATTTCAGGGCATTTTCTCTAAGGAAAACATTTTTAGCAACTTTAAGCTACTGGAGAAAAAAAGAAATATTTTCCAGTAAGCATTTAACCACGGGTCTCTCCTATGGTAAAATATTTCTCGGGTTATCGTTATTGAGAGTCATCTCTGAGAAAATGGGAAATGAAACTCCATGGACAACATGGGTATGCAGGGACAAAGTATGACCTTTATCTAAAATAGCAACAATGATTTCCAATATGATATTATCATGAGAAATTCAGGGAGAGTTTGAAGTAAAGATATTGGCCTAAAGGAAGCAGGTTCAAATGGCAGAAAAGAGGACACAGAAATTTCTATTCCCATTTTCACCCAGTTTGTAATGCTCTTAGTCTAACTTATCCTATTTCATGTAATAGTCGTGTAACTAATAGTGTATATGAGACTGATTTTGACAAATCTAATGCCAATCTGATAATGATGATCAATGTTACTAAGAAATTGTCAATAAATAATTAAAATATCCACATTAAATTATTTCAATGAATGCTGATTGGCCAGTGGACGAACTAGATTTAATTAACAATTAATAGTTATATTAAATTAGTCTATTGCTATTTTTTATAAATTTCAAATGTCAATGGTAGTGGGAAGTAAAAGAATTGTTGAGCTTGTACATGGTTATAAACAACTGTGTACTAGAGTATCTGGTAAACTAAAATGTTTCCTTAAAACAATAAATACACTTCATTTGATAACTCAAGTGATTATTATTTTGGTCAGTAACCTTTTGCTTTTATGTTCTATAAGCTGTACAAAAGATATTAGAAAAGAAATAGTCATGAGAATTATAGTAAAAAATATCTTAACCAAGTGTCAGAGCTTAAATTGTGTAGATACTTTTGATTATCTGCATAGGAAAAGCTTTATTACTATATCTCGGCATGCTTAGGTGTCTGATTATTAACTCTTGTCCAAAGTAATGACAGTAAAATTTATAATATACTGTTTAATCATTCACAGTCTCCTGACAACCCCGGAAGTCACCTTCTTTACCAATAGTTTGCAACTGACCTATGTTCCAATTGTACCCACAGGGTTTTAATTGGTGGAGATGACTGATTCATGACACAAAGAGGTCAATGCCATTGAAACAAAACAAAACAAAAGAAAACAAAACAAAACACTACTTGTAGTTTCCAAGAGGTGGGACTATGCCACACTATTGAGGCCACTTGGGGAAGCATCAGGTTTGGTCAGCAGGCAGAAGGAGCAAAGGGAAAGCATTTCCCAGAGCCTTTATGGAGTTTTCCACATAAAGGAGTCAGGACATAGAAACCAGTTTAGGGTTGGCAAGTCTGAATAATATTAGTGGGCTCTTGGCTATAAGGGTTATCTCTTATATCTAGGTTTGGTTCCTACCCCTGGGTTAAGTTACAGCTGGGGAAATACTGGACTGGCATGTGAGAGTTAAATAAATGAGGTAGTTGGAGGTATGGACAGGGGGTTAGTTGATTTGCATATAAAAGGCATATTCAAAGGTGAATTGTTTATTATCTTGTGGAATTGCTAGTTCTGAGAGGGTAGTTTCTCCTCGATCAGGTAGATTTCCCAAAATGTCAAAGCATTATAAAATTTAGAATATACAAAGCATAATTAATACAATTTAATCAGGACAGGTTTCATTCGGTGCTCAAGGGGACATACATATGTATATTCTGACAGCTTGTCTTTTGAGATCTCCCAAAGCCAAGATCCCTGTAGCAGATCTTGGTGCTTCAAGCTGAAGCCACAGTCTAAGCCCAACCTCTGGGGTGTTTGCATGTTGATGCATCTTAATTTTCCAATGCTTTTTTGTATTCTCTTATTTGTACCATATCTTTTACTTTAAACTATATGCCTTGTGTGAGTATGTTTTGTAGGGCTAGTGGTTCTTTGAAATACCTGAACCAAGAAAATCTTTACGGCACCAAAGGAAAATAAATAATGCATATGATAAATGAAGTTGAGAATACAGAAATAAAAACATCTAAACTGAGGTTCAAAGAAAAAAAAGTAACATGATAAAATGAAAGATCCTCAATCACATAGCGAAAAATAGCCAGCAGTAATTGGAGTAACTGTGTAATTAGAGACCCAGAAGCAGAGGAAAGAGGAATTTAGGGGGAAAAAAAAAAAAAAAAACAAACAAACAAACAAAAAAAAAACTTAATAAAGGTTTTTTTTTTTTTTTTTTTTTTTTTTTTTTTTTTTTTTTTTTTTACAAAGTTAATGAAAAGAGTATACTAAAAACCCAAGGAGTTAATTGAAACTGTAACAAGGACATGTTTGAATTACGGAAAGCCAGTGACAGAGAGTATCTTAAAAGCACTTTGAATTTATATCATTCTGGAGATAAAAGATAGGAAAATCTATAGACTTTTACCCCTTTTACCCAGAAATAATGCAAGACAGTAGACATACTATGTATCTGCTGCACTTTAAATAACAATTTCTTTAAAGTGCAGAAACAAACACACACAGTTAAACTGTAAGTCTGTAGAAAAAGTGGACAAAATTTATAACTGCCAATTTTCACTATAAGAAATAATGTGGCCGGGTACGGTGGCTCACGCGTGTAATCCCAGCACTTTGGGAGGCCGAAGGGGGTAGAGCACGAGGTCAGGAGTTTGGGACCATCCTGGTTAACATGGAGAAAACCCGTCTCTACCAAAAACACAACAAATTAGCCTGGCGTGGTGGCACGTGCCTGTGGTCCCAGTTACTTGGGAGGCTGAGGCAGGAGAATTGCTTGAACCTGTGAGGTGGAGATTGCAGTGAGCCGAGATCACGCCGCTGCTCTCCAGTCTAGGCAACAGAGCGAGAATCCGTCTCAAAAAAAAAAAAAAAAGAAGAAATAATGTAAGTTTTCAGATTAATGGAAAACATGAGAAGAAAACTGAATATGCATAAAGGAATAAGGGGTGATAAATATGGTACATATACAGCAGAATATATAAAATATATTTTTGTAATTTTTGTGATTAAGTCATAATTATTTTTAAAAGTTAATAATAAAAACATGTTACCTGATTTATGACATAGGTAGAAGTGGCAAACAGGAGAAGAAAATTAAACTGGAATAACAATCTTATTTTATACTTTTATATAGTATAGCAATATTAAAATAGACTCTGTTAAGTTAAAGATGCATCTTGCAGATGCTTTGGAGATAATTAGAATACAAAATCAAAGATGTATAAAAATATGCTAATCTGGCTCCATAGTGGAATGCTAAAATTGCTCAATTAATCTAAAAGATGTTAGAAAAAGAATGAAAGGTATCAAAAACAGATGAGGCAAATAGAAAACATTTAGCAAGATTTTGGAATTGAACTCAGACTTACAGATAATTAAACCTAAATGGTCTAAACACTGGATAAAAGGCAAATTGTCAAATCAGAAAAATGCAAGAACTAACTATTCACTTCCTGTAGGAAGCTTTCATTAAATAAGAAGACATAGCCAGGTAAAAAGCGAAAAAATGAAAAACACATACGATTTTAAAAATTACCCTAAGAAGACAGAAAGGGCTCTGTTAATATGAGAAAATGTATTATTCAGGTCAAAACATGTTTCTAAAGGGGGATATTTACAAATATAAAAGTGATGATTCATCAATAAGATTAAATACACCAAAATATGTGTACATTAAAACATTTTAAAACATATAAAACAATTACTGATTAACCTGAAATGAGACACAGACTTATCCACAATGTCAATCTGAACATTTCCAAATTGAAAATTTTAACTCCTATCTCAAGTAGAAAGATTTTTAAATACACATGAAATGTTAATCTCCTTAGACCATAGATTAGGCTGTACAAAAATATCAAATTTAAAAAACTTAAAATCACTGAATTTAAATTAATTCACAACTCAAATTGTATTATCTGATCTGTAAAGGATTAAATAACCTAAAATATTGATAAAATAAGTCATACACATACATAATCAAAACAAAAATTATAAAAAGTTCCAAATTGAATGATAGTAAACAACTTATCAAAAGTTACTGGACAAATCTAAAGTAGTGCTTCCACTGCTTTATGTTTATGTATATAAAGCTATATAAAATTAAATGCTTACACTAGTAAAGAAGAAAAATGTAAAATTTAATAATCTAAGCCTTAACCATACAAAGGCAGCATGCAAATAGCAAATCAACACAAATCATATGAAAGGAAAAAAAATAGTATAGTATAGCTGAATATGAATAAAATAGAGAAAATTAGTGAAATATAAAAGATAAATTATTTAAAATATTATTACAATTGATATATTTTTAGTTAGACCAGCCTTTTGCACCCAAGATCTTTGAAATGTTTAAACTGTAATTTTTAAGAGGCACATTTTCTGTAAGTAATCTCATATCTATAATTTTACTAATTATGCATTGCATTTGAGAGCAAGACTCAAGTCATTTTTGTAGGCTTTAATTCTCTTGCAGAATACTGTTTGGGAAAGTTCGACTTAAAAGAATGGGCAAAAAAGGCGAGAAGTTACAAATAAGCAATATCAGGAAAGAAATACCTTATGGATACTAAAGATATAGTAAATAAGTACAAAGTTGTATCACAGACTGCAATAAAATATTCACAATATATATCATTACAGACTGGTAAAATTAAAAAGAAGAATATTACCAAATGTTGAAAGGAAATGAAGGAATTGGAACTCTCATGCATTACTGGTGAGAATGTAAAATGTTTCAACTACTATTTTGGAATAACAAGCAGTTTGGCAGGCTTTTATTTATTTAACGAACCATGAAATGTTACATCTAAATATTTATCTAAGGCAAACGAAAGATTATGCTTACATAAACAATTTAATGTCAATCCTAATAGAAGCTTATTTATAATAGACTGAAATTGGAAACGCAACTAGTATCTATCAACAGATGACTGTATTATACAATAAATGTTTATTAATACATGAAATACTAGTCAGCAATACAAAAGCATAAAGTAGTAACACATAAAATAATACGACTGAATCACGTTTTCTTGAGTAGATGAAGCCAAACAAAAAAGGAGTACATATTATAAGATTACATTTATTGTGGAACAGAAATTGTAGAACAGAAAAATTTGATGGAATGTGATAGAAACAGAAATAGTTTATTAGGATCAGGTGTGTGGAAGTCTTCTCTAAGCAAGTGTGAGAAAACTTTCTTAGGTTATAAATGTTTCATATCTTAATTATGATGGTGGTCACATGGCTTTGTACATTTGTCAAAACACATCAAACTGCAAACTTAGAATTCTTGCATTGTATCATGTGTCAGTATTCCTGAATGAAATTTACGTACAATTTATCAATTAAACATGTTCCATACTTTTAAGAAATTTTATGCTACTTTTAAAGTTATAATGTCACTTTCAAGACTTTGATCATTTGCAGAAAATTCTCTCATAAGAAAATCTATAGATGTGTCATCTATCTTAGCAGCAGTGTGAACTGAATTTTTATAATTTCCAAAAGTTGTAGATGTGCTTTTTTTGCACATTTCAGATATTTTTAAGATACACTAGAAACACAGAAAACACAGGAAACTATTTCAGAAGCCTCTCACGAAAGCTTGCTAAACTACAATGGAGTATATTTCTGCTTTAGGCAGGAAAACAGTTCTAGTATCACAGTGGTCTTTTTTATGATTCAGTCAATTTGCCGTCCCTTTGAAGTCACTGCCCATTATGTCGTGTTCCAGTGACTTGGTCTTGTTGATTATTAAAGTTCTTTCTACTTCTGCTTCTTTAACTGTGTTTCTTCCATCACTCTTGCCTTCCAGTATTAAGACCATCTTCTTGGCCATCCGCTTAAGCCTTTTGTTGTCTATGTGTCCATAATACATGACTAATTATTTTGTTTTAATTAATATGTTTATTACTGTTAACGTCTTTTTTTTTCTTTTTTTCTTTTTTAAACAGAGTCTTACTCTGTCATCCAGACTGGAGTGCATCAGTGGAATCTTGGCTCAATTAAACCTCCACCTCCTGGGTTTAAGCAATTCTTGTGCCTCAGCCTCCTGAGTAGCTGGGACTACAGGTGCGCCACCACACCTGGCTAATTTTTTTTTTTTTTTTTTTTTTTTTTTTTTTTTTTTTTGCATTTTTTGTAGAAACAAAACAAAGTTTTGCCATGTTGGCCAGGCTGGTCTTGAACTCCTGTCCTCAACTAATCCACTTGCCTCAACCTCCTAAAATGCTGTGATTACAGGCATAAGTCATGGTGCCTGGCCTCTTACCTCTTTATTTATGTTTCATTCTGTAGATTCTATACCTTAACATGGAGAGATCTTTTTATGATATATTTATTTATATAGTAACATATGTATATAATATTATATATTTAATACATAGTAGGTATAAATAAATGTCTATTTCTGTAATTAGTCAATTAGAAAACAGTATAATCTATTTTTGAAAACTCTCAAATTTTGTGTAATACTGGAATTATTTCATTTTTGAAATAGTCAAGGTTTAATTTTTTATTTATCATAAGAACTACTAATTATACTAAGGTATATTCACATAAATACAGACTCAGACATGCATACGTAACATTCACATGATTTTAAAATGTTGTATACACAAAATAATGGGAAGAAATTTGAATTTCCTAAATTAAAGTAATACATGACTGTCTTGTGGAGGACTTTTTAAAGTTAGAATGGCTTACATTATAGATTAATAGAGACTGTGTGGCTTGGAAAGAATCAAAATCTTTCACAAAATATGTTTTTAAAGGTTTCTATTTATATTAAATTTAAAACATCACAGAAGGAAGTTGCACTGTTCCTCCCACCTTCCGCAATTTTATTTCAATGTAAATTATTTTTCAGTATAATATATTATATTCCTGGTCTGTTTCCGTCAGCTCCTCTGAGTTTTGGTGCTTTATAAGTTTCCTCTAGTGTATAGATGGAACCTGAGCAGAAATGAAGCATCAGAAGTTGGCTGAACCCTACATGAACACCATCATCACTTTTGTTTATGTAACAATGTATTATCACTCTTCACTTCAAAGTATAGGAATCTCCCTTATCCAAGCATGGTTTTGCTTTCTACAGTTTCAGCTACCGGTAGTGAACTGTGATCTGAAAATAATAAATTGAAAACTCTAGAAGTAACTAATTCATAAGTTTTAAATTTCTATTCTGAGTAGCATGATGAAATCTTGCACTGTCCTGTTTGTACCGCCCTGGATGTGAATCATCCATTTGTCCAACGGATCCACCTGTCTGTGTTAGTCACTGAGTAGCTTCCTTGACTGTCAGATCAACCATCAGGGTATCAACACGGTAATTGCGTTCAAATAACCTGTGTTTTATTTAATTGTTCTTGTTTATTATTGTCGTTATTGATCTCTTACTCTGCCTAATTTATAAATAAACAATTATGAGAGATATGTACATATACAAAAACATAGCATATATAGGATTGGGTACTATCCACAGCTTCAGGCGTCTGCTCTGGATATTCAAACATATCCCCCATGGATAAGGGGGTTACTACTTTACTTTCTAAAACTGACTCAGTAAACAAGCTATGATTCTTATGAGGATGGGAAATATCATTATACCTTTCACAAAATGGAAACTAAGGTTGAGAATTTGAGTCTTCAAAAGAACAAATGGAAAATGAAATACAAAATTATTATCTCTATCAGTTTTGTTTCATTATATGATAAAATTTCAATCTCTTAATATTCTATTTACAACCTGTATAAGCTCTTTGTGGTTAGTTGTATTAGTTGCATTAACTAGATTACACACAACTCAAAGATTGTATACTTTCTGGGTGTGATTCACAGCCTCACAAAAATTTTGTGTGAGTAGTAGAGCTTTAGATGAGTATGCTTTTTTTGTTTTAAATTCATTTTATGCCAATTAAATCAGCAAACATTTGTTGAGTCATCGTATCTGTCAGACACTGTGGAAAGTGCTAGAGATAAAAAATAAATAAATGTGGAATGGCGTTTGCTCTCCAGGGCACACAGTCATGGGACGGAGATAGTGATGTAAGTAAATCATTGGAATACAAGATGGTAAGTGCGATTTTGCAAGTATTTCCAAAATAGAACATTGACACAAATCAGCAAGTCATCAATTTGAATGCATAAGGTATACACTTAAAGAAAAGTTGTTTTATATATGTCATAAAAGAGGAGTAGGATTTTTCCAGATGGGAACAGAGTGAAATTGAGAGGTTGGTGAGGAAAGAAGAGTATTTCAGGAGCCAGAACAGCATGTGCTGAACTAGAAATATATTAGACACTTAAGGGAACTGCAGAGTTTTAGTCCTGATTGAAATGTAGAGTATATTTATGTAACACAGACAAGTTAGGCCAAGGAGAAATTGTACAGTGTATCTTATGATATTCTAATAAACTTAGATTTTATTTGTAAGTCGTGAGACCACTCAGAAGATTAAACAAACAACAACAAAAATAGTAGAAACCTGGTTAATTTATAATTTAAAACGATGTCCTTGGCTATATTGTTGAAGATGAAGTAACAAGATATAAGACCCATAGACACAGGGGTCAGATTGGAGCTTACTTTAGTTCACATGGGAGATTATGAGAACCTGACTTAAGTCATTAACAACTAAGCAGGGGTTGTTATTTTTAGGTGCTAAAGTAGGAAAATCAATAGGATTCAGTGACCCATGAGATATGGTAGGAGAAGACAGAGTGGTCTCATGGTCTTCTGAGTTTGTGGTTTACTAGATTGAATAATAACATTGTTGGTTATAAATGTAATTATATGAAGATAAGGAAGTTGTGAAGAAAGATTACAAGTTTAATTGTGTACATGTTGACCTGGAATCTATACATTAAAAACATTTTGATAATTTGCAGTTAGTGTTTGCTGTGCATTTATAGATGAAATATTTAAATGGTTTACTGAATCTGATTTAGTGTGTCAAGCTCCAGTTTAATTAGTATAAAAATAACATTTTATTCTAAAGTGAATTAATTTTATTTTGAATTATTACTGCTATCTAATGTAAGTGTTGAGATGATTATACTGATTCTACCACGCAAGACTTTTATTTTGTCTATTATTTCATTGTTTAATGTTTCTTTTTGATGTATTATTATAGAAAACAAAAGTTAAGAAAAGGGAAACTATGTTTGTTTTAAACATTTTTGAAATCATTTGTGGTTAAATTGTCTCAGATTAGAATTGAAATAAAAAGTAAATTTTAGAAAGCCTAATGCAAGGGAGAAAAGGGAGCAATTTGTTTCCATATAAAGTCATAAATGCTTGTTTCTAGAGTTGGAACTATCTTCTCACCTTCTTCTAACAAGGCAGTTACATTGCATTCTGTGAATGCAGAAAAGTGCTGATTTCGTTAAATTAAAATTTGACATTGAAAGGCTTTAAGTGTAAATGCATTGCTGAATGTTTCTATTTTAAAAAGCAGAACTAAAGAAACCCATTGCCTGCATTTCATAGAGCCATGCTCCCATTGACCATAATATTAACGCCTCATTGAGCTGACGAAGTTAAAGAAAGGCTGAGTTCACTTCATTGCTACTGTTATTCAACTGGACACGAGTTCCATTAAAAGTATTATCGAAGAATTTTCTTTGTATGAATCATTGAAATGTATGCTTTCTCCCCATGCACAACGTACCTTCCACTCCATCTCTCAACCCACTATAGGAAAAGCGCAGCAACATCTCTCTACATATCTGAAGGGAAATTAAAAACTATTTTCTTATTAGATTATTTAAAGACACAGGTAATATTAGTAAATCTGTCTAAATACCTCAAAATTATTGTCTTATTTTCCCTATGGGATGCATTATTTTAAGTAACTGATGCTTTAACAAACAGATAAACAATTATTTGGTTTGTTAAAAAAGTGTTTAAATCTATGAATCATATTTTATATTATTAGAAAGTTACATCTCAGTAAATGATAAAGGGAATATAAAAAGGGCATAGTGGTATCAACATAGCACTATGATTGTGATTATTTGAGTTCTTTTGAATTGAAATCTGATCAAGATCCTGTCTTAGATATGACTGGGATATTTGAATCATTTGAGGACACCTAACACTCGTAATTGAGAAGTGTCTGCAATAAAGTTTCGTTATACACAGCCATCTTTGAAGTGGCATTTATTCTTTCAACTATAAGTAATCTGAAAAGTTATTTTTTATTGGTTTGCTTTAAAACTTTCACCTAGCATAAAAACATTTTAACTCAAACTGAAGTGTCTTTCAATGTTCCAAAATCTATTGTTTTCTTCTTGACAAGTAAAACTGTTTTATTTAGAGAAAAACACATTCCTTAGGTGAAGTTAAATAACAAATAGACCTGAACAGCACTTTTGCTGATCTCTGAGAAAGGAGAAAAAATAATTCATTCTTTCATTTGACCAGAAACATAAAAACATATTTTAAACTATGTTATCAATTTTAAAAATCAAAGTAACTCAACCTATACTCATATCCCTATGTGGTTATTATTTTGCTCTTTCTTCTCCATAAAACCAGGCCTATAGTTTCTAAATAAATTGGCAAGCAAATACATAGCTTGGAATGAAATACATGAATTGACTTAAATTTCTAACAATCACCTATACATTGTCCAAGCCACTGCATGTTCTTTTAAACAAAAACACAGGCAGTGAAACAAAAGGAATACAAAAATTGAATGGTAGAAAAATAAATCCTTTAACTTGAAAAGAGATCAGCATTCATTTCAAGCTTCTACAAGAATTTTCCAAACAACAAAAGAAGAGAAAATGACAAAAATAAATAAAAAGTCAAAATTTTAAGATAGTTGTTGCAATAAGCAGTGTCTCTATGCCTTTAAGGAAGGATTTTTAACCAAATATAAATACTAGTAAATAGGGAATTAGTAAAAATACATTCTTTATCATAGAAAAACAATAAAATGCAGGCAATTGTACATATCCTCATCCACCTTCCATTTTCTTTCTTCACGTCTACAGAAATATATGCATGGATAATCATTCTCTCTTTACATGAATAAAAATTCTTACAATCATCAGTTTTTAAACTAATATTTTACAGAAATTTAATGAGGTGAGTAGGTCTCACTTTATTATTCTTATTTCCGTATACTTATCATTATTAAATAGAGCAATCAATCCCCAAGTAAGAAAGTCTATCATCTCAATTAACAATGTTCACAAATACGTAAATAATAATTTTTGAAAATGGCAGCAGCACCATTGACATCTACAGAAAAACACTTTATAAATATACTATTTGTTTGAGAAAGAATATGAGTTTTGTTTGTTTTAAGCTATTCTTAAACAAAGTAATAACTTTGAAATACCTATAATCCAAAACAAAGCCTTAGTTAATCAAAAAAGAATAATTATCTAGCTCAACCCTCTTGCTGAATATGTGCTCTAGTAAGATTATGACTATGGACAAGTGAGAGCAGAATCTAGTCAATTCTTTCAAATGTACTGCATTAGTACAGACATAGATAAAGATGCTTAATCTTGCTTAAAATGTTTGAATGAAAGTGGGGAAGTCCATAACAAATTTTTGACCCATGAGTCACTGAGGAAGGATTGTTGGGAGGCTGTTATACCTGATGCAACTCAAAGAAGGTTTATCTTTGACTAATAAGAGCAGTTTTAGTCAAACTGAAGAAAGACTGGCCAAAAAGTTTTAGACTAGATGGCATCTGAGGGCAAAGTTTGGTGATCATAATGTATGTCTTTGAGTACAGGATGTCTCATAAAGCAAGCCAAAGGGAAAAATATTAGGGATATAAATCCAAATAGTGTGAGTTCTAGTTAGCTTATTCTGGTGTTTCTGAAAAATAGTTGAACAGTTTACTATTCAAAGATTTTCTCATCTAAACATCATAAAGGCCAAAGTTTCTGAAAAAATTCTGAAGATTTATGTTAATTTCTACATTGCACCATAGAAGCTACTTTTACATAGATTACTATCATGTCCTGAAGAAAAGTCTAATTTTAACCTTAGAGTCTATTCATTATTTTACTATATCATTTAGTTGTGAATCATACATTTCTATCATTCATCAATTACATAAATTTTACAGGACAGGTTGAGAACTATGAGTAAAGATTTTGAGCTAGAACGACATGACTATTAGGTTTCATTTTAGGTTCTTGTTAAAGGAAAGAGGACTGGGTGACTGGGACCATTTCCAATTTTTTATTTTAAAATATCTAATTATTTGAGCTCTTTTGCTTTTAAAACTCTCATTCAAAAGGTGGTGTAATTCATTTGAACTTCATGCATAGCTTAGAGAAAATGATTCAGACTGTGAAGTGTTGGAGTGAGTTCAAAGAATTCGTTTTACAAAGGTTCTAGATGAATGACACAGCCATGTAGGGAGGCAGAGTTTAAGCACAGGCTGATGTCAAGCCTAGGGCATACAATACACAGACTTGCATTATGCTTGTGAGGCCAGTCATACACAAGAAAAGGGAGTCTCCGCCTCCCCCTTTCAATGCTTGCCTTCTCTTTCCAAGATTTGAATTTGAGTAGTTGCTATGAAGTGTGTACTTAGTTACTAGTATCATAATGGTGTTTCTCATGCAAAGGAGTTTGAAGGTAAGAGTGAGTTACTCCCATGATGATGGAACCATGCAAAGTACTAAACCAGAATGTGAAAGCCAGATTTGCTGAATTTACACCAATCCTAGGAATTGTTTCATTTCTCTTAACAACAACTTTTTGCCAGAAAACGCTCTGTAAGACTGGGATAGAGTCCAGCTCTATTATTGTACAAAGGAACTTTTATTCAATCATTCAATTATAATTTTCCTTCCTGCAAGAAAAAGAATGGACAGGAAGCCTGTCTTCTTTTGACCAGCGTAGTGACAGGGTCTTTCATTAAGTGCCTTAACTAAGGGAAAAATAAGCTTTTTGAAAGAAGTCAGAAGCAAGAGATCTAACTGATCCTCATCCCAGAGAATATTCTTTGTAAACGATATAATAAATACTTTAAAATATTTAAGGATATAATTCTTTATAGGTTACTCTAGAGGTTTTATATTTGAAAATTTTAAACTCTAAATTTATTTAGCAACTAAACACAGCTGAACAGCATATAAACACCAAATGGTACAATTACGACATCACTTTTATAGATATTACATAATTTGATCCTCAAAAATGTTTTTCTTTGATAGGGCAGATGACGAAAACTGTACTCAGAGATGATTCCATATGATTAAGTACTTAAAGTCTCTCCCTCTTATACCATAACTAAAATATATTAAATTTTCAAACAATAAAATCCTAAAAAAGAAACCTTTCCTAGAAGCCAAACAAAACAAACAAGAAAGTAGGCAAATCCTTCTTGTTTTTTTTGTTTGTTTGTTTGTTTTGTTTTGTTTTGTTTTGTTTTGACACCGAGTCTCCCTCTGTCGCCCAGGCTGAAGAGCAGAGCGATTTCGGCTCACTGCAAGCTCCGCCTCCCAGGTTCACGTTATTCTCCTGCCTCAGCCTCCCAAGTAGCTGGGACTACGGGCACCCCCCACCACGCCCGGCTAATTTTTTGTATTTTTAGTAGAGACTGGGTTTCACTATGTTAGCCAGGATGGTCTCCATATCCTGACCTTGTGCTCTGCCCGCCTCGACCTCCCAAAGTGCTGGAATTACAGACATGAGCCACCGCGCCCAGCCTGTATTTCTTTTTGTTAGCAGCATGGATTTGGACAAGTACATTTATTTCAGAAATGCAGGGTTCAGACGGTTCTTCTACTAGGTAAAATAATGCATGTGATATAATTTCCAAAGTGTTTTTAATTATGTGACTAAAAATGTAATACACATTTGTTGAAATCATGTAGACAATAATGACAAATATAAAGAATAAACAAATAATTTCAGGCCAAGGATGGTGGCTCATGCCTGTAATCCCAGCACTTTGGGAGGCCAGGGCAGGCGAATCACGAGGTCAGGAGTTCAGGACCCGTCTGGCCAACATGGTGAAACGTCGTCTCTACTAAAAATACAAAACATTAGCTTGGCATAGTGGTGGGCTCCTGTAATCTCAGCTTCTTGGGAGGCTGAGACAGGATAATCGCTTGAACCCTAGAGGTGGAGGTTACAGTGAGCTGAGATCAAGCCACCGTACTCCAGCCTGGATAACAGAGGGAGACTCTGTCACACACACAAAAAAAAAAAAAAAATAAAAAAAAGAGGTAATTTCAAAAACTGTACCTCTCAGAATTAAGTGCTGATTACACTTAATGGAATCATTGTAGTAAGTAGTGGCTCATTTAATTGCACTCTTTTACCTATATCTTTATTAATGTTTTATAAAGTCAAGATAAATATATATAATGTTTGATTCTACTTTTCCCTTAATTTTATTTCATGTATTTATTTTCCTATAATTATTTTTAAAAATATGACCTTATGTATAATCATATTTTTGAGTAGATTTTAGCTTTTTTTAACCATCCAAAGAATGCTAACACAAAAATATTTTATTACATTTTAAGTCTATCATAGTTCAAAAACACAGATATTTGGTGTCAAACGACCTGGATTCTAATTCTAACTTTTATCAAATAATGAGTTGGATGATCCTGGGAAAGTTACTTAACATATCTCTTGCAATAGAAGCAGAGTCTTCTATTAGGTAAAATGGAATTGATAATAATAACTTCATGTGCTTGTTACAAGGATTCAGTAAGTTTATATTCTTAAAACTTGTAGTACATTGCCCAGCTTATATTGAATTGAATTATATGTCTCTCTCTCTCTCTGTCTCTCTCTCTCTCTCACACACACACCCACACACCCACACACACATCAGCCCATGTAACACTTACTCTGTCAATCCTCGAAAAATCTTGGCCTAAAGGGTTTTACACATTGAAAAGTCTCTTTACACATTTTGTTCATTTGTCTCTTAAAGTGTTTGCTTAATATAAACATCCACATTCACTAAAATTGTTTGAGAATCCCCATATTTCTGTGCACATATGAACATTAGTGCTATTTCAAAAAATATTTTCCTATCTGGCAATTAAAAAATTTTACCTATTTTAAGAAATTATTTTCCTTTATTATACATTGATTTACCATTGTATATGTATTCATTTGACATTGAAATTTCCTATGTTTTCTTGGCAGAAAAGCGAAGCATTTGTTAAAAATTGTTGTTTTATTGTTTTTAATAATTCAGCTATTTCTAAAATACTTATCTGGCTGGAAGTTTCAGAACAATTTCAAAAATATACTACAATTTTTTTTTTAAGTTAACGGGAAATATCCCAAGAATTTCACAATTAAGGACTGTGTTGTTTGACATGTAACTAAATGTTCTTCAATTATTTATCTATTGAAGTACTTTAATTAAAAATCATGTGTAATTGTAGATTCACCTGTATTTGTAGAAATAACAAAGATAAATCCCATGTACACTTTACCCAGTTTCCCATGATAGTAATATTTTGCAGAATTTTGGAATATAGCAGGTCTTAGTATAACACCATTTTGTTCAAAATTCTTTCATTATAACTTTGATGAGAAAGAAGGAATTCATTCTTGGCCAGGGTTACTGTCTGTGTGGAGCTTGCATGTGCTCACTGCGTCTGTGTGGATTTTCTCAGAGTACTCTGCTTTTCTCCCACATCCCAAAGATGAGCCTGTTAAGTTAACTGGTGTGTCTACATGGTCCCAGTCTGACTGAGGTGGATGTGTGTAAGTGTGCGATGGATGGTGTCCTGCCCAGGGCAGCTGCCTGCTCTGTATCCTGAGCTTTCAGGAGAGTCTCTGCCCACCCGTGGCCCTGAGCTAGCATAAGCGACTAAATAATTATCTCATTTGTTTTAGTAATCTTTCTAAAATATATGTATGTTATGGCTCACATTTATTGCAATGTTTTAATATTAGAAATGTTTTGGTCTTTATTTAGAAGTTTGGTAGTATTTTTGTGACTAGAAATATGCCTCAGAAGCTTAACTTTTATTTATGTCAATTAGCCTATGATATTAAAGGTTGGTGCAAAATTGTGGTTTTTGCCATAAAAGTAATTGCAAAATCCACAATTACATTTGCATCAACCTAAAAACATTGGTTTTATGTTCTTTCACTTAAAGTTGCAGTTTCCAAGAACCTATCAATGACGTTAAGTGAAGACTTAACTGTGCTATCACAACCAGGATAATAACTATGACAAAATAAACAACTTTTATTCAGAGTTCCCCGATTGTTCTTGCATATATTTGTGCATGGGGTTTTGTATGTATATGTATTTAGTTCTGTATTGCCTGTGTCTGTTAACGTGTCCACCACCACAGACATCATACCAGAACTATTTTATCACCGTAAGGATGCCTCTTGGGTTGCAATTTTATAACCACACCTACCTCCTTCCCTTCCTCCTTCACCCCACCCCCTAGCAAACATTAATCTGCTATCCATTCCTAAAATTTTACCATCTCAAAATGTCATATGATTCGAATCATATAGCATATAACCTTTTGTGTTTGGCTTTTTAAAAGTTAATCATAATTTCTGTGAATAGAGCTACATTTGTATGTAACTCTGTGGATAAAACTGTATTAATGATCTGTTCTGTTTTATTGGTAAATAGTTTTTCATGTTATATATGTACAACAATTTGCTTAAACACTCACCTATCAAAAGACATCTGTTGGGCTGCTCCCAGTCTTGTATTTGAAATAAAATTGCTATTAATATTTGTGTACAGGTATGTGTGAGAACATACATTTTCATTTATCTGGGATAAATGTCCAGGAATGCAATTACTATACCATAGGATAGTTGCATCTTTACCTTTATAAGGCACTGCTAGACTGTTTTACAGAGTGGCTATACCAACTATACCACTTACATTCTCACCAGCAATTTAAGAGTGATTCCATTTCTCTGCATTCTAAATGCTGTTTTATTAAAACGTGTTTTAATTATTGAGAATCCCATAACTCTTATTATCGGATAATTGAATGGATTTTATTCATTTATTTTCTTTTATTAAATAATCCTTCTAGTCTTCAGATAAATATGTGCCTTAACTATATGTTGGATTTTATTTCTTTCAACTGCTTATATTCTAGCACAGATGAACATGAGAAAACAAATATATATACATAGTGTGTATATATATATATGTAATTTTGATAGCTTAACATATAAAAGCTGAAACATGCTAAAAAAAAAAGCTACAAAAGCTACAAAACCTACAAGAGCTGAAACACACTAAAAAGATATGTGTGCATATATGTAACATGCATATGTATATACATACATATATATAATATATATTATGTATCAAATAATATTCATTTGTATACCTACAAAAGCTACAAAACCTACAAAAGCTGAAACACACTAAAAAGAGGTGTATATATATAGCATGTACATGCATAGCATATATACATGTATACATTAACCTATAAAAGCTGAAACATGCTAAAAAAAAACCCCTACAAACCTCTGTTTAGTGTGTTTCAGCTTTTGTAGGTTAAGCTATCAAAATTAAGTAAAGCTCATAAAATTATTTTATTTTTCTATTCTCTAGTTTTCTTTATAGAGTAAAAAAAAATAAAACATTTTCTTATTACTTAATCTGAAACTATCCTGAAGCTTCTGGAGAATTGCTTTAATAGGGATAATATTCACAATATTGTTTAACTCTTTTTTTTCAATTTATTTAGTGGATACCTGTCTATTTCCATTACAATTATTTGTTGATTAATATTTGTCTGAGTTACTATTCTTAATTTACCAAATTCTGTCATTTATGTTATCCCATAAAAAGGATATACTTCACTGAGGTTTAAACTATGTAGTTAACCAAATCTTTAATTAATCTGGAAATTATAAAAATACCAACACACAGAATGAAGTAATTTCAGGCGAGGCACGGTGGCTCAGGCCTGTAATCCCAGCACTTTGGGAGGCCAGGGCAGGTGAATTATGAAGTCAGGAGTTCGAGACCAGCCTGGCCAACATGGTGAAACGTCATCTCTACTAAAAACACAAAAAATTAGCTGTGCATAGTGTCGGGTGCCTGTAATCTTTGCTATTCGGGAGGCTGACAGCAAAATTGCTTGAACCCTGGAGGTGGTGTATGTGTTATCACAAGTGTGTGCTATCACATTAAATATCCAATTTATGTTTGTCATTTGTGAATTTCATGTCTGGGCTGTCAATTTTCTCCTATTTTATTTAGAATTGTGGCATCATATTTACTATTGCATTTGGCCTGTAAGTTTCTTTTTTTCATGATAGATAACTGTCTAAAATAATCTTTTTCTGTGCCTCGAAATAATTTAAAGTACAAATGGAATTATGAGGTCCCTAAAACCTAATCGAAAATATTCATGTGACTTTATTTAGCTCTAGTGTTTGTTTCCATATCTGCCATGTCATATGGTCTTATTCTTGGGTCTATTTCTGTAATTTTCATTTTGATAAAAATCAAGTGATTTCTCTTAAGTTCAAATGTGTGATTGTGGAAGTATATATAAAATTATATTTTTCCGGCCGGGCGCGGTGGCTCAAGCCTGTAATCCCAGCACTTTGGGAGGCCGAGACGGGCGGATCACGAGATCAGGAGATCGAGACCATCCTGGCGAACACGGTGAAACCCCGTCTCTACTAAAAATACAAAGAAAACTAGCCGGGCGAGGCGGCGGGCGCCTGTAGTCCCAGCTACTCCGGAGGCTGAGAGGCAGGAGAATGGCGTAAACCCGGGAGGCGGAGCTTGCAGTGAGCTGAGATTGCACCACTGCACTCCAGTCCAGGCGACAGAGCGAGACTCCGCCTCAAAAAAAAAAAAAAAAAAAAAAAAAAAAAAAAAAAAAAAAAAAAATTATATTTTTCCACTGAATTTTTAAAAATTCTGTCTTCTGTGTGATTCCTAATGTTGATTTTTTTCTTAATCCAAGTAAGAGCAACACATAAATTATCATTTCTATATTTTTAAATATACAGGTTTGGAATGTATTGACTTGTGTATTTTTGGATTCTAAGTGCACTTTAATCATTATTTGACATATTCCAGAAATAGTCTCATTTAATATTTCTGAGAGTTTTAAAAAATGTTTCAAATTGCAGATTAATTTGTACAAAAGTAACTTTTTAAAAATATTGGGACAAGATTGTTGTATAATTGTTAAATGTATGTCAATATTTTGTACCCTAAGGAGAGTTTTTCTTTCTTTTTTCTTTTTTTTCCTTTTTCTTTTCTTTTTTCTTTTTTTTTTTTTTTGTTTTTGTTTTTGTTTTTGTTTTTAAGACAGAGTTTGGGTCTTGTTGACCACGCTGGAGTGCAATGGCACAACCTCGGCTCACTGCAACCTCCAGCTCCCGGGTTCAAGCGATTCTTCTGCTTCAGCCTCCCGAGTAGCTGGAATTACAGGCATCTGCCACCACACCCTGCTAATTTTTTGTATTTTTAGTAGAGACAGCATTTCACCATGTTGGCCAGGCTTATCTCAAACTCCTGACCTCAGGTGATCCACCCGCCTTGGCTTCCCAAAGTGCTGGGACTACAGGTGTGAGCTACTGTGCCTGGCTAGTTTTTCATTATTCTTTATTTAGATCTCATACATTTGTTACTAAGTTATCCCTAAGCAATTTAAGTATTTTTATTACTAAAGATGGATTATTTTCTTCTATTATATTTTCTTGATGTAAGCTACTGAAAATTTTTCTAAACTTTTTAAAATTATCTTACTTATTGGTGATAGATTTATGTTAAAATTATTGAAATTTCTGTTGTTTATATGATTTTCAAAAGATAATTATTCATGCTTTAGTTTCCTAATTTTATAGCCAGAATTTGTTTTTCTTTTTACGCCCAAATAAATTACCCTAATCAAAATAGTAGTAGTGTTTACCTACTAAGTGTGGATGCTGGTTTGAAGGTGGATATATATTTTACCATGTAATAGAAAAGACTTCTCATTTTTTTGCATTTTGAGTCTACATCAAGCATAGATACTGACTTTTGTTTTTAAACATGACTTCTTATTGCCAATATAATAAGATCCTGTACTTTTTCATTCTGAAGTATACTGATATAGCTTTTATTTATAATTTCCTGATACTGATTCTTGCCATAATTTGTCATGATGTATTAATACATTATTCATTAAATGTGCTATTGAATTTGATTTGCTGATACCACATTTAGCCTAATTTAAATGTCATTCGTAAGTACAATTAGTGTTATTATTTTTTTCAGGGTGTTGAGAATCAAAGCTAGTCTTGTATCATAACATTTCTAATGGTCTCTGGAATATTGTCAACAGAATTGAAGTTACTTTTTAATTCAGTATGTAGTAGCACTGGTCTGGTACATATACAATGGGTAGTTCCTTTATATTTTCTATGTCCCATTGTAATCACATTATATAGATTTTCCAATTATTTTGAAATCAGCTTTGGTCAATTTCTTTTCTAGAAAATGATCCATTTGGTACACATTCCTAAATCTATTTTTATGAAGATCAGTAAGTAGTTATTTGCAATTTTTAAAATTTCTTCTTTATCTGTATCTTTCTTATCATTTTTTACTTGGTATGGTTTTCTTTTTTATAATTAGATGATTGAATTATATAACTTTTCATTTTAAAAAGCTAAATCTATGTATTTACCATACACATTGCTTATATTTATACAATGTATATATAGCTTATAATATAGACTGTAATATTTGAGTATTCGTTTATATCTCACTTATATTTGTATAATATATATAGCTTACATAATTGTATATATGTATATATATATTGTACTGTTTTACTTTATTCAAATGTATTAAGGCTTGCATTTATCCTTATGAAATATCTGTTTTCTCCTCAAATGTTAATTTTACATATGTAAAATGTCATGCATGAAATAAAGCTAATTATATTTTGGGAACACTTATGTAATACATTAAATAGTGTGATAAATAAACAAATATCATGTTTTAGGCATTATACATTTATGCTTTTATTGCATTAACTACTTTACCTTAGGGAATACAGTTCCAATTAAACTTTTATTTTTGACTATTATTTTTTTCTCTAAAATTTTTATTTTAAAGTTTTCTTTTTCTGTGTGATGAAAGCAGTATCTTTATTTTTAAAATTTTTCAGGAGATAATAACTCATATATTGTCAATTGTTCTAATCCTCACTAAATGATTTTTTTTTATCTTTGGCCTTGCATTTTCTTTTTTTTTTTTTTTTTTTTTTTTTTTTTTTTTTTTTGAGAAGGAGTGTCGCTCTGTCACCCAGGCTGGAGTGCAGTGGCCAGATCTCAGCTCACTGCAAACTCCGCCTCCCGGGTTTTACGCCATTCTCCTGCCTCAGCCTCCCGAGTAGCTGGGACTACAGGCGCCCGCCACCTCGCCCGGCTAGTTTTTTGTATTTTTTTAGTAGAGACGGGGTTTCACCGTGTTAGCCAGGATGGTCTCGATCTCCTGACCTCGTGATCCGCCCGCCTCGGCCTCCCAAAGTGCTGGGATTACAGGCTTGAGCCACCACGCCCGGCCTGGCCTTGCATTTTCTACTTGCTTGTTCTTTGTTATAATGCAGAAGATTTTCTGCAATCATCAATATCTCATGATTCATGACGGCAAACTAGAAGAGGCAATACAAATTTTATTGAAATCAGTGTGTGAATGAGCAGTATATTTTAATTAGTAGATTTCACTCTAAGATGATCTGTGTGGTGTTGCTCTTTTGTTAGGATAACTTCCACTCTTGATATTTATAGATCTGCTCTCTTGGATTGATCAATTTCCCCAGAAAGAAATCTTCAGTATCCTAAATTATGTGTTGAAAGCTAACAGCAAGCATTCTCAGAGCTCAGTAGGAGAATGGCCTAGGTTCCTACTGCCCAGTTGATAGAGTTTTATTACATTCTAATGTGTTAAATAGTGTGCTCGGTAAATATAAATCATGAATCACAGAAGCAGAACTTGATATAGATATACAGATGCTTATGACATAGAGGGAGATTCTACTCAGGAAATGAAAAGAGAAAACCTATATCAGAGTGAGGGAAGCCAAATAGAGTAGAGGGATATCTGTTGTCAAAGTTAAGTTATATCTTAGGCCTGATCCATAGTATAGGAGTAGAAGTGTGATCTAGGACAGGAATCTCACCATAGAATGATTTTGTTCCTTTGTATAGTAATGCATTGCCATCTATCCTCAGAGTGGTGGTGAAAGTTAACATAATTTCAATGCATGTCTGAGAAAACAAAGGTAAATTCTGCAGAGAAGGTCATAGACATAAGTTATTACTCACTGTCACTATGGGATGAGAGCACTTAAGAAAAGTGATACGGTTGGCTAAAGTACTGCCATTGTAATCAAAATGTTTGTGTCCTGTCAGAATGCATATGCTGAAATTCTAACAAGGTGATGGTAGTAGGAGGTGGGGTCTTTGGGAGGTGATTAGGTCATGAGGATAGAGCCCTCAAAAATGGTCAATGCCCTTATAAAGAGGCCTGAGAGAGATCCCTTTCCCTTCCACCACATAGGACACAGTGAGAAGGCACCATCTGTAAAGAAGGAAACAAGCCCTCCCCAGACACGGAATCTGCTTCCGCCTTAATCGTGGACTTCTCAGTCTTCAGAACCGTGAGAATTAAATTTCTGTTGTTTGCAAGCTACACAGTCTTTGGTATTTTGTTATTGCAGCCTAGATCTACTAGGACAGGCACCCAAATGCCAATGCTCTAGCGTCCAAATTATCTCTGATTCAATTGCTCCACATAGTAAACTGGCTGGGTACGGAATGTTCTAGGATTTTAACTATGCCTTAGCCATTCTTAAAGCAATAGCTTTACTTAATTGCAACAACTGCAGCTACACTTTCAGAAGAATCCAGCGCCTCCAATTCCTGATTATTTTTAAGATTTTGTGATGTGATTCATCTTACGTGTGAAATTCCTCTATCGCTGGCTTATGGTCTAATTCTCTTTGCTTTTCTAAGTCACTTATGACTTATTTGATTTCTAGTTGTAAAGTGTTGCTTCTGTCATGCTCTATCTATTTGTTGTTGTTGTTGTTGTTATTCTATGCTTTATTTCCTCATGCTCTTTTTATCCATTTTACTTTCAGAGTGGTTTCAGGAGGGAGAAGTTGTAAATATGCAATTTAATCTGTTTTATTTAAGCAGAAGTCACAATGATTTATTTCTCAAATGTATTCCCATTTGAGAGATGTGTTCTAAGAAATGTGGAATAAGAACGATAAAAATCAAGATGATGCAATAAGAATAATTAAAATGTACTTGGTGCTAAACATTGTTTAAACATTTTGTATGTCACCTTATTTAATCCTGACAGCATCCCTCAATAGTAGACATGATTATTCTGAGACACCTGTTATTACTATTATTGCTCAGTTGAATGATCTGTAAAATGTAGATAATAATTGTACCAAGCAGATAGGTTCCTGTGATCATAAAACACATAATTCATACTTTTAATTTTATGAATTTTAATCATAAAGTCATACAAATTTATGACTTTAATTTAATGCTATAAGATATGATTTATAAGAAGTTGTAGAATAGTGCCAGGCATACGGCCTGAACCTATGGTAGGCAGAGTATTGTTTCCCCTCCTTCTCCCAAATATATCCACATGCTAATATCAGAAATTTGTGAATAGTTTGTTACATGGTAATATGGTTCAGATTTGTATCCCGGCCCAAATCTGCAGTCAAATTGTAATCCACATTGTCGAAGGAGAGACCTGGTAGTAGGTGACTGGATCATGAAGTGGGTTTTCCCCTTGCTATTCTTGTAATAGTGAGTGAGTTCTCACGATATCTGGTTGTTTCAAAGTGTGTAATACATCTGTTTTTGCTGTCTTCCTCCTTCTCTGGCTGTGTAAAACATGTCTGCTTGCCCTTCACCTTCTACCATGATTGAAAGTTTCCTGAGGCCTCACCAGCCCCATGTACAGCCTGTGAAATCATGAGCCAATTAAATCTCTTTTCTATAAATTACCCAGTCTCAGTTATTTCTTTATGGAAGTAAGAGAAAGAGCTCATATATATGGCCACAGTAAGTTAAGATTGGAGATAGAATTAAGGTTATTAATTAGATGATAAATAGATTGTACTAGATTATCCATTCAGGTGAATCGAGTGTTATCAAAACCATTCTTTAAATGTGGAAGATAAAGGCACAAGAGTCAGGGAATATGTAGCAGTAAGCAAGGTCACAGGGATACAACATGAATCCTCAACTTGATCCCCCTTAGCTTAAAAGATAGAGAGGGGTGCAGTACACAAGCTAAGGAAAGCAGTTCTAGAAACTAGAAAAGGCAACGCAAGGGATTCTCTCCTAGAGAAAGCATTCAGGCTTCGTTTTAAACCACTAGAGTAGTCTACTTTTTTGAAAGAGTAATAGGAAACAAATACAGTTCAGTGTGTATTACTTTTTATAAACCCAATGTTGAAGATGGAGACAATGAACAAAAGACAATTAAGTAACATTCCTGAGGTCATATTGTAAGCTTTAGAAGCAGAACACAAACTCAGATTGCCTGAATGCAAAAATATCATAAGCTTGTAACTACGATGTTACCATTTTTAATGTTTATAATGCTACAAGGAAAAAATTCAGAAGAAAACACAGCTGAACTTTCCCTGTATAATTTTTAAAATTATCATTTATTACAGTAAAAAATCAACTGAAGTATCAAATAATTACAGTTTAAATTCCAAGGGGTTGAAATATTGCTAATTAAATTCTGAACTCTATCTTGTAAATTAATATTTGGTAAAAACAAATTTACAGTAAAAATTATAGAAATATGCAGTATATTTATATGCATTTTGGTGAACTCAAAGAAAGACATTTTATTATTTTATTATAATTCATTAAAAGTAGAAATATTTACAGTTTCATTCCTGACAATCTTAAGTACTATGATATTCACATAGAATTTCAGTAAGTCTTCATAGTTGAGTTGAATATATTCAAATCATCAGTTTTTTAGTACAGTAATAGAAATATATGTATAGATTTAAAAATTTCTATAATAATGGACTACTTACAGTGTATGCTGGGTAGGTGTGGATGACTGTACATAACATTTTTTTTTTAATGTGGGGAAGATAAAATTTGAAGTTTCTATTTACTTAACTCTCTATGCATTGCTGCAATGTGGTCAATTATTTAAAAAAAAAAAAACAAAAAACTTGGCTGGGCGCGGTGGCTCAAGCCTGTAATCCCAGCACTTTGGGAGGCCGAGACGGGCGGATCACGAGGTCAGGAGATCGAGACCATCCTGGCTAACACTGTGACACCCCGTCTCTACTAAAAAATACAAAAAACTAGCCGGGCGAGGTGCCGGGCGCCTGTAGTTCCAGCTACTCGAGAGGATGAGGCAGGAGAATGGTATGAACCCGAGAGGCGGAGCTTGCAGTGAGCTGAGATTCGGCCACTACACTCCAGCCTAGGCGACAGAGCGAGACTCCATCTCAAAAAATAAAAATATAAAAAAAAAAAACTTGTGTACTTACGAAATAGTATATTTCAAATAAAAGAATCAACCTAAGCATGGAAGAGTGTGTAAGTGTTAGATATATGTTTGTCAAATGAATAAAAGAACAATGTTATGTTTTCAACTGTACAGGCACAGAATAATATGAATTGGGAGAGAGCAGTGTTATTAATTAGCAAGCATTATTTCATATATTTGAGAAAATAAAGATAATATAAATTACAAAAAAACCCATAAATTCCATGTGCAAAATTTTGGTAATTAGGTTTTATTTTTGCTATAATAAAAAGAAGCAAACGGAATAATCTTAACTATATAGGAACACTTTAAATGTACTTCTAGACTTATAAATGAAGGACATTTTATTAATGTTTTAGATCTAAATATTTGTTGTGAACCAAGCATAAGTTATCTTTTTATTTAGCATTGTGATCATTATGGATATAATGCAATCTATTTTACGTGCTGTTAAACAGTTCAAGAGAATCCTGCATATGTTACAGACAAAATATGTGTGGAACAAAACATTGTATAACAATTTCCATAAGAAATGTGGCTATTGTAATGACACAAGTATATAGCAAATATAATTAAAGTGATTATTTTTATAATTAATTAAAATCTTTGTGTTTTACATAGTGGCATGATTACTTTCTATATCCTATAAAGAATATTATTTTAGATAATTTGTAACTCAGATACATGGTCTGTTTGGCTAGATTAGTTGTGAAACTTTCTATTGTATATCTTTCTCAATGAGCCTTGACAGAAAACTCCAATTTTTGTGAATTCTTTTCTAGCCAAATATATTTTATTTATGACAAACATTAGTAGATAACAAAAGAATCAAATGGTATTTTGCAGACTTGAAAATAGAAGTGGAAAAAGAGCTTAACTTTTGTTATAAGAGGGCAAACACTAATGGTTTTATTGTACAACAAGATCTTGGATAAAATAATCATTTGACAACAAAATTAAATATTTAATATGGTCAACTCAAACAATATTCCAGGTCTACATTTTAGCCAGAAACAGAAGCTTTTTAACTATTATTCAAGGGAAACATATATTTGAAAAGGACAAAATAATTCAATTATGTTAAATTAAAATTTAAAACAATCCTCTATATAATCAGTAAATACCTGTCATACTTTCATATGAAAAAGTTGTAATTAAAATTAAAATTCCTATACATTTTATATAGCTGATGATTTGTATCTTTGTACCTATAGCATTCTGATTATTTTTTCTACTTTGTATTTGGATTAGAAGACATTCCCTAAATAATTTTAATTTTTAATATTTGTCTTCCTATTAAATTCCTTTTCTTTCACTTTGTTCTATAGAAATGTCATCATGACTTGTCACTCTCCCTAGTTAGTCATCCCTCAGATCTCAGATGAAGCTTCTAAACTTCGTGGAGGAAGAGACAGGCATCTTCCACTAAGGCAAATGCCCTGACCTTCACAATTCTGTATCAAATTTGCCATACATAATTGTTATCAAAGTTGCAATTATACATTGCTTTGTATTTGTTTTTAGAATTAAAGTTTTGATTACTAAATGTTAAGCTCCATAGGAGCAGAAACTGTGTCCAGTTTTCTGTCCGTAGGCTTTTCCTATATGCCAGACACATAGTAGGCCCAGCAATACATATTCATTAAAGGCATGATTAAACTGGGCTAAGCTACCATTTTATTTTGAAGGCAGGAGTGGTTCATCTGAATTGTAGAGTAAGTTATAAGAAGTAAAAGGAACAAATATGTTTAAAACTCAGATAATTCTCTTTGAAGCAATTGTGAATGGAAGTTCATTCATGATTTGGCTCTCTGTTTGTCTGTTACTGGTGTATAAGAATGCTTGTGATTTTTGCACATTAATTTTGCATCCTGAGACTTTGCTGAAGTTTCTTATCAGGTTAAGGAGAGGAATCCAACTTACAAGGGATGTAAAGGACCTCTTCAAGGAGAACTACAAACCACTGTTTGGTGAAATAAAAGAGGACACAAACAAATGGAAGAACATACCATGCTCATGGATAGGAAGAATCAATATCGTGAAAATGGCCATACTGCCCAAGGTTATTTATAGATTCAATGCCATCCCCATCAAGCTACCAATGAGTTTCTTCACAGAATTGGAAAAAACTGCTTTAAAGTTCATATGGAACCAAAAAAGAGCCCGCATTGCCAAGACAATCTTAAATCAAATGAACAAGGCTGGAGGCATCACGCTACCTGACTTGAAACTATGCTACAAGGCTACAGTAACCAAAACAGCATGGTACTGGTACCAAAACAGAGATATACACCAATGAACAGAACAGAGTCCTCAGAAATAATACCACACATCTACAGCCATCTGATCTTTGACAAACCTGAGAGAAACAAGAAATGGGGAAAGGATTCCCTATTTAATAAATGGTGCTGGGTAAATTGGCTAGCCGCAAGTAGAAAGCTGAAACTGGATCCTTTCCTTACTCCTTATACAAAAATTAATTCAAGATGGATTAGAGACTTAAATGTTAGACCTAAAACCATAAAAACCCTAGAAGAAAACCTAGGTAATACCATTCAAGACATAGGCATGGGCAAGGACTTCATGTCTAAAACACCAAAAGCAACAGCAGCAAAAGCAAAAATTGACAAATGGGATCTAATTAAACTAAAGAGCTTCTGCACAGCAAAAGAAACTACCATCAGAGTGAACAGGCAACCTACAGAATGGGAGACAATTTTTGCAATCTACTCATCTCACAAAGGGCTAATGTACAGAATATACAAAGAACTCAAACAAATATACAAGAAAAAAACAAACAACCCCATCAAAAAGTGGGCAAAGGATACGAACAGACATTTCTCAAAAGAAGACATTCATACAGCCAACAGACACAAGAAAAAATGCTCATCATCATTTGCCATCAGAGAAATGCAAATCAAAACCACAATGAGATACCATCTCACACCAGTTAGAATGGCAATCATTCAAAAGTCAGGAAACAACAGTTGTTGGAGAGGATGTGGAGAAATAGGAACACTTTTACACTGTTGGTGGGATTGTAAACTAGTTCAACCATTATGGAAAACAGTATGGCAATTCCTCAAGGATCTAGAACTAGATGTACCATATGACCCAGCCATCCCACTACTGGGTATATACCCAAAGGATTATAAATCATGCTGCTATAAAGACGCATGCACACGTATGTTTATTGCGGCACTATTCACAATAGCAAAGACTTGGAATCAACCCAAATATCCATCTGTGACAGACTGGATTAAGAAAATGTGGCACATATACACCATGGAATACTATGCAGCCACAAAAAAGATGAGTTTGCATCCTTTGTAGGGACATGGATGCAGCTGGAAACCATCATTCTTAGCAAACTATCACAAGAAGAGAAAACCAAACACTGCATGTTCTCACTCATAGGTGGGAACTGAACAATGACATCACTTGGACTCGGGAAGGGGAACATCACACACCAGGGCCTATCTTGGGGAGGGGGGAGGGGGGAGGGATTGCACTGGGAGTTATACCCGATATAAATGACGAATTGATGGATTCTGACGAGTTGATGGGTGCAGCACACCAACATGGCACAAGTATACATATGTAACAAACCTGCACGTTATGCACATGTACCCTAGAACTTAAAGTATAATAAAATAAAATAAAATAAAATAAAATAAAATAAAATAAAATAAAATAAAAACATTGTCAATTATATTATCAAAATTAAAAATATTTTCTCTGATAAAAACCATTAAATAAATGAAACGTAAGCTGTGAAAAAATAAATAAAACTCAGATAATAAGGTTATGATTTGTTCAACCTTTTCAGTTTTCATGTGTTAGTAAAATGATTTTATCAGGAATGATATGGTTAGAATCAATTGATGTGAGTTTATAAAACAAAAACAACAGATCATCACTAATGTATTATATCTTCTAACATATAGTATTTCTAAAAGTAAAGTGAATTCACAAATATCTAAACAGATTAAATTATATCCTAATTCAGGGATTGTGTCTTTTACTCTTATATTATTTTTTGTTCTTTGCATTTTTGGCCAATTTTTCATATTTCTATACTAATGTAGAAGGACATTGTATTAAAAAAAACTCATCTGTTCATTTTTGTTATAGATTGCTTCTATTCTTTTCTGTCAGTATATTCAAATTAGAAGTATTTTCAGTGCTTAACGGATAGTCAGACATGTGTATAATCTCCTCAAAAATAAAGAATGGAGGAAATATTTTGACAGATAAGAAAGAAGTAGCTGTTTTTTAGTTTTTAATTAGTTTTGCTAGTAGGAGGTGTACATTATTTTAAACAAAAAAGAAGAAATCACCATTTTTCCTATACAGTAAAAATAACATCCTAGAATTATAAAAACATTTTGAAAACAATCAAAGCCTTTGCATTACTAATTCCAAACTGTCTAAATAAATAATATATATAGATTTGAAAAACAACTTAAGATATTGTAAATTTATCAGACTAATCATTAAACTGACTTGTGACTATAGACACTATATTAACTGTTGTTTTTAATACATAGGATTATATTCTTGATTTTATCAGGAACATCCTAAGGTGTAAATGTGCTGTTCAAGATTGCAACTTTGTTTTCTTCAGCTTCTAGACCAGATTTGCAGTCTTACTTTTTTTTTGGGGGGGGGGGGGGGGGATTTAGGAAGAGAATAGATTTGCACTGCTATGTTTAAAACTTCTTGATTTGGAAATTTGGAAATATAATGAGGGGATAAAGTTTGGCATATTTCTGCTTATGATTTTCTATATCTGCACACAAGAAAAATTCAACAAATGGGTTACCATGTAGACATTTTATTACATTTCAGGCTATATACATATATATACACACACACACACACACACACACATCTGAAGAAGATTACAGACACATAGCAATCTCAACTGTGAGACTCTAAAAAGAGGTGTAAACTATGAAAATATCTGCAACTTCTGAAGTGTACTGTTAAAAGAAGTGAAGACAGAGATGTTGACAACAGAATCAATAGAGGTGGCAGATCTTTGCGGGATGGGGGGAGTGTTAATAGAGAGTCTTTGATGTCTATATGTAGTGAGAAAAGACCTGACTCCTATATCATACTCATTTTTTAAACAGCTTTATCACAGTACCGCCAGTGAACTAAACTTTAACATCAAGGGGCACAGTAGAGTGAAAAATAACAGTTTTGTGGATCAGAGTGAGTAGTCCAGCAGTGAAGTATTTTTCAATAATGCTGGCCTGAATAAGTGTTGAAAATGAATACAGAACACTTACTGAACTCTTGCTAAGTGCCAGGCACCATGGTGGACACTGAGAACAGCCGATTCCTGCCCTTAAGTTTTTCCCAGTCTGATTAAGGAGCTAATAACAAATAATTACTCCAGCTTATAATAAACACATTGGAAGATGTTTTCACACAAAGTTATGCGGATATAGAAAAAAAGGTGTCTCATCCAGCTGGAAAAAAATAGAATAGTTTTGGGAAGGTTATACATCATTTTGGAAAAAAAAAAAAAGTAAAGCAAAAAATTTACTATGTAAAGGTGCAAACCATAGAGATGTAAAAAAGCCTGCATGTTCAAGTAAATACAAGTGATTTGCTGTGATGAGGCTCAAGGTACATATAGGAGTACCCACAGAAGATAAAGTAAAAGTAAAAATAAAATAAAATAATTTAAAGTAAAAATAAAATTTAGGACATGGTCAGATTTCAAGGAGCAGGCAGAAATTCTCCTGTGTGGTTTAGAATTTGTTCTCAAATCTAGGGAGATACCAATAAAATTCTAATAGGGAAATGACAATATATGTGCCTTTTGGAACTATCACCTGGCCATAGCTTGGAAGAACAGTATATAGAAGAGGACAACTCTGTGAAGAAATTTAGGGAGCTGCTGTATTTGACATTGTGAGTCTTTGGAAAAATTAAGACAAAAATAATGAACATAAGTTGAAAGCTGGGATTATCATTAACACAAGAATTATATACATTTGTAACTAATTTGAGATAGATATAATTAAAATCATAGATATAACAAATCATTTAAATGGTAATACTAATGTGTGCTAAATGCTTTACCTGGATTGTATTTTTCAATTCTTAAAATATCTATAAGAGCTATATTATTATATCCTAAGTTGAAAGCGGGGAAAAGAACCTCAGAGTACTGATTTGAAGGTGGGAGATTGCTTAAGCCCAACAGGCCAAGATTGCAGTGAGCTGTGAATGTGCCACTGACCTTCAGATTGGGCAACAGAGAGAGACCCTGTCTCAAATGTATATATAGTGGCAGGCAGATATCCTCCTGAATAGTTTTGAATTTGTTTTCAAGTTTAGAGAGATAGTGATGAAATTCTAATAGGGAAATGATAATAGATGTGTATTTGGGAAGGATATATATATAATACATGTGTTCAGTTATATATATGTTATATATTATATATGTTATATATTGTATATGTTATATATTATATATTATATGTAATACATATGTTAAGACATCAAGTATATGTTTACTATTAGTATAGATTACTCTATTAGAATAACTGTATTGAGAAAGTTCAAAACCCTGAGTAAAATCAAAATAAGGCGATGTCTCTAAGAAGCATGAGCTATTCTCTATGACAAACAACATTTATTGAGACACCAGAAGACAGAGATTCATCACGTACATAACACATTTGGAGTAAAATTTAGAAAACGAAACGGAGTTAAAAGCTTATTGGAGTATTTCACGAAATTTTCCATTGTTGACTTTGTATACATGAAGGGTAAAGTCAGTGTCAACTTGGAGGTTTGAAAGATGTGCACATATCATGTTGTATGACATAGTTTTCACTGAAAATTGATTTTGATACTTAGCCCTGTTACACAATCTGATTTTATTTGATTCAGATTTTTTTAAATATACAGTTATCCCTCTGTATCCACGAGGAACTGGTTCCAGAACTACCATTGGATACCAAAACCTGTGGATGATCAAGTGCCTTATATAAAAAGGCAAGATATTAACACTAGGATATAACCTACCTACATTCTCCGGAACACTTTAAATCATCTCTAGATTAGGTATAATACCAAATAAAATGGAAATTAGTTGTAAATAGTTGTTACACTGTATTGTTTAGGGAAAAAAATGACAGGGAAAAAAGTCTGTATAGTTTTCAGTATAGATACTTTTCTTCCCCCCTAAATATTTTCAATCTGCTGTGGTTGAATCCACAGGTGGAACTCATGTAAGAAGAGGACCAACCACATTCAGTAGAAAATCACAAGTTATTTGCTTGAAATAAGAGTTATATTTTTAAGTAGCATCTCTTGATAAGATATAGAAGTGAAACAAATTTGAGTGTTTAAAAATTCACATTTTTCCACATTAGGGAAATGATCCATTGGTTATTATAATGTTGAGAAATCTGAATTTCAAAAAATGGATGTATTTTTGTGGCCGATAAACATGTTCCCGGGCATAACTCAGATAATGATAATTAATAATATAAAGCTACAAAAGAGATTTCAGCAATTATTTTGTTGATACTAGTATCAAATATTGTGTTTTAAAATGGCAGCATCATCATCAAAGTTTTGAGATATTTTTGATATTGAACAAAAATTATTTAACAAAGCAATTTTTATGATTAAAAAATAAACATGAAAATTCTTTACCTATTTTGCTCTGCTTTCTACACCTCTGCAATTTTTCCATGTTGATGCTATCAAAATATTTGATAAGCATGCATGAATAAGTTTAGAATCTTAAAACAATGCAGTATTTATGCTTGAAATAATATACTCAACATTTTTACAGAGTGAAATGAAATTACATAGTCTAATCACAAACACTGCTTTTGTAATGGTAATTTTCTTACAGAACAACTGCTATCTAATAGCAAGGTAGTTTTTTCCCATTGTATTGCTTCAGGATTAATTAAAAATCTTGTTCTAGTGCATTACAAATGGCAATCAAACATACCACTGAAGATTGGTTGCGCTGGTGATTATAATTATGATTATTATTCTGTGGCTTTCTTGTGGTTATAATTATATAATTTACCTTTATTTTCATGAAACCCTTCTAAATCCCACCAAAACCAAAAGCTCAAATATATAATACCCATATCAATAAGATTGGAATGAGTGCCTTATGAGGATACTTTATTTTATTTATTTATTTTTTTTCAGAGTTTCACTCTGTGGCCTAGGCTGGAGTATAGTAGTGCAATGGTGTAATCTCAGCTCACTGCAACCTCCATCTTTGGGTTCAAGCAATTCTTGTGCTTCAGCCTCCCAAGTAACTGGGATTAGAGCCATGTGCCACCATGTCCGACTAATTTTTGTATTTAGTAAAGATGGTGTTTCACCATGTTGGCCAAGCTGGTCTCAAACCCCTGATCTCTCGTGATACATCGCTTTGGCCTCCCAAAGTGCTGGAATTACATGCATGAGCCACCATGCCTGGTCAAGAGGACTCTTATTAGCAAGCAAATTATCTCACCAGTCAATGTGGTTGAAAAACTTTACAACCACTTTATCTAAAATACTCAAATATGATTTGCTAAAAACAACAGTATTTTTGGCATGTACATTTATTATAAAATCCTCTATGATATGAACCCGGATTTTTTAGTTTTCTTTACATATTCATGTCCTAAATACTTTTGCTTTAGGTATGGAAACTCTTTTTCATTTTCTGATACTTTTTCATAATATACAGTTAAATTTTATTGCAGCAGTCTATCTTCTTATAAATTTCTTCCCGTTCTATTATTAAGTTCCTTTTCTTCTTCTCTCCATGACGTTATTCCCCAGACTGTAAGTTTTGATTCCATGCTCGTTTTAGTCTATGTATTTTGTAGATGATTTCAATTTACACAAGTGGGTCTAGCTACTGAGTATGCTGATGTCTCCTGAATAGATCTTTCTAATTGACCTCAGTTCTCAATCTTTGAGTTCTAAAGCTTTATATACAAATGCCTTCTAGACATTTTTACACAGAAAACACTCTGTGACCGCAAAATTAACATGTTTGTATTGAACTCATCAGCTTTTCCCCAAAGCACCATTTTCTGCTTCTTATGATGTGCCGTTATCCATGGATTCCACTTGGGGTTCATACTCTCCCTTGCTCCTAAGATCTAATCAGCTAAGTATTACAGATTCTATCTCATGGGGATCTGTTAAAATCCACCCCTTCTCTTTATCACTACTCTATGGCTTTTGTTCAAGCTACTCTCTTTCCTGGGTTATAAAAATCACTGGACAGCTTATCTGTTGTCTATTAGAATTCTATTAGATGCTGCCTGTCCCTCTCCTTATGCTCCCTTCAGAGTGTATCTTGAGAGAAAGTCTTGGGTACAGGGAGTTCACTTGGTGACATTATTCCAGGTGAAATAAAACAGGGAAAGAGCAAAAGCCAAGAAAATGGTGAGTGGTCTAGCTTGTCACCAACATGGAATCCTCTGAGGGCCTTAAAATTATCCGCTTGGGAGATATAAATGGAGATCATTTGTTTCATGGTTCTTATCCTCTTTTGTCAAATGCTAGCCCAAGAGTGTTTACTCTCCAGCCCTACCAGGTTTATGCATGTATGAATACTGAGTGCTTTGGGAGGCATCCAAAGGCATGGCCTATGAAAAAACTCAAGATAGAAAGCAAGTGATGCAGTGAAACAAATGGAGGTAAGGTTATTGTTAATAGTAACAGGTTACATTTGGTCAAAGCTGTTTGCTGCAGCAACAGCAAGAGATGAGCTTAGAGGCAGGCATGAGCAGTGTCTCATGAATGCTCTTTTTATGATACAAATCTGATTATATAATGCCCATGCATAAGGATCTGCATAGCTTCCCTTAACTTTTATAATAAAGAGTAAGCTCTTTTGCATAATACCTAAGAATTCTCTAGGAATCTGTTTCTGGCACTGAAAATCTGAGTCAAGCTTCTTCTTCTGTGATCCTGTGTCTCCTAGAGTATACAAAGCAGGTACATACAAGAGGCTTTCCTTATTCAAGAAAGCTTAGTAAAGGAAAAAGACACTCAAAATAAATCCGTTTAAAACCAGAATCAAAATATCATAGGAAATGGTAGTTGTGGTGATGCTGGTGGTGATGCAATAGGCTGGGGAGCAGTAGTAGAAAATTTACATATTAATAAAATGAAGAAAGAACAATGTAGATTATTTTCTTTTGAATTTTCATGAGTCCTAGGACTCACGATATAGGACAACCGTACTTGGAGTTTTAAACTGTACTTGGAGTTTATCAGAAACATTATATGCAAAAAGCAATGTTTTAAAAAATAAACACATTTTTAAAACATTGCTTTTTGCATATAATGTTTCTGACAGCATTTCATAATAGTGTAAAATTATATACTTTATTAAAGTTTTAGTTTTTCAAAAGAATCCATGTTATTTTTATTTAAAAATATATAGTTTGCATCAACTTCCCCTGAAAGCTACTATAAATCATGATTTTCCACAAGTTTTTGAAACATCTACAATATAATATTTATCGATATTTTTTTCTTTAATTGTTAATTGCTCAACCTTGTGCAGTCTTCATTTGGCAGTGGTTTTATATGTGCCTGGAATAGTAGATGAACATAATTCTATTGACAAAATGAAAGTGTGATTCTGGCAAGATGTGCACTTTCACTTTTTAGCTAATTTGCATTGTTTTTGCATTGCATTGACGAATGTTTACAGAAGACTACAGTAAGCAAACAGAGTTATCAATAAAGAACTTGAGGAAAAGAACAGAGACATTAGGTAATGTTAAGTGGCTGGCAAGGGAAAGACTTGGAAGTATTTCACTAGAGAATAATTTTACAAACCGTCAGTTCCTTAGTGATTATTTCCATGCTATAGAAAATTTTCTGTATATACTCAACCTCATGTAACTGTGAGGATTCAGAGAAGGAATGGATAATGAGAACACACTGCATATTTACTCTTTATTCTTTTATTATTCTCATAGGAACCCTCATGTTCTATTAAAATTGCTACTGTCCTCCTGTGTCTCCAATTAGACTATAATTTCTGTAAGGTTTTCTGACTTTTAATAACTATAAAGCAATGGCAATAACAAATAATAATTGACGATATAATTTACTCTTAGACAGTAGTTTTATAATACCTTTACTAGAATTATCTCTTTGACTTTTCATAACAACCCTAGAGGACACTGTGCCTTTGAGGTACTGTTGTGATTCAACTTTACATATCAGCAAACTAAAGTAAAGAAGATTAATTCATTTCCTCAAGCGTACACCAAATAAGTGGTGATGCTGGGATTCAAATCCACGTTGAGCATAAAGTGCTTATATTTCCTACAAAAAGGCAATAGAATAAGATCCAGAGTTTGATTGGATGAACCACCTCCTTTTCCTTTTTTCAGAAATTGTTGTAGGTGATGTTGTGTTCTTTTGTTTGTTTGTTTGTTTTGGAAATACATCAAGAGGCATAAAATGTCTGGCTGTTTCTCTCTTACTGTTGTTAAGTTTGACCAGGGGTTTGAATACAGTCAGTTTGATAGTTTTCTTTTAATCATTCACCTAATGATTTGTGAAGCTTAAATCAGATCCATTATTGGTCATTGCAAAATGATGAATTTCTGATGATCATTCCATCGACATTTATTAAATAAATTTTTATAGAGAAAAAATTCACACGTAAACTATAGAAATAATTGGACAAGTAATAAATTATTTTCCTTGCTTTGTGGGCTTTGTCTTTTTATGTATACTACTATTTTCATCTTTCTTGATCTAACTCCTGCACATAGAAGAAAATCTTTAGATCAAACATTACCTCTTCATGGGAGTTTACCCTGACTGCTCCATTTAATGTTCTTCTGTATTCTATTATATCCTTACCCTCTGTCTATGATATAAAAGTAGCCTCTGAAGGATACATTTTCTCCCTGCCTTCCTCACTAAAAGACATACACCCTGAAGACAGGAATAGTTTATCATATGCTTTTCTTTTTCCAGGTCTTAGTTACTCTGTTTTCTGAATATTGGATGAACAAAAGGTTGAATAAATTAATGACATTGGAAGATAAAAATGAGACCATGCATTTTGAGTTCTACCACTTCTTTACACCATATTTTTTCAAGTACTGAGTGAAAGAATAATAAATACGTAAACACACAATTACATAATCTGGGGAAATACCTGCAGTTCTGTTCTTTCAAGAAGACATGGAAGTAGAAATGATTTGCTCATATAAATGAACATCTGTTATTAAAACATTCCAGCAATGAAAGACATTTACCTCACATTAAGGTTATGTCAGTTCTCTCTAATGCTATCAGAATGTAAAAGAAAATTTTCTACTTACAACAGCACTTGCCTAAATAATGTAAAAATGAATACTGTAGTTTGTCACACATGGATCTAATCAAACAAAACCAATAAAAGACTATGAACTCTGAGTTAGCTTAGAACACCGGATTGTTACTGGACATGTCTCAAGGAATTTTCCTGATTAATACATAATGGGATTTGTTTTAATCTACTGAATATAGACCTATGTGCCCACTTTGTCCTATCTGAACACTAGCTTCCAATTGTTAATTGGCATTATCACTTTGACAACCATGTCACTTTCCAGTTCTTAAAAAATTCTGCTTTTTCCCATTAATGAGCTATTCAATAAATTGCTTCACTAGAGATAATAAGAGGCTTTGTAGTTTTCCTTGTGCTCTCTTTTTATTTGGAGGGATTAGAAATATGAGAAAAGCTTTAGACTATAACCTACTACTGGATATAAGCCACGCTCCTACTATATCCACATTCTTACCGGTACCTCTCAATGTATGTGTGTGTGTGTGTGTGTGTGTGTGTATATATATTTAAGATTGTATGTAGTAAATAAAGTCATTATTATTATTTTTTGTACTAACGCGTGTCATTAAGGATGTGAGTTATCCTTTGGGCAGCTTTTATTTTGTTTCTGTGTAAGTTCAACTATAGACCCATTGCAGTGGATTGTCACTAAATTCAAAGCATTTTGTCTAATTTCTGAGGCATGGGTAAAATATAAAATAGGGTTTATGATCCCACAGTTTGAGGCCGAACTGAATAGGTTTGAATTCCAGTTCTGCCACCTTATAGGTAAGTGGACAAGTTATTTAACTTCTTAATGTTTCTGTTACCTGATATGTCTACTGTAACACTTAAACAGGATAATCAATATTAAGCACTTATAATCATGTCTGACATACAGTAAACACTTAACAAAAGGGTTAACTATTGCTATCAATCATCCTATTCATATTTCTTGATATATTCACCTATGCTATCACATTGCCCATTGGATGAGATAGTTTCTCTTCATGAACAATTACAGTTTGAGAGCAATGAGAAAGGAAATAGATCACAGTATCTGCTGTATCATTATGCACGCAATAAAGTATGCAATTCTTAAGCAAGCAAAATATATTAGAAGCAAAAAATAAATAAATTCACCTGAGGAAAACTGCAATTATTCAAAGTTAGAATAATCTCAAAGCGATGATGGAAATATAATGTTTCTTTCAAGACTGCATTTCTAAAGTGCATCTAAGGAATATCTCGTACACAATTTTCATTGCTGGCTATTGTTACTAGGTGACTGACAGAAGTGTTAGGTTGTGATGTAATATATGATATAATTTAGTTTAAAAAATGACTCTTTGAAGCATGGAAAATACGCACTAAAAATATGCCACACTCTGGTCACTAACATTATATAAGGAAATACAACGTTAGAGTTATACAGTTTTAGAGATAAAATATAAAGTAATGAATTAACTTGTAGTTTTTGCAAACTCCCTAATATAAAACAAGGCAAATAACTAAAATAAATGCAAATGGTTCTTTATTTTTTTTCATGTTTTTGTGACCTTAAAATTTCTTTTATAGTTTCTGTTTTAGAACAAAAGTCACAAAATTTCATTGTTAGTATAAAATTAAACAACTTTTGAAAAATTCACTAATTCCTAGGAAGACTGCCCTAAAAAGGAACACTGGAAATGCCCTTGTTCCCCCTGCTTTCTTGTTTTCAAAACTTCAGGTGTCTCTTCAATATTTAGAAGTAAACTATCCTATCTGGAATCCCCTTTCTGGTTTGGGTTAACCATTTTTCCAAACTGATCTCTCTCATTTGTATCCTTTTCTAATGGAGAAAATCTATAGCAGTCCAGCTGTTTCTAATTTAGTAACTCTAGATGTCTTTGGGAAATGACAGCTTTACTCTTTTGTTTAAATGGAGGTAGAATGTTTAACTACATAATAACTACAGGTTAAAGAAAAATTTCCCAGTCCGCATTATATAAATAAGAAAAACAAACATGTGTTTTCACAGTCAGCTAGAGGGAGAGGAAAGCTTTGCAATTTAAAACTTCATGTCTATTCTTTGAAAGAAGAGAATAGGCCTTACGATTCACTTTCTCCAGTGAAAACACGTACAGATCTTTTTCTTCTCTGTCAACAATTCTTGTATAGTTTTATTAATATTGGCATTTGTAAATAATACTAAATATCAAATGCTAAAATAATGTGCCTCAAAGGTATATGATTCTTCTTTCATTTCAAAAAATATTGTAGTACCATTAAATTAAATGTAGTTAAGTTTTAGTCAAGGAATTAAAAAGAACTTTCAATATTTATTCACAAAATTATCATTTGGGCTATAGAACCAGCATATGCTTTATAGAAAGATTCAATCTGTGGATCCAGTTAAATATAACATATACTAACAATTTCAAAGTTTTACTTCAACTAGAAATTGAAATACTACTCATTTACAGCTTCTGTGCTTCCTGTTTTCCTTGCGCTTCTCTCTTTTAGCCACCTTGCTGGTACCCACATATATGCCACACAGATGAGATTCTAAGCTATCATAAATCTTCCTCCTTATCCTTCACAACTGGCTGGAGTATTTAACCTAAGAATGTTTTTTTCAGTAGCGTTGTAGAAGAAAGATTGGTGAGTGGTGTTGCCTCTAGTAAATAGTTCTCACCTGAGCCAAATAGTCATTTTTTTTTCTTTTTATTAAAGTATTCTCTTCTCTAAAAGCAGGACTATAATAATTATTTTATATGTGTTTAATCATCACCTATTTTATATCATTAATTTTTCTTTTAATGTTTTCACATTCTTCAATATGAGCTAAGAAAACTGGCTTTTCTTTATCGTAACATCTGTTTTTCTCTGATTCTCTAACTCATCTGCCCACCAGGAAGCTAAAACAGGCACATCAAATGGCTGAGTTAATGGTAAATATTGTGTGTTATTTCTGATCTCTTTTCATTAATATAATCTTCTGATGCATTCGATTATACATATTTTTTATCTTATCCACAGAATTTTGAGCAGCCTAAAAATTACTATCCTACACACCCCATATGTGCCTACTAAATATATGTGTACATATATGTAGAATATCTGTATTAACATATATACACACGGATATATGTACACATATGTGTGTATATATGTGTGTATATATATATATATATATATATATATATATATTACTTTTCTTTCTAAAGTTTAAATTTTAATGGTCTGGAAATGCTACTTTACAAAAAACTTTCGAATATCTTATTATTAAAAATCATAAACAGTTCTATTAAGACAAAAAGCAGTTTCTTTACAAGATTTAAACTGGCGTGTCAAAGAAAGTGTCTAGGGGAGCAACCAAGGACTCAGAGATGAGTGGGAGAAAGCCAGGCAGAAAATTGAGGGAAAATAAATATTTCAGGCAGAGAATCAATAGGAAGTTGTGAAAGAACGTAGAAAATATAGAAAATAATAGAAGTTTAGAGTGACAGGAATATTTAAAGAAAGGGTGAGGGACAGCTGGTTTTGTTCCCTCCTGTCAAATACTGCTGGCTAGATTTGAAATAAGTCAAATTCTGTGCAATACCTGGCTCATGAAGTCAAACTCTGGCCTTTGGAATGACAAAGACTTAAAATTCTGCCTACAAGATAGAAGGAAAAACATTAGAAAAAAGTTTCAAATATGTAGGAACAGATCTTATATATAATTTAATCTAACCAATTCTATAATCTTTCAAATTCTACAACATATCTGTGAAGTTATGCAGCAATTCTGTAACGTATTTGAAAATCACACACCGAAAGAAATTAAAGAAAAAAAAAAAACATGTTTCTCTATACTCACAAAACTTCTGACACCAAATGTGTGTGGTATTTTTCCATAGCAGCCAATCCTCTAGCTGTCTGGACACCAAATGAGTGCTCTGCAATTTACTCCGGACACTGACTACCTGGAGTTAGTGTAGACCCCATAGGTTAAGGACTCCAGCCTATTAGACTGCCACCATACACTTCAGAAAACAATCACAAATCCTGGGTTGTCATCTGTACTTCTGACCAACCAGCCATAAATCGTGGGTCCCCACCACTCCCTAGACAGGTTTGATAGTTTGCTAATAATGGCTCAAAAAACTCTGGGAAACATTTACTTACATTTATCAGTTTATTATAAAAGATATTATCAAGGCTACAGATCAACAGCCAGATGAGGAGGTTTACAGGACAACGTCCAAAAAATCCTGCACACAGAAGCTTCTGTCCTCTTAAAGTTGTGCATGTGGAAGTGTTCACCTACCTGGAAGCTCCCTCACCCCTGAAGTTTAGAGATTTTTTGTGGAGGCTTCATCATGTAGTCACGATTGATTATTCACTCTATTTGTAGTCCCTCTGTCCTCCCTGGAGGATGGGGAGTGGGACTTAAATTATAAGCTTCTAATCACAGATTGGTGTTTCTTGTGATCAGCTGCCATCCTGAAACCATCCAAGAGTTAATGCATTAGAGCAAAAGATGCTCCTATTGCCAAGGAAATTCAAAGGAATTTAGGATCTCTGTGTACAATGCTACTATTGAAACAGGAAAAGTTCCCTTATCTCCCTGGCAGGGCATGCAATATGGGGTGTGACTCACTTCTTAGGTGACCCACTGCTCATACTCCCAGGGAGAGTGCGCAGACGGGCAGGTTGTGGGGAGCGCCAACCCCATGGCAGCATCAAGCATTGAGCGTTTACAATTCCTGGAGCCTCAGCGGGTGTGTGTTACAGTGTGCTCTTTCAATTTTGCCATCTGCAGTCAGTTTGTGTTAATCAGCTCAATTAGATCCTACGCTTTATCACAAGGAAAGAAAGCTTTCTGTATCCCAGGGTTCTTGACTTGGTATAACGGAAAAATTTGTTCACAAGTGGTCCTGGAGAATGAGTGAGGAGGTTTTACTGAATGGTGGAAACTCTCCAAGATGGATGGGGAGCCAGAAGAGGGATGATATGGAAAGATGGTCTTCCCCTGCAATCGGGCTGCTCAGATCATCCAGGCCAAATTCTGTGTCCTCCCATAATAGATGGCCTGTTGGCATTTGCTTGTATCTGCTGCTGTGTTCTTCGGCCGGCATGCTCCTCTTGATGTCCAGCTGCTTCTATCTTCTTCTGCTGGTGTTTTCTTCTCAGTGTCCAGCTGCTTGTGTGCCTGCCCACTAGGATCTCAAGGTTTTTATAGGCACAAGATGAGGGCATGGGATGCTAGGGTGGTCTTGGATAATGCAACATTTGAGCACAAAAACAGAAATGCCTATCCTCACTTAGGTCCGTGGGCACAGGCCTTGGGGTGGAGACCTAGCCAGGGACCTGCCTTTCTTTACCTAGTTCTTCCCTCTCCCCACCTCCCATATTACTATCAACCCCATTACCCAGAAAATTACAGGGGTTCAGGAGCTTTATATCAGGAACATATGGTCAGAGACCAAATCTCTCTTTCTTGTTATGTCACAGAAATAAAACATTGTTAAATAAAGGTAATCCCCATGGATGTAGACAATGAGACATTCTGTAAAGTCATTAACCCATCTCAAAAAGGAAAATAAAATTTTCTAAATAGGTTGAAGTTTCACTGTTAATAAAATGAGATGACTTTTATAGACTTTTAAAATAGACTTTTCATAGATTTTTGTGAAGCAATTTCATGATAGTTTTTTCATTAAACATTTTAAAAAACATGAGAACTGTAGTATTTTATTCTGGTTGAATAACCTCCTCCACTTGTATTTTGGCTGCCTGGTAATGATGCAAACATGAAGGGGCGATAGACAGCTGTGTTGGGAGGACATGAAATTATGATTCAGTAGAACAGTTTTCTTATTCACCTTCTGCAAGATAAAAATACTACCTGTGATAACTTCAAGAATTAAACCAGGTAAATGTGTGAATTAATTTCAATAATATGTAATATAGAAATCATGTAGGCTAATTCTAGTGAATGCCATTAGAAAAAAGAGGTATAACCATAATTCACAAAAGTGACCACTACCCTAAAAGATGGAATTGGCATGTAAATGTACTACAGTGATGAGTTCTTCCATATCTTGTACAATACAATTACTGGTTTTGTAATGCCATAATCAGTCAAGTGCAAAGATACTGTCTTAGAAAATGTTGATTTCTTTTTAGAGTTTAAGGGGGCTGGCAGGCACAGGAGAACTTCCTCAATTAAAGTGGGAAGATGACATGCAAAATACCTCAGTGTTCTCTTAAGAGATCCAAATTCACGTATGGAAGGACTTCCTGGATGCTTCAGCTTCTGGCAATTATGAATAAATCTTATATTCACATTGATGTGTAGACTTTCACACGTACATACATTTTCAAATGGTTGGATAAATATCTAGAACAATTACTTGATGTGGTAAGGCATAGTCTTTGTAAGAAACTGTAACCATGTCTTTCAATGTGACTTTATTTTATGGAATTATCACAACCAACGAATAAGTATTGCTCTGCGAACTCTGTAATTCACCAGCAAAAAAATCACCAGCAATTACTATTATGAATTTGTTAGATTTTAGTCCTTCTACTGGTGTGTCACATTTTAACATTTTCAATTATCTAATTATAATAATGTTGAGCATCTTTTTATATGCTTATTTTCCATCTGTATATCTACTTTGGTGAAATGTCTATTCAGATCTTTCATCCATTTTTACAGTGTGTTGTTTTTGTATTGAGTTTTAAGCTTTCTTTGTATATTGCATATACAGGTATAAAATCTGCATCTGTCACATTATATCTCTCATTCTGTGTTTTGTCTTTTGATTGTCTGAACAGTATATTTCACATGGCAGAAGTTTTTAACTTTAACAAAGCACAACTTTTCATGTTTTCTTCTTGTTTTTGGATGGCTCTTTGGTATTATATCTAAAAGTTCATTGCCAAACTAAGTCACATATATAGGAACAACGATAAGAACTATAGCAGACTTCTCATCAGAAACCATGCAAGCAAGAAGAAAGTAAAGTGAAATATTCAAAGTGTTGGGAAAAAGAAAAAAACTATTGACCTGGCACCTTGTACTTTATTTCTTTGTAAGTTACATACCCCTCGCCATTATTTTTCAAGAGGGAAATTAAATACATGCTTCAGGTCCTCACCATCTGTTGTAAATCATCTTATTTATAAATATATATTTAAGATACAATTGTTTCCCTTCCTTTCAAAGACTATGTTTAAATAGCCTTACCACATCAAGTAATTGTTCTAGATATGTATCCAACCATTTAAAAATGCATATATATGTGAATATCTGCACGTGAATGTGAATATCAGCTACATTCATAATTGTTAAAAGCCAGAAGCATTCAAGAAGTCATTCAATAAGTGAATATATAGTCAGTGCTTTATGCATACAATGGAATCACTGATAGAAATAAATAAGTTAGTAACCCGTAAGGAAACAGAGATGTATCTTAAATGTATATTTATAAATAAAAGAAGCAAGTTTGAATGGCTACATGCTGTTTTATTGTATTTATATGGCACTCTGGGAATGGCTAAACTGATCAGTGGTTGCTGGTGAAGAGAGGGAAGGTTTGAATATGTGACACACAGAGACTTCTGTTAAGGTGATAAGATTATTCTGTATGATACTGTAATTATCAATATGTGACACTATGTATTTACTAAAACCGATAGAATTTTATATCATAAACAGAAAATGTATAGACATTTTTAAAAAATGAACTATAATAGAATTTTGGAGAATCCCAGTTTGGAATGATGAAAGTGACAAAACAGTCTAATCGTATTTTAAGTATCTGGAAACAGTCACATTGAAGAGGATAGGGGAAAGTTACTGACCTGGGTAACTTTAGAACTGAGTAAAGTTTTGTCTTCAGATGATAAAGTTGTTTCCGATGTTGTATTCATTCTGATACTTCTGTTTTGGTGTACTGGAATTGAACAATTAATAAATGGATGGCAGATGGTGGGAATTAGGTTTCTTACTGATATAGTGGAAATTAACAGATAAAAAATAGAAAATGCTAGAATGATCCATGTGGTAATAAAATAAAGTTGAAGATACAAGTAGAAACTTTGGTTCAGCTTAATATAAATTCAGATGATTATGAGAGGTGACAACCTGCTAGCAGCCCTCGCTTGCTGTTGGGGCCTCCTTGGCCTCAGCCTCCACTCTGGCCATGCTTGAGGAGCTCTTCAGCCTACTGTTGCACTGTGGGAGCCCCTCTCTGGGCTGGCTGGGGTTGGAGCCGACTCCCTCTGCTTGCGGGGGAGGGGGAGGGGTGGAGAGAGGGATGCAGGTGGGAACGGGGGTTGTGTGGGGTGCACGTGGGCCAGCAAGAGCTTCAGGTGGGCACGGGATTGGTGGACTCCGCACTCAGAGTGGTCGGCCAGTGCCGCTGGCCCTGGGCAGCAAGGGGCTTAGCACCCAGGCCAGCAGCTGTGGAGGACACCCAGGGTCCCCCAGCACTGCCATCCCACCTGCACCTTGCTCAAATTCTGGCTGGGCCTCAGTCGCCTCCCTCTGCGGCAAGACTCGGGAACTTGCAGCCAGCCATGCACCCCTGGCCCCCAGTGTGGGCAGCCTGAGCCTCCCCAGTGGGGTGCTGACCGCTACTCCGCAGCACCCAGTCCCATTGACAGTCCAAGGGCTGAGGAGTGTGGGCACAGTGCAGGACTGGCAGGCAGCTCCGCCTGTGGCATGGATCCACTAGGTGAAGTCAGCCAGGCTCCTGAGTTGGGTGAGGACTTGGAGAACTTTTATGTCTAGCTGGAGGATTGTGTATACACCAATCAGCACTCTGTATCTAGCTCTGGGGTTTGTGGATGTACCAATCAGCACTCTGTATCTAGCTAATCTGGTGGTGACTTGGAGAACTTTTATGTCTAGCTAAAGGATTGTAAACGCACCAATCAGCACCCTGTGTCTAGCCCAGGTTTGTGGATGCCCCAATCAGCACTCTATCTACCTAATCTGGTGGGGACTTAGATAACTTCTATGTCTAGCTGGAGAATTGTAAATGCACCAATCAGCACTTTGTGTCTAGCTCAAGGTTTGTAAATGCAACAATCAGCACTCTGTGTGTAGCTCAAGGTTTATAAATACACCAATCAGTGCTCTGTGTCTAGCTAATCTAGTGGGAACTTGGAGAACTTTTACCTCTAGCTAGAGGATTTTAAATACACCAATCAGCACTCTATGTCTAGCTCAGGGATTTTAAATACACCAATCAGCACTCTATGTCTAGCTCAGCACCACCCTGTCAATATGGACCAATCACCTCTCTGTAAAACAGACCAATCAGCTCTCTGTAAAATGGACCAATCAGCAGAATGTGCGTGGGGCCAGATAAGGGAACAAAAGCAGGCTGTCAGAGCCAGCAGCAGTAAACCGGCTGGAGTTCCCTTCCACTTTGTGGAAGCTTTGTTGTTTAGCTCTTTGCAGTAAATCTGGCTGCTGTACACTCTTTGCGTCCCTACTGCCTTTATGAGCTGTAACACTCACTGTGAAGGTCAGTAGCTTCACTCCTGAAGCCAGCGAGACCACGAACCCACTGGAAGGAATGAACAACTCCAGACATGCGGCCTTTATGAGCTGTAACACTCACCATGAAGTTCTGCAGCTTCACTCCTGAAGTCAGCAAGGCCACGAACCCACCAGAAGGGAGAAACTCCAGACACGTCCAAACATCAGAAGGAACAAACTCCAGATACACCATCTTTAAGAACTCTAACACTCACCGCGAGGGTCCGTGGCTCCATTTTTGAAGTCAGCGAGACCAAGTATCAACCAATTCCGGAAACCATTAGATGTAAAAATATTTATAGCTATGTGTACATACCTGGTAAATATAACACATGCATTATCTTACTCTGTGAGCTGAGTTCCTGGAAGCCACGATCCTCAAGCAATAAATACACCTGGAGCCCCGAGATTGGTTTCTAATAACACTTTCCAATAAAAAGAACTCTTTGGAGAAATGGCTAATTCTAGGATAAGAGCAGAAAATACACAAAATGAGCTTGGAGTATCTTAATGCCATAAAGGAAAATAGTATTATAAAAGCAAAAATAAAATCTCTGTTTGTAAGGGTGTGTGAAAGGGACACAGAAGCCAACTGAAAGAGCTTCCAATGTCCAAATTTGGAACGATTTAAGAAAAAAAAAAAAACAATAAAGTAGGACTGGCTTATAACTTTAAGTAGAAAATAAATATCCACGAATTTATAATGATATAAGTGGTTGAATAATAACTAAATGGTATGAAAGAAACGTGCAGAAGAATTTTAAGTAATTTATGTAGATCCTTCATGTTAGATGACATTTAATTAGGTCATTATCAAGTTTTACTTTTTTTTTTTTTTTGAAATGGAGTCTCGCTCTGTAGCCCAGGATGGAGTGCAGTGGCCAGATCTCAGCTCACTGCAAGCTCCGCCTCCCGGGTTCATGACATTCTCCTGCCTCAGCCTCCTGAGTAGCTGGGACTACAGGCGTCTGCCACCTCACCCGGCTAGTTTTTTTGTATTTTTTAGTAGAGACGGGGTTTCACCGTGTTAGCCAGGATGGTCTTGATCTCCTGACCTGGTGATCCGCCCGACTCGGCCTCCCAAAGTGCTGGGATTACAGGCTTGAGCCACCGCGCCGGGCCGAAGTTTTACTATTGATGACCAGAGAACAGTGTGGCCATTGGATGCAGGAACATACTTAAGTGAGAAGGTTCTTAAGGGCTGCCACAGAAAGATAAGTTTCCATCTCTGACTTCACAGAGGAGTCTTCTACACATTGCTGAAAGCTCTTAGCTTTAACTCCTGAGAGACCAATCATGATATGAAAGACAGAATGTTCCACAATTCGGTAAGAGAGCTTTTTCCAGTGTTTTGTTGGCAAATGCTACATAACTGGATCCTCAATGGGATAAAAAGTTGCATAAATTATTATAAATGGTACTGCTATCAGAAAAGTGCAATAACACAACTTATAAAAAATACTAAAGTATACTATAAAACACATTTTATTGTAAATTCTATATAGTGAATGGCTACACAGAGAAAAGTATCATAGAATGCTTTTGTTGATTTTTACCATAGTCTATCCATAACCAATGTTAACCCATGGTTACATTTGATGAATGAATGTATTTCTGATATGAAGGTTGGTTGATAGTTTTGCTTACATTAATAAATACGAAAAAAGTGAAACCATGGAGGCATATCTCTTTTATCTTTAAGATGAGTGAATGCCCAATTGGACAATTGTTTTTGAATACTGAAAGTATATTAATTTTTTGTGGCTCATCATAAAATCATAGCTATTTATAAAACACACTTGAAAAATTAATTTCTGGGATACATATGCACCATGTGCAGGTTTGTTACATAGGCGTACATGTGCCATGGTGGTTTGCTACACCTATCAACTCATCATCTAGATTTTAAGCTCCACATGCATTTGGTATTTTTCTTAATGCTCTCCCTCCCCTTGCTGTCCACCCCAGATAGACCCCGATGTGTGGTGTTACCCTTCCTGTGTCCATGTGTTCTCATTGAATAAACACACTTGTTAAGTTTAGTCTACGTTATTCACATTTTCTTTATCATTTCTTAGTCTGAACAATAAATAAGACAATGTCTTATTTTTTTGTTTGTTTATTTGTAGTGTTTGCTTGTTTCCATGGTTGAAATACTCCAACCACAGTTAAAGAGACTCATGATATTGAACATCTTTTTGTATGTTTTTTAGTCATTGGTGTCTTTTCTTTGTGGAAATTTCTGTTCAAATCTTTTGTCGTTTTATAATTAGGTAATTTGTTTTATTTGTTCTTCTTATTGTTTTTGTTGAGTTGTATGAGTTCTTTACACATTTTGAATACTAAACCCTTATCAGACAGATAATTTGCTAACATTTTGTCCTATTCTTTGGGTTGTCTTTTGACTTTTTTTTTTTTTTTTTTTTTGAGGACTCTAGCTCTGTCACCCAGGCTGGAGTGCAGTGGCGCGATCTCGGTTCACTGCAAGCTCTGCGTCCTGGGATCACGCCATTCTCCTGCCTCAGCCTCACAAGTAGCTGGGACTACAGGCGCCCGCAACCACTCCCGGCTAATTTTTTGGATTTTTAGTAGAGACGGGGTTTCACCGTGTTAGCCAGGATGGCCTCGATCTCCTGACCTCATGATCTGCCCACCTCGGCCTCCTAAAGTGCTGGGATTACAGGCATGAGCCACTGCACGAGACTTGGCTTGGCTTTCTTAATAATGTTGTGTGGGGCAGAAAATGTTAAACCTTTTATGAAATCCAATTTGTCTATCTGTACTTTTGCTGTTTTTGCTTTTAGTGTCATTTCTAAGGATACTTTGCCAAATCCATGGTCATGAAGATTTGCTTTTATATTTTCTTTTAAGACTTTTAACTTTCATAGTTTTATTTCTTACCTTAATGTATTCGATGCATTTTGAGTTAATTTTTGAATATGGTATAAGGTAGGTTGGTGTCACTTCCTTCTTTGCCAAGTGAATATCCAGTAGTCACAGCATCATTTGTTGATGAGACAATTCTTTCTTCATTAACTGGTCTTAGCACTCTTATTTAAAATCAATTGACCTTGATATGGTTAGGCTTTGTGTCCCCACCCAAATCTCATCTTGAATTGTAATCCCCATAATCCCTACTTGTCAAGGGAGAGACTAGGTAGAGGTAATTGAATTGTGAGGGCAGTTTCCCACATGTCATTCTCATATAGTGAGTTCTCACTAAATCTGATGGTTTTATAAGGGAATCTTCCCCCTTTGCTCAGTACTTCTTCCTGCCGCCTTGTGAAGAAGGTGCCTTGCTTCCCCTTTGCTTTCTGTCATGATTGTAAGTTGCTGAGACCTCCACAGCTATGCTGAACTGTGAGTCAGGTAAAGCGCTTTCCTTTATAAATTATCCGGTCACAGGCGGCAGTTTTTCTATAATATGAAAATGAACTACTACAACCATTGATATATATAAATTTATTTCTTAACTGTTAATTCTATCTTACTGGTCTACATGTCTTTCTTTATGCTAATACCACATTGTTTTAAGTATAAGAACTTCGTAGTAAGTTTCAAATTCAGGAAGAATGAATACTCCAACTTTGTTCTTTTTCAAGATTGTTCTGACTATTTAGGGTCCCTTGAAATTTCATATAAATTATACGATTACTTTTATTTTCTATTTCTATAAAAAGGCTATTGGATAGTGATTTGTATTTCTTTTGTAGAACAGTTTGGATAGTGCTGCCAATTAACAACAGTATGTGTTTCAATCCATGAGCATGGGCTGACTTTGTATTTATTTGGATCATCTTAAACTTTTCAGCAAAGTTTTTTAGTTTTCAGTGTACAAATCTTTTTTCTCATTGGTTAAATTTATTTCTAAATATTATTATTATTTTTTTTTACTATTTTAAATGGAAATGCATTCTTAATTTCATTTTTGAATTATTCATTGGTAATTTGCAGATAAAGAATTGATTTTATATTGATCTCATTTTCCGCAACATTACTGAAATTATTGTCTTTATTATTTTTATGTGCAAATTCCTTCAGATTATCTGTTTATTGGAACACGTCATCTAAAAGTAAAGATGATTTTATTTCTTCTTTTCCGGTTTGGATGCTTTTTATATCTTTTTCTGCATAATTGCTCTGACTAGAACATCTTGTAAAACGTTGAATAGAAATGAGGAAAGCAAATGTTCTTGTCTTGTTCCTAATCTTAGAGGAAAACTTTTCAGTTGCTCTTCATTGAATATAATGTTGGCTGTGAGTTTTTCATAAATACACTTTATTATTTGAGGTAGTTTTCTTGTAGTCCTAATTTGTTGAGTGTGTTTATCATGAAAGAATATTAGATATCATCAAATTCTCTTTCTGTATCAATTAATCATATTTCAATTTATTTTGTTAATGTGCTATATTACGTTGATTGATGTTCATATATTCAACCACGCTTGCATTCTTGGAATAAATCCCACTTGGTCATAATGTAGGATTCTCTTAAAATCCTGTTGAATTCAGTTTGCTAACATTTCATTGAGTAGTTTTGCATTTATATTAACAAATAATATTGATCTGTTGTTTACTTCTCCTGGGATGTCTTTTTCTAACTTTATTATCAGATTAATCCTGGTCTCAAAGAAGGAAATTAGGAAAAAAAATTTCCTAAAAAATTAGGAAAACATCTACTTTTGAGAAAATTTAAAATTGACTGATGTTGTTTTTTATAAAACGTTTGGAACAATTTATCAGTCTTCACTGATAAATTATATGGTCCTGGGGTTTCTTTTGAGGGAGGTTTTGAGTGCTGATTCAATCTTTTTGTTTGTTGTATGTCTTCTTAAACTTTTTATTTTTTCGAGTTAGTTTTGGCAGTTTGTGTGTTTCTAGAAATTTTTAAAATTTGTTTAAAATTGTTTTCTCTGTTAAAATGTTTTCGATGTTATCTACTTTGTTAGCGTTCAATTATTCATAATATACTCATAATCTTTTTCATTTTCTTAGTGTCTGAAGTAATGTCTCCAGTTTCTTTTCTGATTTCAGTAACTTTTATTTTTCTCTTTTTTCTTTGTCTAAAGATTTGTCCATTTTGCTGATTGCTTTAAAAAATCAACTTACATTTTATAATTTTCTTTTTTTATCTGTTTTATTGATCTCCACTCTAATCTTTATTTTTTATACTGACTTTGAATTTATCTTGCTTTTCTTTTTATGGTTTCTTAAAATGTATGATTAGGTTATTACCTTAAAATTTTTCTTTTTTAATATAAGCATTTACAGGTATACATTTCTACATGAGCATTGCATTGGGTGCATTCCAAAAGTTTTGGTAAGTTGTGCTTTTGTTTTCATTTCTTTTATTGTATTTTCTAATCTCCATCATGATTTTTTCTTTGACCTATCAGTTATTTAAGAGTGTGTCCCAAGTGTATCCTAAGCTTGTTGCAAGTGTTATTCCTGACATGGCTACTATTAGTTTTAATACACCTAGTAAAAGCTACTGGGGAAGTAATCCTAGCCCTGGAAATGCCTCAAGTCAGATGAAACAAAGAAAAGCCTCTGCAGTGCTCCCTGAGGGTGGAACTAGGGAGGTGGAGACTCGCAGCCACAATTATTTGAGAATAAGGTCCCTATCACTCCCTCTGGCTCCACCAATCTATACCATAAGTATAGTTGTTGATTTGGAGTGTGAACTTGCATTCTAAAATGCAGCCTTCCCCCCCCCCCCCACAAAATTTTCTTCCTGATTGTTACCAGTTTATGACTGTATCCCAGAGTTCCTCAAGTACTGATATTGATTTAAAAAAAGTAATGGTTTTGCCAGCTCATTATTTCCTTTTGGAGAGGACTGGAGTAGGTTCACCATTTGCAGTGACGTTACTCCTCAAATGCTACTTGTATGGCCATATCCCACATTGAATCTTATGTCTCAGTTTGCTTGTATTTCCTGTTTACTCTTTGTCCTCTCCTTCAGTGAAGGAACTGGAAAGCAGTGAAAACAATGTGACTTTAGTTGGTTTACAAAGGAACTATTCAAAAGTCAAAGTGCAAACAGTTTGAGAAAGGAAGCAATAGCTAATTCTGTCCTTAGGAATATAACCTAGGCACAGATAAATACACAGGAAAAAGCTAGATGCGAGGATACAGTGAAAGAATGAGATAGAAAGTAAGTTACTTCTAAAGTTATTCAACAGCATGCAATGTAACTTCAGTCTTCTCTTGTTGCAAATGGTTATATATGATAGTTAATTTTTTGAAGCAAACAAATCACCTTAATTGAGCATACTTTTCATTTTAAAACAAGTTGTGGAGCTTAAGGCTGAAGTTCTCCAGAGAAAATAGCCCTATGATTTATATCAGCACTGCTTGAACTCAAAGCAATTTGTGGGGTTGCATATGAATAATGCAGGGTGAGAACAGTGCGGGAGGAAACCATTGAAAGAAAGTAAATGAAGTGTTTTTAAAAATGGAATATATAGAAAACTGTTTAATTTGAATTATTCACCAACACTAGCGATATTACAGGAATAACCATAGATCAGTGAACATTTTAATTTTTTAAGATTGGGTCATGCTGTTCCTTTTATATATTAAAATAAAAAAAAAAAAAATCCCAGAGACCAGGAATGGAAAAGAGAATGAGAAGTACATTACAGCCTGTGAATATGCAGGAATGAGCTGGAGTTCATCTGAAAAGAAGAGTGGCCTGTTGAACTCTGTAAGTCGCATCCGTAGCTGTTGACTCAAGATCCACAGAGACAGAGTTTCTGCCAGTTGAGAGAATGTCAAATGATCAACAGAAAATGTGTCTTTTAGATATGTTGTAACTATTGCTGACTATAATGATATACTATATGTTTTGGTGGAATTCCAAGTACCTGAGAGGTATACTAATTATTATACATATGAAAAAATAACGCATGATGTTTATTTTTTATTTACATTATCCTAAATGCTATAATGTCAAGTAGTTAAATATATAATTTTTTCCACAAGAGACAAATGAAAAAATAATAGAATAGATTATTCAATAATGTGGTAATAACTGCTACAATTATAAAAGTATATAAAACATTGGACACTAACTCCATTAAAATCAAATATAAAATCTTCTCAATTTTTTACCAATTAATCCTGTTTAATGTTGCATATTATTTTTAACCTTAGCAGTTCCTTGGTTATATACCTACTACGTATATTCACGCTACTTTAGAATCAGAGTTGAAAAGAAATCTTGTCTATAAAGGTTTGAAATCAATAGTCATTTAAAGTTAATAGTATGAGAATTCTAAATGGTCTGGGAAATCAGCCAGCTGACCAATATTAAAGTAAATGGCGAGGCTCAATATTTGTATGGAATGTACCTTACTAGGAATCAAGTATCCATAGCTAAAATCATGTAATTCGAAGAGGTGCTAGGTCCTGTTTTGTAAGTAAGTGTAGAAAGAGCTCCAAATTATCTAGCTTATCTAAATACTTCTGGAAATGCTCAATTATTACTGAGAGGCTATTATTATGTGTTCTAGTTGAAAAAATTCAACTAAAAAATGTATATACTTTTAAATAATATCAGAGAGAGGAACATGAGTTTTTATAATGCAAGTTAAATGACAGGGAAATGAAAACATTTCGACTCATTCAGCTAGATACTTCCTTAATATTCAGGCCAAACCATTATTTGATTTCAGATTCTGTTGAATGCTACTGATCAATGAAAATAAATGAAGTTCTTTACTTCTAATGTACAGGTCTGGTCTGTTAGAATAGTTAATTTGGCGTGGCTACTTTTAGCATCAACTTTGGTTTCAGGCATATCTTGTGACTGACTAATATCTGGTTACAATTTTCTATGAGAGTCTCTTCTTAATTTTCGTATTTTAGTATCTCTGTCTATGTAATAATATTCCCTGCAACTTCTTTAGAAACTATGCACTTTGTTTAGCTGGCCCTGGATATTTGGTATGTGGTGTGGGATTTAGGGACAATTTATAGAGACCAAAAAGACTAATGTACTTCAGAACTTCCCAGAATGCCTTCTGATGATCTAAAGGAGTCTGGGTTGTTTTAGACATAGTTCCAATGACCTTCTCAAATTTTGTGGAAAGCTCTTCGATAACCCAGTTCATCTGAAATCTTTTTCAACACTCTGACAACTCCCATTAACACAAATGCTGCATATCTTCTTTGATCAGTGACAGCACTTCAACAGGCTGCCTGAGAGTATGGAGAAAGTTATAGAAAAGTACTATTTTTACTCAATCAGCTTTTATCAGTTTGTCATTACCTTTAAAGCGAAACTCTGGCAAGTCCATTGGCCTTAGAATAGCAGTTTAGCCTGGCAATTCCTCATCAGTTCTGTTGCAATTATGTTGAAGTGCAAGGAAGCATGTTAAATATAATAATCTGAGAGTATAATTATGAATATTTATCCTACCCAAGCATAAAGTAAGAGATAATAATTTTTAAAATAGGAAATATAATTATTATTATTATTTTTACTTTAAGTTCTGGGATACATGTGCAGTATGTGCAGGTTTGTTACATAGGTATACATGTACGATGTTGGATTGTTGCACCTATCAACTTGTCATTTAGATTTTAAGCCCTACATGCATTAGGTATTTGTCCTAATGCTCTCACTCCCCTTGCTCCCCAACACCATGAAAAGCCCCAGTGTGTGACGTTCCTCTCCCTGTGTCCATGAGTGCTCATTGTTCAACTCCCACTTACGAGTGAGAACATGCTGTGATTGGTTTTCTGTTCCTGTGTTAGTTTGCTGAGAATGATGGCTTTCAGCTGCATCCATGTCCCTACAAAGAACATGAAAAGATTATTTTTTATGGCTGCATAGTATTCCATGATGTATATATGCCACATTTTCTCTATCCATTCTATCATTGAGGGGCATTTGGGTTGCTTTCAAGTCATTGCTGTTGTAAATAGTAGTGCAATATACATACATGTGCTTGTGTCTTTATACTGTAATGATTTATAATCCTTTGGGTATATATTCAGTAATGGAATTGCTGCATCAAATGGTATTTCTGGTGCCAGATCCTTGAGGAATCACCACACTATCTTCCACAATGGTTGAACTAATTTACATTCCCACCAAAGTGTAAAAGTGTTCCTATTTCTCCACATGATCTCCAGCATCTGTTGTTTCCTAACTTTTTATTGATCTCCATTGTAACTGGTATGAGATGGTAGTGTTATTTCTGAGGCCTCTGTTGTCTTCCATTTGTCTATAAATCTGTTTTGGTACCAGTATCATGCTGTTATTTTTACAGTAGCCTCGTAGTACAGTTGGAAATCAGGTAGTATGATGACTCCATCTTTGTTATTTTTGCTTAGGATTGTCTTGGCTATGTGGGATCTTTTTCAGTTCCTTAGAGTAGTTTTTTCTAATTATATAAAAAAAGTCAATGGTAGCTTGATGAGGATAGCATTGAATCTATAAATTACTTTGGAAAGTATGGTTATTTTCACAACATTGACTCTTTCTATCCACGAGCATGGAATTTTTCTTTTGTATTTGTTTGTGTCCTTCTTTATTTCCTTGAGCAGTGGTTTGTAGTTCTCCTTGAAGAGGTCCTTCACATTCCTTGTAAGTTGGATTTCTAAGTACTTTATTTTCTTTTTAGCAATCATGAATAGGAGTACACTCATGATTTGTCTCTCTGCTTATCTATTACTTGTGTATAGAAATGCTTGTGATTTTTGCACACTGATTTTGTACCCTGAGACTTTGCTGAAGTTGCTTATCAACTTAAGGAGTTTTGGGACTGAGATTATGGGGTTTTCTAAATGTATAATCATGTCTTCTGCAAACAGAGACAATTTGACTTCCTATCTTTCTATTTGAATATGTTTTATTTCTTTCTCTTGCCTGATTGCCCTGGTCAGGACTTCCAATACTATGCTGAATAGGAGTGGTGAGAGAGGGCATCCTTGTCTTGTGCTGGATGGGACAGCTTCCAGCTTTTGCCCATTCAGTATGATATTGCTATGGGTTTGTCATAAATAGCTCTCATTATTTTGAGATACGTTCCATCAATACCTAGTTTATTGAGAGTTTTTAGCATGAAGGGATGTTGAATTATATTTTAGGCCTTTTCTATATCTATTGATATAATCATGTGGTTTTTGTCAGTGGTTGTGTATGTGATGGATGACGTTTATTGACTTACATATGTTGAATCAGTCTTGTGTCCCAGGGAGGAAGCCAACTTGTTCGTAGTGGAAAAGCTTCTTGATGTGCTGCTGGATTCAGTTTGCCAGTATTTTATTGAGGATTTTTGCATTGATGTTCAGTAGGGATACTGGTCTGAAAATTTCTTTTTTTCTTGAGTCTCTGCCAGGTTTTGGTATCAGGATGATACTGGCCTCGTAAAATGAATTAGGGAGGAGTCCCCCTTTTGCTTTTGCTTGGAATAGTTTTAGAAGGAATGGTACCAGCTCTTCTTTGTACCTCTGGTAGAATTTAGCTGCGAATCCAACTGGTGCTGGGGTTTTTTTGGTTGGTAGGCTATTATTTACTGCCTCAAGTTCAGAATTTGTTACTGAAGGTCTATTCAGGGATTCTACTTCTTCCTTGTTTAATCTTGGGAGGGTGTATGTGTATAGAAATTTATTTATTTCTTCTAGATTTTCTAGTTTATTTGCATACAAGTGTTTACAGTATTCTCTGGTGGTAGTTTGCATTTCTGTGTTATTAGTGGTGATCTACTTTTTATCATTTTTTATTGTGTCTATTTGACTCTTCTCTCTTTTCTTCTTTATTGGTCTAGCTAGCAGTCTATCTATTTTGTTAATCTTTTCAAAAAATCAGCTCCTGAATTCAATGATTGATTGAAGGATTTTTCTTGTCTCTATCTCCTTCAGGCTGCTCTGATCTTAGGTATTTCTTGTCTTCTGCTAACTCTGAATTTGTTTGCTCTTGCTTCTCTAGGTCTTTTAATTGTGATGTTTGGGGATCAGGTTGAGATTTTTCCAGCTTTCTAATGTGGACATTTAGCACTATAAATATCACTTTTAGACTGTTTTAGCTGTGTCCCAGAGATTCTAGTACATTGTCACTTTCTTCTCATTTGTTTTAAAGAATTTCTTTAGCTCTGCATTGATTTTGTTATTTACTCAGCAGTCATTCAAGAGCAGGTTGTTCAATTTCCATGTGTTGTGTGGCTTTGAGTGAGTTTCTTAACCTTGAGTTTTAATTTGATTGAACTGTGGTCTGAGAGACTGCTTTTTATAATTTCTGGGTTTTTGTTTGTTTGTTTGTTTGTTTTGCATTTGCTGGGGAGTGTTTTATTTCCAATTATGTGGTTGATTTTAGAATAGGTGCTATGTGGTGCTGAGAAGAATGTATATTCTGTTGATTTGGGGTGGAGAGTTTTGTAGTTTTCTATTAAGTCCACTTGGTCCAGAGCTGAGTTCAAGTCCTGAATATCTGTTTTAATTTTCTGTCTCGTTGATCTGTCTAGAATGAACAGTGGAGTGTTAAACTCTCCCACTATTATTGTGTGGGAGTCTAATTCTCTTTGTAGGTCTCTAAGAACTTGTTTTATGAACCTGGGTTTTCTTGTGTGGGTTACATATATATTTAGGATAGTTAGCTCTTGTTGCATTGATACCTTTACCATTATGTAATGACCTTCTTTGTCTTTTTTGGTCTTTGTTGGTTTAAAGTCTGTTTTATCAGAGACTAAGATTGCAACCCCTGCTTTTTTCTGTTTTCAATTTGCTTGGTAAATCTTCCTCCATTTCTTTATTTTGAGCCTATGTGTGTCTTTGCACGGAGGATGGGTCTCCTGAATACAGCACACCAATGGGTCTTGAGTCTTTACTCAATTTGCCAGTCTGTGTCTTTTAATTGGGGCATTTAGCACATTTACACTTAAGGTTAATATTGCTATGTGTGAATTTGATCCTGTCATCATGATTCTAGCTGGTTATTTTGCACATTAGTTTATGCAGTTTCCTCACAGTGTCATTGGTCTTTATATTTTGGTGTGTTTATGCAGTGGCTGGTACCATGTTTTCCTTTCCTTAATTAATGCTTCCTTCTGGAGCTCTTGTAAGGCAGGCCTGGTGGTGACAAAATCTCTAAGTATTTGCTTGTCTGGAAAGGATTTTATTTCTCCTTCACTTATGAAACTTAGTTTGGCTGGATATGAAATTCTGGGTTGAAAATTATTTTCTTTACAAATGTTGAATATTGGCCCTCACGTTATTCTGGCTTGTATGGTTCCTGCTGAGAGATCCACTGTTAGTCTGATGGGCTTCCCTTTGTACATAACCTAACCTTTCTCTCTGGCTGTTCTTAACATTTTTTTCCCTCATTTCAAGCTTGGAGAATATGATGATTATGTGTCTTGAGGTTGTTCTTCTCGAGGAGTATGTTAGTGGTGTTCTCTGTATTTCCTGAATTTGAATGTTGGCCTGCCTTGCTAGGTTGGGGGAGTTCTCCTGGATAATATCCTGAAGAGTGTTTCCAACTTGGTTCCATTCTCCCTGTCACTTTCAGGTATGCCAGTCAAACATAGGTTTGGTATTTACACATAGTCCCATTTTTCTTTACATTATCTGTCTCTAATCTTGTCTTCTTGACTTATCTCAGTAAGTTGATCTTCAATCTCTAATATCCTCTCTTCCACTTAATTGGTTTGGCTATCGATACTTGCATATGCTTCATGAAGCTCTTGTGCTGTGTTTTTTAGCCCCATCAAGTCATTTATGTTCCTCTCTAAACTGGTTATTCTAGTTAACAGTTCCTGTAACCTTTTATCAAGGTTCTTAGCTTCCTTGCATTGGGGTAGAACTTGCTCCTTTATCTCAGAGGAGTTTGTTATTAACCACCTTCTGAAGCCTACTTTTGTCAACTCATCAATCCCATTCTCTGTCCGGGTTTGTGCCCTTGTTGGAGAAGAGTTGCCATCATTTGGAGGAGAAGAGGCATTCTGGCTTTGGAATTTTCAGCATTTTGGTGCTAGTTTTTCCTCATTTTCATGGATTTATCTATCTTTGAACTTTGAGGCTGATAACATTTGGATGGATTTTTTGTATCGGGGTTCTTTTTGTTGACATTGATGTTGTTTTCTGTTTGTTAGTTTTTCTTCTAACACTCAGGCCCCTCTTCTGCAGGTCTGCTGGAGTTTGCTGGAGGTCCATTCCAGATCCTGTTTGTCTGGATATCCCCAGTGGAGGCTACAGAATGACAAAGACTGCTGTGTGTTCCTTCCTCAGAAAGCATCATCCAGAGGGGCACTGGCCTGATGCCAGCCAGAGCTCTCCTGTATGAGGTGTCTGTTGACCCCTGTTGGGAGGTCTTTCCCCATCAGGAGACACAGGGGCCAGGGACCCACTTGAGGAGGCAGTCTGCCCCTTAGTAGAGCTCGAACACTGTGCTGGAAGAATCCTCCTTATCAGAATCAGTTGCCCTCTTCAGAGTGGCAGGAAGGAAAATTTAAGTTTGCTGAAGCAGTGCCCACAGGTGCCCTTTCTCAGAGAGAGAGGAGTTTTATCTGTAAGCCCCTGACAGGGGTTGCTGCCTTTTTTTTTAGCAATGCCTTTCCCATTGAGGAGGAATCTAGAGAAGCAGTCTGGCCACAGCTGCTTTGTCGCACTGTGGTGAATTCTCACCATTTCAGACCTCCCAGCCTCCTTAACACTGTCAGGGGAAAACTGCCTACTCAAGCCTCAGTAATGATGGACACCCCTCCCCCACCAAGCTCCAGTGTCCCAGGTCTACTTCAGACTGCTGTGCTGGCAGTGAGAATTTCAAACCAGTGGTTCTTAGCTTGCTGGGCTCCATGGGAATGGGAATCCCTGAGTGAGACAACTTGGCTCCTTGACTTCAGCCCCCTTTCCAGGGTAGTGAACCTTTCTGTCTCACTGAGGTTCCAGGCACTACTATTGTACAAAAAATACTCCTGCAGCTAGCCCAATGTCTGCCTAAACAGCCACCCAGTTTTGTGCTTGAAACCTAGGGCCCTGGTGGTGTAGGCACATGAGGTAATCTCCTGATTTGTGGATTGCAAAAACAGTGGGAAAAGGATAGTATAGAGGCAGGGTAGCATGGTCCCTCATGGCTTCCCTTAACTTGGGAGGGAGGTCTCCCAGCTCCTTGCACTTCCCAGGTGACGCAACACCCCCTCTGTGTTCTGCATCTCCTGCCTAACCAGTCCCAGTGATGAACTGGGTACCTCAGTTGGAAATGCAGAAATCACCCACCTTCTGTGTTGGTCTCCTTAGGAGCTGCAGATGGGAGCTGTTCCTATTTGATAATCTTGTCAGATCTCCAAGAAATATTATTTTATATAGTATAATATATAATTAAAGCATATACTTTAGTACATGTAATGTGTAATATATTATTTACAAAATATGTATTATATCACAAATTAAATTTATAATATTATGTTTAATTTACAAATAATCTGTGATGTTTAGATATGCCATTTGGGTTAAGAGCACATGTACCAGAAAATATACCCTAGGTTTAAATTCTAACTACACAGAATATTAGCTTTGTGACCCTGTCAAAATCACTAAGCATCTGTAAAATGTAGTAGTCATCATACTTAACATTGAGGTTATTGGTGAGAGTAAATAAAATGATCAGAGGTTATAATTGTTACGGGCACACAATAAATACTTGAGAAATATTAGATTTTAGCATTAGCTTCTGTTATTTATGGCAATGAAAATATGTGATAATATTCTGAATTAAATTTTCAACAAGAATATTGATTTGCTAAATACTCAGTTGGAAATTACTAAAACGTTCCACCTAGATTGTAATTAGCTTTTTTTATTTTATTGATTGCAGCCATGTTTTCCGTATCAATCTATCATAGTGTCAATAGTGCTTCATGGTCTAACCCCTCAAAACTGAATAACTTAAAATAGCTGTCATTTTTTTCTCTTTTTTGCCTCATCAGTTCACCTGTGCAACAGCTGATCTTGGCTGGATTCAGCTGGGCAGCTCTGCTTCATGCTGGGGGTCAGCTGGGTTTAGCTCCATACTGTGAGCTGGGCTCAGATATGTCCCCTGCTAGCACATTCTGGAACCCAAGATGAAGAGATCACTTTTTCTATGGACAAGAGAGACTCACAAGTACCCCAATTCACAAACACTACCCAAGCCTTTAGGTACATGACATCTCTTTATATTTAACTAACTAAAATAAGCCATGTAGCTCAACTCAATATAAGTGGGCAGGGCACTACCACACTTCTATGGAGAGAAAAAGGGCGACAAATATCTTTGAACAAGGTCTAATTTAGCAAACCCTCTTAATGTGAAAACCATATGATGTTCCATAAAAACTAAATATTTTAAAAAATACTTACTAATATGATTTAAACATGTATGAATTTCATTTTTTTTTTACAATCAGCATCTCATAAATGTTCACATCAGTCCTTTCATGCAAGTCAGACAAATTTGTGTACATTTTCTTCACATTATTTAGTAAATACTAGAACAGATAATTTAGGATCTGTATTTGTTTTCTAGGCTTCCTATAACAAAATACCACAGACTGAAAACAGCAGAGATTTATTTTCTCACAGCTCTGGAGGCTGGAAGCCTGAGATGTCAGCAGGATTGGTATTTTCTCAGATCTCACTGTTTGTCTTTTGCCTTCTTACTTTTTCACGTGATCTTCCTCTGTTTGCACACATATCTGGTGTTTGTGTTACCAATTTGTTCTTCTTGTAAGGATACCAGTCATGTTAGATTAAGACACACTCTTAAAACCACTTTTTGCTTAATCACTTTTTAAAAGACTTTTTTCCAAAGATAGTTACATTCTGAGGTGCCAAGATTAGGTCTGAGGTATTGGGGGTCTGGATTTTAATCAACAGTGGAATCGGGGAAATATATAATTTAGCGCACAACAAGATTTAAAAAATGAATTTTAGAATATAGAAAACTTAGAAAAACAGTTTTTTTTTTCAGTAGTATATACATTGAGACTGAGACAAAAGTATCTATATTTTAAGCAATGGAGCAGCAAAGACTGAAAAGAACTACATTGGTATTAAGATGGAGATTCAGAACTATATCTTAATCAAAACAGTATTACTGACATATTTTTGCTGATTCCTGTAATTATAATCATATTTTTTTAAAGTATGAGTGAATAGCATTGAAAGTCATTTGGGATAAAAATGGTTACTTGAGGGAGGGTTTTTTGGAGCACAGATTTAGTGCATATTAGCTATTGGAAGATAATCTTAATAATTTAGAAAAACTACTTAAATGTCTCCTTAAATCTTAATAATTAAAAAACTACTTAAATATCTCCTTTAAGCCAAACACATTTCAACACTGATCATTATTTTCAAAGTTTATTAACCTAATGTATTCGCGTTTTCAAATACTTCTCAGCAATATGATGAGTGGCTGTATTTTTTTTTTTTTTTTTTTTTTTTTTTTTTTTTTTTTTTTTTTTTTTTTTTTTTTTGAGATGGAGTCTCGTTCGATTGCCAGGCTGGAGTGCAGTGTTGTGATTTCGGCTCACTGCAACTTCTGCCTCCCAGGTTTAAGCGATTCTCCTGCCTCAGCCTCCCAAGAAGCCGGGACTGCAGGTGCACGCCACCACACCCAGCTCATTTTTCGTGATTTTAATAGAGATGGGGTTTCACCATATTGGCCACGATGGTCTCAATCTCTTGATCTTGTGATCTGCCTGCCTCAGCCTCCCAAAGTGCTGGGATTACAGGCGTGAGCCACTGCGTCAGGCCTTTTTAAAACTAAATGAAATAATGTCACACACCCACAGCAACCCAATCTTAGACAAAGTCAACAAAAACGGGCAATGGGGAAAGGACTCCCTATTTCATAAGCAGTAATTGGATAACTGGCTACCTATAGGCAGAAGATTGAAACTGGACTCCTTCCTTATAACATATACAATAATTAACTAAACATGGATTAAAGAATTAAATGTAAAACCTAAAACTATAAAAGCCTAGGAAGAAAGCCTAGGAAGAAAACCTAGGAAATGCAATTCTGGGTGTAAGACCTAGTGAAGATTTCATGACAAAGACACCAAAAGCAATTGCACCCAAACCAAAAATTGACAAATGGAATCTAATTAAGTTCCAGAACTTCTCCACAGAGAAAAAAACCATCAACAGAGTAAATAGACAACCTACAGAATGGGAGAAAATATTTGCAAACTATGCATCCAACAAAGGTCCAATATCCAGAATCTATAAACAAACTTACAAGCAAAAAACAGTCCTGTTAAAACGTGAGCAAAAGACATGACCACTTTTCAAAAGAAGAATTATATATGCCAACAAGCATAAAAAATGTTCAAAATCACTAATCATTGAAGAAATGCAAATCAAAACCACAATGAGATACCATCTCACACCAATCAGAATATCTATTACTAAAAAGTCAACAAATAACAGATGTTGGCAAGATTGCAGAGAAAAGGGAATGCTTATACACTACTAATGGGAATGTAAATTAGTTTAGTCAAAATGGAAAGCAGAGTGGCAGTTCCTAGAAGAACTTAAAACCAGATACCATTTGACCCAGCAATCTCATTATTACATATATACCCAAAGGAATATAAATCATTCTACCATAAATACACAAGCATTCATATATTTATTGCAGCACTGTTCACAATAGCAAAGACATGGAATCAACCCAAACTCCAATCAATGATAGACTGGATAAAGAAAATGTGGCACACATACCCCATGGAATACTACACAGCCATAAAACAGAATGAGATCGTGTCCTTTGTAGGAACATAGACGGAGTCAGAGGTCATTATCCTAAGCAAACTAACCTGTGAACAGAAAGCTGAATACCACATGTTCTCACTTATAAATGTGAGCTAAAAAGCAAGAGGGAAACAACAAACATCAGGGCCTACATGAGGCAGGAGGGAGAGGATAAAAAACTACCTATTTAGTTTTATTCATATTACCTGGGTGATGAAAGAATCTATACACCAAACCCCCATGACACACAGTTTACATATATAACAAACCTGGACATGTACCTCTGAATGTAAAATAAATGTTAAAACAAAACTAAACACAGAATAAAATAGTGTTGCTTTCAGGTTGTCTCTTCTTTAGGGCATTTTTACATTTTTTTCTTTCAACTGTGTTCCACTTAGTATCTCTTTTCTGAATCTAATAGTTTATTTAAATGTGTAACTAAATCAGTCTTTACTCAGTTCCATTATCCAACATATGCCTAAGTCTGCCATTCTGAATTTCTTCCAAGATTTTGTATGTTTTCAAATGTAACCACTTTTTAATAACTTTCAGGTTTTCTTCTGTAATTTCGTTTGCTTTCTTCTTAATAGAAAACTTGGGTTTCTAGATATTTTCTATACAAAAATTACAAAAATATTAGACTTTTCTCTACCTCTGTCTTTCTCTTCATTCTTCTCTCCCTCGGTTTTTTTTTTCCTCACTTTTTTCTTCTTTTTTTTTTTTTTTTTCTTACTTCTTGCCTTCTCCTTTGCTTTTTTCTTTCTTTTAGTTTGGCTCTATCCATTATAATAGGCAAATCAAGGGACCTGTGAAATATTAGAAGGAAACAAGGAAATTTGAAACAAAAAATTAAATGCTAATATTTTAACTTATTGAGATTATTTCCTCAAATTGATAAATTAAATATAGAAGACAACTTTCTTTTTTCTTTGTCAGAACTCTCATTTGAAAGAAATATTTGAAAGAAAGATTACTGTAAAGCCAATTCAGTATAATATTTTAGATACGTGGAAATCAACTTTAAGCACTTTAGTAATTGATTTAAATATCATCGGCTTAAGTACACTAGGTTTAAATATTTTTTGAGTAATTACAGTAATGACCCATATATATATATATATGGATTTTAATATTTTTGTATATTTTGATGTACTGCAGGCATTATTGTCCAGTCTTTGACCAATGAAACTCTTTAAGTTAGCTCCTTAATCATTTGACATGACAATAGTATCTTTGTTTTTCAGTATGAAAGATGTTCCAGAATCATCTTGTACACTTCATGTTCCAGACCTAAAATCAAATATTTCTACACAGAGACCTAGTTCCTTGTGTGTGTGTGTTTGTGTATAATTGTGTGTGTATATTTATATATATAAAATTGTGTGTGTATATATATACATACATATATATACATACATATATACATACATACATATATACACACACAATTATATATATATATATATACACAATTCTCTCTCTATGAGATATTTCCTATTACTGTTCAGGAATTTAATCCTTAAGCTCTAAGAGGGTAAAATATGTCAAGCTTTGTAGATAGACTATTTGATCTTACAGATAATTAATTATTCCTGATTTCCTTAGAGTATGGTCTCTTCATGTATTTCATATTCTTTTCTCAATGTTACATCATTTGTTCACAAAAAAGCAAAACTGAAACTCCTGGAAGAGAAAAGAAATACATTTGGACATATATCTAAAACTATTTACTGATAAATAAACACCTTAAATGCTAAGTTTTTGGTTAGTTGGTGGTTATATCTACAAAATTCTTAGCACACATTCTGGGCCTTAAAAAACAATTAAAGGTGTTTTAGACATGAAGTCCTTGCCCATGCCTATGTCCTGAATGGTACTACCTAGATTTTCTTCTAGGGTTTTTATGGTATTAGGTCTAACATTTAAGTCTCTAATCCATCTTGAATTAATCTTCGTATAAGGGGTAAGGAAAGGATCCAGTTTCAGCTTTCTACTTATGGCTAGCCAATTTTTCCAGCACCATTTATTAAATAGGGAATCCTTTCCCCATTTCTTGTTTCTCTCAGGTTTGTCAAAGATCAGATGGCTGTAGATGTGCGGTATTATTTCTGAGGACTCTGTTCTGTTCCATTGGTCTATATCTCTGTTTTGGTACCAGTACCATGCTGTTTTGGTTACTGTAGCCTTGTAGTATAATTTGAAGTCAGGTAGCGTGACACCTCCAGCTTTGTCCTTTTGACTTAGGATTGTCTTGGCTATGCGGGCTCTTTTTTGGTTCCATATGAACTTTAAAGCAGTTTTTTCCAATTCTGTGAAGAAAGTCATTGGTAGCTTGATGGGGATGGCATTGAATCTATAAATAACCTTGGGGAGTATGGCCATTTTCATGATATTGATTCTTCCTATCCATGAGCATGGTATGTTCTTCCATTTGTTTGTGTCCTCTTTTATTTCACTGAGCAGTGGTTTGTAGTTCTCCTTGAAGAGGTCCTTTACATCCCTTGTAAGCTGGATTCCTAGGTATTTTATTCTCTTTGAAGCAATTGTGAATGGAAGTTCATTCCTGACTTGGCTCTCTGCTTGTCTGTTAATGGTGTATAAGAATGCTTGTGAAAGCAACGGCAGCAAAAGCAAAAATTGACAAATGGGATCTAATTAAACTAAAGAGCTTTTGCACAGCAAAAGAAACTACCATCAGAGTGAACAGGCAACCTACAGAATGGGAGAAAATTTTTGCAACCTACTCATCTGACAAAGGGCTAATATCCAGAATCTACAAAGAACTCAAACAAATATACGAGAAAAAAACAAACAACCCCATCAAAAAGTGGGGAAAGGATATGAACAGACATTTCTCAAAAGAAGATATTCATACAGCCAACAGACACATGAAAAAATGCTCATCATCACTCGCCATCAGAGAAATGCAAATCAAAACCACAATGAGATACCATCTCACACCAGTTAGAATGGCAATCATTAAGAAGTCAGGAAACAACAGGTGTTGGAGAGGATGTGGAGAAATAGGAACACTTTTACACTGTTGGTGGGATTGTAAACTAGTTCAACCATTATGGAAAACAGTATGGCAATTCCTCAAGGATCTAGAACTAGATGTACCATATGACCCAGCCATCCCACTACTGGGTATATACCCAAAGGATTATAAATTATTCTACTACAAAGACACATGCACACGTATGTTTATTGCGGCACTATTCACAATAGCAAAGACTTGGAATCAACCCAAATGTCCATCTGTGACAGACTGGATTAAGAAAATGTGGCACATATACACCATGGAATACTATGCAGCCATAAAAAAGGATGAGTTTGCGTCCTTTGTAGGGACATGGATGCAGCTGGAAACCATCATTCTTAGCAAACTATCACAAGAAGAGAAAACCAAACACCGCATGTTCTCACTCATAGGTGGGAACTGAACAATGAGATCACTTGGACTCGGGAAGGGGAACATCACGCACTGGGGCCTATCATGGGGAGGGGGGAGGGGGGAGGAGGTAGGGATTGCATTGGGGAGTTATACATGATATAAATGATGAATTGATGGGTGCTGACGAGTTGATGGGTGCAGCACACCAACATGGCATAAGTATACATATGTAACAAACCTGCACATTATGCACATGTACCCTAGAACTTAAAGTATAATAAAAAAAAAAAATGAAAAATTCTTAAAAGCAAAAAAAAAAAAAAAAAAAAAAAACAATTAAAGGATTTGTCATCAGTTTGAACCAATCCTGACAGTTTCTACTCTTCAATTAACAATGGCTGCCCTGTATCCAAGACCACACAGATTTATAACACAGGCGTATGCTTAAAAAATTCTGACAGGAGAACTCAGAAAAAAATACTATGAATCTAGTCTACATACTCTCTTCTTTTCTGCCTAAAATAAAATTACAAATAAATTAATTTTCTAGGAATTACAAATTTATTTTTGCTGATAAATTATAATAATCCATGCTAGTTGCCATTAGAAAACTAATCTTAGTGGCTTACCCAATAAAGGTTTATTTCTTAATTACATCACAGTCTGACACAGGTCTTGTGGCTTTCCTGGGTTACTCATGAAAGCAGTGACTCAGGAATCTAACGGTCCTTCATTTTGCTGCTGCATTGTCTGCTAGGGCCTTCATGGCATAGTCTCAAGGATTCCCTTCTTCTAGGAGACTGAAGAGCCAAAGAGCTCGATGAGACTCTTCAGGTTGCTTTAGGTACCAAGCCTGGAAGTAATTTAATGCTTTCCCAAACATTCTCTTACACAATGTCAGTCATATAGCCCAATTATTAGCAAATGGGGGTAAAAAATGGAAAGGAACACATACTTAGGTACAATAATATTCTCTGCCCTAGATGTCTCTGTTTGGGCAGGTAAGAACGCAACAAAAATGTGCAATGGAGATTGAGGTTGAGGAGCTCAACAATAAGTGACTACTGTGTGCTAATATATCAGTAGAGGTACACTTGACTGGTTTTTGGAACTAAGAAGACTCTTAGCATCCAACTAAACCAAATTTCTTGTTATATAAATGAGTAAATTGATGTCCGTTCATTGGTTTCTTTCTTCTTTTTTTTTAATTACATACAATTTGTATTTGTGAATTATACCACAATAAACCTTAAAACAAACAAAAAGCCTAAGAGTCCCCTATTGGTTTTCTACCTTGTGATTTTTTAGCAGTTATTTGTGATCACCACCTAGAATCACTATTTTCTTAGGAGGTGGGAAAAGTAACATTTTAATTGTAGCTTTTATTTTGCATTTAATAGCTTAATTTCTTATAACCAAGAAATTTATCTCATTGCCTGTGATTACCTTCAAACATATTTTATACAGGACATGCAGAAATGATTCATTACATTCATTTCCCAATTTTCAGAATGTGTTAGTGCCCTAGAATCCTCCAAAGGTGATCGATTAGGTTTTTAAAAAGTATTAGTATAAGCACATCAATTTTAATATTTTTATATATTTCAATGTATTGCAGGCATTATTGTTCAATCTTTGACCAATAAAACTCTTTAAGTTAGCTCCTCCATCCTTTGAAATGAGCCTAGTATCCTTGTTTTATGGTATGAAAGATGTTCTAGAATCATCTTGTACATTTCATGTCCCAGATCTAAAATCAAAAATTGCTACACAGAGACCTAGTTACTTGTAGTGAGAAATAGTCTTCAGATACTCCAATCTGATTGTTAGAGATACTCATTGGGATAAGGTTGCTCACTGCTTGTATACTTGTTGGTGGACAGAAACAAAAAATATTTTTTAGCAGTAACATACATGGAAATTTCATACTTCTATAGTCAAATTTAAGATGGTAATACTTTTACTCAAATTCTTTAATTTTATGTTTGTCTCTTTATTGAGGCAAATTCTGTTTGCTATTTTGTATTACATTGATTGATTTGCTTGTGTTCAATCAATCTTGCATCCCTGGGATAAATACCACTTGATCATGGTGAAGCATCTCTTAAATGTATTGTTGAATTCAGTTTGTCAATAATTTGTTGAGGATATTTGCATCAATATTCATTGGATATATTGACCTACAGCTTTCTCTCCTTGAAATAGCTCTCTTTTTTTGAGACAAATATAAAATTTGTCTAAATTTTGCTAAATATCTCAATTTTTGAGATTAACATATTCAAGTATTTAATTTGTCTTTCTATAGACACATAATAGTTTACAAATCACACAAATAAAATTTTTACTAAATTTATGATCATTGAATACTGAGGCACCGTTTTTTTTGTAATTCCTTAACATTAAGATATATCTTTCTAACAATATAGACTCAAATTACTGTGTTTAAGGTTACATCATTATCTGAGAGAGTATGTGGTAAAACCACCAATAGAATGTATAATCAAATTTTTTCATTTGGTTTTTAATTTTTATTAATTTTAGTGTTTACTTTTTATGGGTGCACAATAGGTATATATATTTATGGGGTACACGAGATGTTTTGATACATGTATGAAGTGAGTAATAATCACATCATTGAAATGGTGTATCCATCCCTTCAAGCATTTATCCCTTGTGTTACAATCTAATTATGCTCTTTTAATTATATTTAAATATAGAATTAAATTATTGACTAAAGTTACCCTGTTGCACTATAAAATACTCATATTTTCTAAAAATTTTTTGTAAACATTAGCCATCTCAACTGCTCCCCAACCTTCATACTCTTTCCAGCTGCTGGTAACCATACTTCTACTCTATCTCCATGTGTTCAATTGTTTTAATTTTTACCTACCGCAAATAAGTGATAACATGTTGTCTGTCTTTCTGGGTCTGGGTTATTTATTTAACCTACTAACCTCCAGTTCCATTCATGTTCCATGAATCTAGTAACCTAGTAATCTCCAGTTCCAAGACTTCATAATTTTTATGGCTGAATAGTACTCCATTGTGTATATGTACCACATTTTCTTTATCCATTCATCTGTTAATGGCTCTCAGATTGCTTCTAAATATTAACTACTGTGAAGAGTGCTGCAATGAACATGAAAGCAGATATCTCCTCGATATTCTGATTTCCCTTCTTTTGGATATATACCTAGCAGTGGCATTGCTGGATCTTATAGTAGCTCTATTTTTAGATTCTTGAGGAATCTCCAAACAGATATTCATACAGTGGTTGTAATAATTTACATTCTCACCAACAATGTATGAGAATTCCCTTTTCTCCACATCCTCACCAGCATGTTATTGCCTGTATGTTGGACAAACACCATTTTAACTTGAGTGAGATAATATCTCATTGTAGTTTTTATTTGCATTGCTCTGATAATCAGTGAAGATGAGCACCTTTTTACATGCCTGTTTTCCATGTGTATGTTTTCTTTTGAGAAATGTCTATCCAGATATTTTGCCTATTTTTTAAATTGGATTATTAGATTTTTTTCCTGTGGAACTACATGAGCTCCTTATATGTCCTGGTTATTAATCTCTTGTCAGATGGATAGTTTGCAAATATTTTCTCCCTCTTTGTGGGTTGTCTCTTCACTTTGTTGATTGTATCCTTTGCTATGCAGAAGCTTTTTAATTTGATGTAATCCCAATTGTCTATACTTGCTTTGGTTGCCTGTGCTTGTGGGTTGTTACTAAAAAAAAAAATCATATTTGCCCAAACCAATGTCCTATGTCCTACAGAGTTTTTCCAATGTTTTCTTGTAGTAGTGTCATAGTTTAAGGTCTTAGATTGAAGTTTGTAATCCACTTTTTTTTTTTTTTTTTTTTTTGATATGGAGTTTCTCTCTTGTTCACAGGCTGGAGTGCAGTGGCATGATCTTGGCTTACCACAAGGTCTGCCTCCCGGGTTCAAGAGATTCTCCAGTTTCAACCTCCTGAGTAGCTGGGATTACAGGCATGCGCCACTACGTCCAGCTAATTTTTTTTTTTTTTTTTTTTTTTTGTATTTTTTAGTTGAGACGGGGTTTCTCCATGTTGGTCAGGCTGGTCTCTAACTCCAGATCTCAGGTGATCCACCCATCTTGGCTCCCAAAGTGCTGGGATTACAGGCATGAACCACCACGCCTGGCCAATTCACTTTGATTTAATTCTTGTATATAGTAAGAGATAGTGGTATAGTTTCATTCTTCTGCATATAGATATTGAGGTTTCCCAACATCACCTATTAAAGAGACTGTCTTTCCCTCAATGCATGTTCTTGGCACCCTTGTGGAAAATGAGTTCACTGTAAATGTACAGATTTACATTTGGGTTCTCTATTCTGTTTTATTGGTCTATGTATCTGTTTTTATGCCAGTACCTGCTGTTTTGGTTGCTGTAACATTGTAGTGTAATTTGAAATCAAGTAATGTGATTCCTCCAGTTTTGTTCTTTTTGCTCAGGATGGCTTTGACTTTTCTGGGTCTTTTGTGGATTCATACAAATTTAGATTTTTTTTTTTAATTTATGTGAAGGATGTCATTGGTATTTTGATCGAGTTTGCATGGAAGCTGTATATTGCTTTGGGTAGTATGGATATTTTAACAATATTGATTCTTCCAATGCATGAACATGGAATATTTCTATTTTTTTGTGTGTCCCCTTTGGTTTCTTTCGTCAGTTTTTTATAGTTTTTATTGTAAAAATCTTTCAACTCTTTGGTCAAGTTAATTCCTAGGTATTTAATTTTATTTTTGACTGTTGTAGATGGGATAACTTTTTAAAATTTCTTCTTCAGGTTGCTTGCTCTTGGCATAGAATTGCTACTGATTTTGGTATGTTTATTTTGCATGCTGAAACTTTACTGAATTTGTTTATCAGTTCTAATGACTATTTTTTTTAGGTTTTTCCACATGTAAGATCATATCATCTGAAAGAAAAAGATAATTTTATTACTTATTTTTCAGTTTGGATGTCCTTTTATTTTATTTTATTTTATTTTGTCTGATTCCTCTAGTTAGGACTTCAAATACTATGTTCAATAACAGTGGTGAAAGAGGGCATCTTTTTATGCTCCAGATCTTGGAGGAAAGGCTTTCAGTTTTTCTCCATTCAGTATGACACTAGCTGTGGATATGTCATATGAGGCTACTATTTTGTTGATGTATGTTTATTCTATACCCTGTTTTTTCAGGGTTTTGCCACATAGGGATATTGGATTTTATCTAATGCTTTTTCAGCATCGATTGAAATAACCATATGGTCTTTGTCTTTCATTTTGTTGCTATTATGTATCACACTGATTGATTTCCATATGTTGAACCAACCTTGCATCCCTGGGATAAATCCCACTTGATTAAGATTTTTTAATGTATTGTTAAATCTGGTTTGCCAGTATATTTTGTTGGGGATATTTGCCTCAATATTCGTCAGATACCTTGGCCTCCAGTTTTCTTTTCTTGGTGTGTGTGTGTGTATGTGTGTGTGTGTGTGTGTGTATTTAATTTTGGTATCAGGTTAATACTGGCCTCATAGACAGAGTTTGGAAATATTCCTTCCTCCTCTATGTTCAGGAATATTTTGAGCAGAATTTTTGTTTTCTTTAAATGTTTGGTAGAATCCAGGAGTGATGCTATCATGTCCCATGTTTTTTTTTTTTTTTTTTTTTTTTCACTGCGAGAATTTCTACTATTACTTCCTTCTCATTACTTGTTACTCATCTGTTCAGGTTTTGGATTTCCTTGTGGTTCAATCTTCCTAGGTTTTATGTGTCTCCAAATTTAGCCATTTCCTGTCAATTTCCATTGGCATACAGTTGCTCATGGTAGCCACTAGTGACCTTTGAATTTCTGTAGTATCAGTTACAATGTATCCTTTTTCATCTCTGATTTTATTTATTTGCATCGTCTCTTTTTTTTTTTTTTTCTTAGTTTGGCTGAAGGTTTGTTCATTTTGTTTATCTTTTTCAAAAAAACAATGTTTTATTTAATGTATCTCTTTATTGTGTTTTTCATTTCAATTTCATTTATTTGTGCCCTCATTTTTATTATTTCTTTTCCTCTACTAATTTGGTGCTTGGTTTATTCTTGCTTTTCTAGTTCCTTATTTTATAACATACATTATTAGATTATTTATTAGAAGTTTTTCTTCTTATTTGATGTAGGCACTTACAGCTACAAATTTCCTGCTAAGTACTGTTTTTGCTGTATCCCATAGGTTTTGGTATATTGTGTTTTAATTTTCATTTGTTTCAAGAAAATCTTTCAATTACTTTATTTCTTCATTGACTCACTGGTCATTCAGAAGCATATTGTTTTATTTTCATGTATTTGTGTAGTTTCCAAATTTCTCTTGTTACTGATTTCTAGTTTTGTTTTCCATTGTTGTCAGAGAAGGAAGATGCTTGATAATATTATTTTTGAATGGTTTAAGACTTGATTTTTGACGTAACATAAGGTCTATCTTTGATAATAATCCATGTTGAGGATAATGTGTATTCTGCAGCCATTGGATGAAATGTTCTGTAAATCTCTATTAGGTCCATTTGTTCTATTGTGCATAGTAAGTCAATGTTTCTTTGTTGATTTCCTGTCTGGAAGATCTGTCCAATGCTGAAAGGGTGGTGTTGGTGTCTCCAATTATTTTTGTATTCAAGTCTATCTCTCTCTTTAGCTCTGATAATACTTGTTTTTATATCTAGGTACTCCAGCACTGAGTGCATAAATATTTACAATTGTCATATCCTCTTGCTGCACTGACTCCTTTATCATTGTATAATGACTTTCTTTGTCTCTTCTTACAATTTTTTTTTTCTTGAAATCTATTTTGTTTCATGTAAGAATAGCTACTCCTGCTCTTTGTTGGTGGAAACATGGAATGTATTTTTCCATCCCTCTATTTTGTATCTGTCTGTATCCTTGTAGGTGAAATGTGTTTCTTGTAGGCAACAGATGATTGGATTTTGCTTTTTTATTCATTCAGCTAGTCTATGTCTTTGATGAGAGTGTTTTAGAGTGTTTAGTACATTTAATGTCAAGTCAATGTTACTATTGATAAGTAAGTACTAACACCTGCCATTTTTAATTTGTTTTCTGGTCTTCACTTCCTTCTTTTCTTTCTTCCTGTCTTACTTTTAGTGAAGGTGATGTTTTTTATCTGGTACTGTGATTTAATTTCGTGGTGTTTATTTTTTCTGTATCAGTTGTATGTTTTTTGATTTGAGGTTACCATGAGGCTGGCACATAATATCTTATAACCCATTATTTTAAACTGAAAATGACTTAACACTGATTACATAAACCCACAAATAAATAAGCAAAAATAAAGCTAATAAAAATTCTTCACTTTCACTTTATCCCCTAACTGTTTAATTTTTGATTTTTCTTCCTATGTCTTGAAAAGTTTCTGTAGTTAATATTTTTGACTGGTTCTTTGCTTAGTCTTTCTACTTAAGATTAAACTAGCTTACACACCAGAATTACAATTTCTGTCTTTGTTTTTCTGTGTGCTTACTATTATCAGTGAGTTACGTGCCTTCAGATGATTTCTTTTGGCTCATTAATGTCCTTTTTTCTCGGATTGAAGCACTCCCTTCAGCATTTCTTTTGGGACTAGTCCAGTGTCAATAAAATTTCTTAGCTTTAATTGTCAGGAAAGTCTTTATTTTACCTTCATTTTTAAAGGATATTTATCTGCATATATTATTCTAGGGTAAAAGGTGTTGTGTTTGTTGTTGCTGTTGTTGTTGTTGTTGTTTTTCTTAAGCACTTTAAATATGTGATGCCATTCTTTCCTTGCTTGTAAGGTTTCCACTGAAAAATCTGCTGCTAGATGCATTGAAGTTTCATCGTATGGTATTTGTTTCTTTTCTCTTAATGCTTTTAGGATTCTTTCTTATCTTTAACTTTGGGAATTTGATTATTAAATGCCTTCAGTTAGTCTTCTTTGGGTTACATCTGTTTGGTGCTCTATAAGCTTCCTGTACTTGGATCTTGACATATTACCCTAGGTTTGGAAAATTCTCTAATATTATACCTTCCAATAAACTTTCTACCTCCATCTCTTTCTCTGTCTCCTCTTTAAGGCCAATAACTCTTAGATTTACCCTCTTGAGGCTATTTTCTAGATCTTGTAGGCAAGTTTCAATGCTTTCTATTCTTTTTTCCTTTGTCTCCTCTGACTTTATTTTCAAATAGTCTCTCTTCAAGTTCACTCATTCTTCCTCCTGCTTGAACAATTCTGCTCTGAAGAGACTCTGATACATTCTTCCATATGTCAACCGCATTTTTCAACTCTAGAATTTTTATCTGATCCATTTTAATAATTATAATTTATTTATTAAATGTGTCTGATAGAATCCTGATTTCCTTCTCGTTGTTATCTTGAATTTCTTTGTGTTTCCTCAAAAAGGCTAGTTTGAATTCTCTGTCTTAAACGTCACATATCTTTATGTCTCCTATATTGGTCCCTGATGCCTTATTTTGGTCATTTGGTGAACTCATATTTTCCTGGATGGTCTCGACACTTTTAGATACTAGCCTGTGTCTGGGCATTGAAGAGTTAGATATTTACTGTAGTCTTCACAACACGGGCATCACCATCTATGCCTGTCCTTCTTGGGAAGGCTCTTCAGGTATTCAAAGGACTTGAGACCTAAGCCCAAAAACGCTGTGAGTTTTGTAGACTGGTAGAGGTAGTGCCTTGGTGGTCTTGGATGAGATCTGGAAGAATTATCTCTAATACTAGGCACAGACTCTTGTCTTCTCTTACTTTCTGTCAAACAGATGACATCAACAAATGAGCTGCCTGGAGCTGGGGATGGGGTGACACATGCACCCCTGTGACCACAACCACTGGAACTTCCCTGGTTCAGACCTGAAGCCAGCAAAATACTGGGTTTCACACCAGGCCCACTGTAACCACTATCTGCCTACTGCCTATGTTTGCTCAAGGCCCTAGGGCTCCGTAATTAGCAGTTTGCAAAGCCAGCCACATTAGTGTCTTTCCCTTTAGGGCAGTGAGTTTTTCCAGGCCTCAGGCAGGTACAGAAGTGTCATCTGGGAGCCAGGAACTGAAGTCAAAAACGTGGAAGCCTACCTATTTTTCTATTGTACTTAGGCTGAGCTGGCACTCAACTTGGAACCATGAGACACAGTCTTTCCAATCTTCCCTTCCCTTTCCACAAGCAGAGGAACTTCACTCATGGTCACCACCAGCCCAGACCCACAGGGAGTACTGTCAGTTTACCACCATTGTTTACTTAAGACCCAGGGTCTCTTCAGTCAGCTTGTGGTGAATGCAGCCTGAGTTGGGATGCAACTTTCAGGGAAATGGGCTCCCTCTGGCCCTAGCAGGTCCAAAAATGCTGAGCAAGAGCCTAGGCCTGGACTTGAGGACCCCAGGAGACCACTTAGTGTTCTACTCCATTGTGTTCAAGCTGGTACCTGAAACCAGCACATCTCAGAATCTCATCCAAGGCCCACAGTGTAATACCTGACTATCACTGTTTGTTATTCAGGACCCACAGGTTCTTTAGTCAGTAAGTGATGAATCCTGTCAGAACTGAGTCCTTCAATTCAAGGAAGTGGGTTTCCTTCTATTCCAGGGTGAGTCTGGAAATGTGTGGGAATTAGGGCATTGAATGAGTGCCTCTTGATTTTACCCACTTTCGCATTCTATTGTGGCTGAGTTGGTATCCAAGTTGCAAGACAAAGTTCTTTTTACTATTCTCCCTACTCTCATCAAGCAGAAGAAAGATGTCACTTTCGTTGCTGTGAACAGCTCTGTCTGGGGTTGGGGGAGGGGTGGCATAAGAAGGTCCTGAGCCACCCCAGCTGGTGTCATGCTTCTTAGGTCCCCATGCCACCTCCACTAATCCCCCAGCCACCCCAGCTGGTGTCATGCTCTTTAGGTCCCCCAGCTACCCCCAGTAATACCTCAGCCATGCCAGCTGGTGTCTGCTCCCACCTCTCTAGGTCATGCACTGCCCCAGTTCACTGGTTCTATGCCCAGCAGAGCATCAGGACTTGCCTAAGAATTGTAGTCCTTGTGTCCTAGACTGCCTTTCAAGTTCACTTAAGACCCCAGAGCACTTTAGCCCCCTTCTACTTATTACTTGTGAAGAGACATTGTGAGTCAATTAAAAACTTGAGCTGTGGGCCGGGCGCGGTGGCTCAAGCCTGTAATCCCAGCACTTTGGGAGGCCGAGACGGGCGGATCACGAGGTCAGGAGATCGAGACCATCCTGGCTAACACGGTGAAACCCCGTCTCTACTAAAAAATACGAAAAACTAGCCGAGGGAGGTGGCGGGCGCCTGTAGTCCCAGCTATTCGGGAGGCTGAGGCAGGAGAATGGCGTAAACCCGGGAGGCGGAGCTTGCAGTGAGCTGAGATCTGGCCACTGCACTCCAGCCTGGGCGACAGAGCGAGACGACTCCGTCTCAACAAAAAAAAAAAAAAAAAAAAAAAAAAAAAAAAAAAAAAAAAAAATTGAGCTGTGGAACTAGTATAATTCCTGAATTTTATAGTTTTAACTGTGCAAACAGGTTATTTGTTGAACCCTAATTATCACGTCTAAAAAATGTGCATACTAAGAGTGATTTCCTTCATATATGTTTGTTCTGAGAAGTTAATAAAATAGTGACAAAGTCAGTTAGATTAGGTCTTGGTTCAGAGTAAGTATTCAATAAATAATTGCGTACCTTAATATTACTATTTCTTTAACTGTGTCAAATAGTACCTGATTGTAAACTTTATTGTTAAAATTCATAAAATGATTTAATATTCTCTGATCTCTTTATTTGAAAAAAGAAAACAGACCAGATGAGGTGGCTGACACTGGCAATCCCAGCACATTGAGATGTCAATGCTTGCAGACCACTTGAAGTCAGGAGATTGAGACCAGCCTGGCCAAAATGGTGAAACCCTGCCTCTACTAAAAATACAAAAATTAGCCAGCGTGGTGGCAGATGCCTGCAATCCCAGCTACTTGGGAGGCTGAGGCTGGAGAATTGTTTGAACCCAGGAGATGGAGGTTGCAGTGAGCCGAGATGGCACCACTGCACTCCAGCCCAGCCTGGGCAACAAAGTTAGACTTTGCATCCAAAAATAATAATAATAAAATAAATTTTATAAAAAGAAGGAGAAGAGAAAAATAAAAGTGAACAAAACCCTAATTCACAGTCATTTCAGGAAAAGCCATAACAATAACCATGTTATATTGGATTATGTGAATTGTGCGGTTTATTGATTTAAAAACTTTTGGTTGCTCAGCCTCATAGTTTTTGACAGTTTGTCCAAGCAGTGAAAGCAACGTAAAGCTATTAAAGACAAAGTCTTATACCTGGCAAAAATATAATAGAAAAGTAATTTTCAAAAAATTTACTGAAATTTTGTATTAGTAAAGCAGTATATTTTTCTCAGTGGTCATAAGTAAAGAAAATGTTGAAATCCATTGTTTGGTTAACCCATTGATTACATTGTGGTCCCTTAATAGATAATGGCACAGCAAGCTATCAAATAAGGGTCATGAAAGGCATTTCCAGAAGTGAAACAGCAGGAGAGCATCACTAACGTGAACTCTTAAGAAACAGAAATCTGTAAAGAGAAGGTGATTAATCCATAGGGCTAGACAAATGTGACTGTGGGTTCTGATTACACTATGTCTGACTTCTATTCTCTTGAAATTGTTACTCAGATATTGTACTCACTTTCCTCATTTTTCAAAAAAGTTACTAATAATGCATTCGATGTAGTATTTTTCTAAAAGTCAAAAAAATTATTTTTACATTTGATTTGTTCTAGATACATGTATTTAACATTATAACATCTCTAAAGTTGGAATCCATCATACCACATATCACATGTCATAGTTTTCTTGAAAATGTTCATTTGTTTCTTTCTTAAAGAAATTATAAAACATAAAAAGAAAACATAAATTAATAATATGGTTTTCAATTGGCATGTTTGAGGAAATAGAGTGTATGTAATGCATGTTAGTGCTTATGGCAAAATTAGTTTTATTTCCCTATTTTTTTCATGTCACATATTGTTTCATCATATAAGGACGTATATACAGTAAAATAAGAAACCCCAAAAATTACCCAGATATTTAATCTTAAGAATAACGTTCAATTAGAAAAAAAAAAAAAAAAAAAAAAAAAAACTGGGTATATACAGAGATGTTTATATTTGAATCATGAAGATATTAAGTCTGTTGTGAACTAAATATTTCTTTCTCTCTAAAATTTACATGTGGAAATTCTAATTCCCAATCTGACGGTATTAGGAGAGCCTTTGGGGGATTTTTAGGTCGTAAGCGTAGAATACTTTTAACTGAGATTAGCACTTTTGTATAAGAGAGCCCAGAGAGCTGTCTCACCCTCTTTTCTTCATGTGAAGATCTGGGAAGAAGTCTTCAGCTTGCATCACTGAAGAGGCTCCTCACTAGAACCTGACCATGCTGGAACCCAGTTCTCAGACTTCCAACATTCCAGAACTGTAAGAAATGAATTTCTGCTGCTTATAAACCACTAGTCTATGGATTTTTATATAGCAGCCTGAACTAAGACACAGTTTGTTTATATGTTAATATAATTATTTGTGTAAAAGATATAGCAATAGACACAAACTCTTTAATGAAATGTAATAGAAGAGTAAAGGTTAATAATGAAGACACTTTGATCTCATGGAATATTCAAGCTATGTGTCCCTGAATAGGCTTAACTTCTTTTCCAGCTAGTGTGCGTGTGTGACAGAGAGCGAGAAAGAGATGTTATAAAACTAAGGCTAATACCTGATTATCCAACACCCTGTACAATAAAACATAAATTACCTTTTATTTAAACTTAAAATTAAAAATATGCCACAGTGGAATTATTTTTTCAAAACTTTTAAAATGTTTGAGTCAGAGAAACCCATTATTAAAAAAAGGTTACTGAAAAGAATCTAAGATGTAACATACATGCTCACATTAAAGAAGAAATGGCAGGACGTAACAGCATCTCATGGCTTCATCCCTTACACTTTTTCTCCCATGGAGGACACTGAGATTACTAACTCTTTAGAGCCAGGGCACATTTGGCAAAGTACTTCCACAAAGCACAAGTATGTAGAGTATGGAACTGCAAGTTATCCTTTAAAGGTGAAACTTGGAAACAAAATAAGAATAATTGTATTTTTTAAAAAATTTTTCATGATGATTTCATCTGTCTCTAATGCCAGTGTAAATTTTAAAAAGTGTATATATCTTTAGAAAAGGAAAAGATGTGAAAATATTTTAGAGTATTACATCAATTGAAAGAGTTATTGATTGCTCAATCACTGTAAATGGATCTACACTCTATTGTAATAATTCAGAAGAAATATTTTGACTCTGTAGTTCAATAATAAAATAAATAATAGCAAAAGAACAACGAACAAATCATTTAATGTCAGACTGTCCTTTGATAAAGTTGATGATGCTGAAACACTGGCTGCTGTTGAATTTAAAGATAGAATTAATTCTTTGAAACTTGGAAGGTTATAGTCCTTATAGACTGAATAGACAATGATTCTTTCACTGAAGTATTAACTACGGTGCCTTAATATACAGAATATTTTCATATAAATGTTGCTTTATTTTAATGGTGTTACTCTCTTGTAAAGCAACCGATGCATATTGAACACTAACAGAAAAGAAACATTTTTACTGGATTTTCATGTTTTATTGGTTCTTGTCATGCTATAGACAATTAGTTGCTTCCATTCATTTTCTTCTCTCTGCAATTTGGAATTACTAACAGAGTGTTATTTTGTAACTAATCTTATAAGTATTTAGTAAAATTACTGAACATTTACCTTTCATGCACAAAAAAATTTATATTTAACAACTTTTACTTAACACTAAGTGTAAAAATAACATGGGAGACTGGACGTGGTTGCTTACGCCTGTAATCCCAATACTTTGGGAGGCCGAGGCTGGTGGATCACGAGGTCAGGAGATTGAGACCATCCTGGCTAAGATGGTGAAACCCCGTCTCTACTAAAAATATTAAAAAATTAGCTGCGCGTGGTGGTGGGCACCTGTAGTCCCAGCTACTCAGGAGGCTGAGGCAGGAGAATGGCGTGAACTCAGGAGGCGGAGGTTGCAGTGAGCTGAGATCACGCCAGTGCACTCCAGCCTGGGCGACAGAGTGAGACCCCGTCCCCCCCAAAAAAATTAAAAACAAAATAAATAAATAACACGGGAAAAAAATTGCAAAAAATTGGAGACCAGACTAATAATAACTAAAGTAATGAAAGTTTTTATAAAGACTTTTTGATGTATATAATTAGGAGCTTTTATCAAAATCAAAGATGAAATACTAATTTTTTGAAAGTTTTATTTGATCTTTATCAAACCATAAGGGTGGCTATACTCTACCTTTCTTCTCTTAGGGTATCAACTGGGCCCAATAATTAAATTGACATAACAGAGATTAATAGGAGAAAAGCATACAAATTTATTTAATACAAGTTTTATGTGGCATGGGAATCCTCATAAAGAAACGAAGACCCAAAGAAGCAGTTAATGTCACATACAGAATTGGAAAATGAATAATAAGTTGTGAAAAAGCAACTACATTTTGTAAGGAGACTTAAAAGATAAGGGTTATTTTAACAAGATCTATACAGAATTCTGTCTTGACTTCCTGCCCTTGATTATTAGAATGGTACATATTTCACACGTGAATTTCGTCTTCTGCTTTTAAGAAACAGGATTTAGGTCAGAGTCCTCTTCTTGTACCTGCTGTTTTTCACATGACTTTAATTCAAAATAGTCAATATACCACAGTGGTATATTTTCTATTCCTTCAAAACAATATCATGTGGGATATATAAGCATATGTTCTATCTGGGGATACCATTTTTCATTAGAATATAAATCTAATTTTTCTATCACCTTATTTTAGAATGAAAGCAAATCTTAAATGTTTATTAATATTCCTTCATAATTCTGCCCTTATAATTTTGATTAAATAAAAAATAAAATGAAATAAACCAATTGAAAGAATTTATACAAAAAATAAGTAAATATATAAAATACATGTGCTTAAACACACAAACATGCAGATGCATAAACATATACAGTGAAAGACATAAGTGTTGCTTTTCTATTCCTTATTCTCATAAATTACTAGATACATGTGACATAGTTAGTAATATATTTATGTATAATAACATTAGTTGAAAACTTATTTTTATAATAATAAAAACAATTTTAGATCTTTATATTTAGTGCTGTTAAAACCATATTTTAACTATTTACATGCATATTTACATACAAATGGATACATAAGAATGCAGACACAGAGGAAGTCATTGCCAATTTACAAAGAATAAATATGCATACACATATATTATATATTCAGCAAATATTTTTAAAAATGGATTTCAGAGCTTATAAATATAGAGGTTACTACTTGGGATTACAAAAGAAACATTAAAATAGAATATTAAATAAGATAAAATATGAGAAAATATTTAGAAAATATCAAAATTATAGCATTTGATTGAGCTGCTTTCTTCACTTTATGTCTGGTTTATATTAGCAACATGTGTTCTCAGATGCTTAGCATACAGGAGATCTTTCCCGTTCTTTGTCTTTTTTTTTTTTTTTTTGACACTGAGTCTTGCTTTGTCACCCAGGTTGGAGTGCAGAGGCGAGATCTCGGCTCACTGCAAGCTCTGCCTCCTGGGTTCGCGCCATTCTCCTGCTTCAGCATCTGGAGTGGCTGGAACTACAGGTGCCCGCCACCACACCCTGCTTTTTTTTTTTTTTTTTTTTTTTTTAATATTTGTAGTAAAGACGGGGTTTCACCGTGTTAGCCAGGATGGTCTTGATCTCTTGAGCTCGTGATCTACCTGCCTCAGCCTCCCAAAGTGCTGGGATTATAGGCGTGAGCCACCACACCCAGACTGTCTTCTTAACCATACAGTTTAAGTATGAATGGTTTTATGTGAAAAATATAATCCTTTATCCCTAGGTGTGTTTTATGACACCCTGATTTATTATAACTTACCAGCCTACCTCTTCTCCCTTGAGACCTTGCTTACTCTTTAGAATCTTTAAAATAATTTAAATCTAGGCAATAATTATCCACACTTGAATAAGTATTCTGAAAGTAGATGCGGATTTTTGAAATCCCAAAATGAGCATTTCCTTATTTATAGGAAGATTTGGGGGCTGTTTAAAAAAAAAAAAAAAAAAATCACTATTGGAGGGCGCTGCCAAGATGGCTGAATAGGAACAGCTCCAGGCTACAGCTCCCAGAATGAGCAACAGAGAAGACAGGTGATTTTTGCATTTCCAACTGAGGTACTGGGTTCATATCACTAGGGCATGTCTGACAGTGGGTGCAGGACAGTGGGTGCACCCACCAAGCAAGAGCCGAAACAGGGTGAGGCATTGCCTCACCCGGGAAGTGCAAGGGGTAAGGGAATTCCCTTTCCTAGCCAAGGGAAACCATGACACACAGCATCTGGAAAATCGGGTCACTCCCACCCTAATACTGTGCTTTTGCATAGGTCTTAGCAAGGGGCACACCAGGAGATTATATCCTGCACCTGGTTCATAGGGTCCCATGCCCACGGAGCCTCCCTCATTGCTAGCAGAGCAGTCTGAGATCTAACTGCAAGGTGACAGGCAGGCTGGGAGAGGGGTACTCTCCGTTTCTGAGGCTTGAGTAGGTAAACAAAGCCGCCAGGAAGCTCCAACTTGGTGGAACCCTCCGCAGCTCAAGGAGGCCTGCAAGACTAATAAAGAAGAAAAGAGAAGAATCAAATAGACGCAATAAAAAATGATAAAGTGGACATCACCACCGACCCCACAGAAATACAAACTACCATCAGAGAATACTATAAACACCTCTACACAAATAAACTAGAAAACCTAGAAGAAATGGATAAATTCCTGGACACATACACTCTCCCAAGAGTAAACCAGAAAGAAGTTGAATCCCTGAATAGACGAATAATAGGCTCTGAAATTGAGGCAATAATTAAGAGCCTACCAACCAAAAAAGTCCAGGACCAGACGGATTCACAGCCGAATTCTACCAGAGGTACAAGGAGGAGCTGGTACCATTCCTTCTGAAACTATTCCAATCAATAGAAAAAGAGGGAATCCTCCCTAACTCATTTTATGAGGCCAACCTCATCCTGACACCAAAGCCTGGCAGAGACACACACAAAACAGAGAATTTTGGACCAATATCCCTGATGAACATTGATGCAAAAATCCTCAATAGAATACTGGCAAACCGAATCCAGCAGCACATCAGAAAGCTTATCCACCATGATCAAGTGGGCTTCATCCCTGGGATGCAAGGCTAGTTCAACATACAAAAATCAATAAATGTAATCCAGCATATAAACAGAACCAAAGACAAAAACCACATGATTATCTCAATAGAAGCAGAAAAGGCCTTTGACAAAATTCAACAGCCCTTCATGCAATAATAATAATAATAATAATAATAAATAAATAAATATATAAATAAATAAATTTTAAAAACCCACTATTAATTGTTTCTAAATACGTATTACTTAAAGATAATAGCTTCAGATGCTGTTATCCTGGAATGAAAAGCAGGCTGGTACTTTTCTGTTACTGAGAAATTTATCATTATCCCTATAAACTCTAAACAATTGCCTTCTGAAACAGCCATATTCTTGTAGAAAACCGATTTGAGTTAGGGCAGAACACTCTTTGTTTACAGCTCATTTACTTCATTTGTCTAGGAAAGTCTTAGCACTTTTCTATTCATAGAATAGTATCCTTAAAGAGGTCAGTAAGCTAAATTACAGTGAAGATGTCAAAGAAATATTAAGAGTTTTGCAGAGCCCAACTAAATCTTGATCAAAAGTACATAACTGTTTCATGTTTTCCACAAAGCATTTATTTATAAATGCACATGCTGAAACCCTGATGTTAAACTTCCAGACTCCAGAACTTTGAGAAAGTAAATCTCTGTTGTTTAAGCCACTAGTGTATGGTATTTTGTTATGGAAGCCCCAGGAGGTTAAGACAAAGGTTATGTAGAATAATAATTAAGACCATTGTGTATTCAACTGAGGTCTTGCTACCACATATGAGAATAACGGCTGCTCCAAGTGTCTAGTGAATATAAATTTACATCAGAGAACTAACAAAAGAACCAAAGTAAACCACATTAAACACACACACACATGCACACACGCAAACATGCACACAATAATTATATGTTACAGTCAAGCAAGTGTAGAACTCAGAATAAAATGTCAGAATTTATATTAAAATATAACTCATGATCTACATTTCTTTAAATGTACTTATAGCTTAGATATATTAATATCCTTAAGGGAGAAGTGTTAAAATATAGAATCATTCTGAGACTCACTTTGAAAAATAGCAACAATGACATAATACAATTTAATCTATGTATATAACTTAAAATTCCTATGTAAAAATCATTAGAGAAAATTTATTTTTAAATTAAAATGAATATAACAATTTCGACACCCAGGAAGAATTTTTTTTTTATAATAATGCATGAGTTAAGCATATTTAGTTGTGAGGTGGATTGAGCTATCTTGCAGGAAGTACATAAGGCATAAGATCAGTTCATTAAGAGGTAAACTGAAAGATTTATGAGATGAATTGTCCTTCACAGTGGCAATAATATTAGGGAAACAATAGTGAAAAATATATAAGATTTTTTTTTTAAATTAGAAATCAGATATCTACATATTTAAACTTTCCTCTTTGGAATAATTTTGGTAACACCCCATCTGAATGTGAGCAGTGTAAACAGAAGCCACAAGCAAGGTAGTACTTTCTGTAACAAGAACTCATCCAATACTCTGTAACCTTGGATTATCTAAAAGATACAAATCCAGTCGTACTGTGGTCCCCCAAAATCCAAGGGCAGTTTCAGGTTCAGAACTGACTCAGCTCAAAAGGTTCTTAAATCTTTTAAAATGTCTAGCTATGTATTCTAGATGTTAAGCTTGTAGGTTTGGAAAGCTCTGTTTATTTTCCTGAGAAAGAAAGACTCCCATCAATAGCTAATTGAGTTCTGCGGCAAAAGCTTTGAGTGTATAGATTGTAAAAATATTGGTTTTAAACTAAAATTTTATTTTTTGATTCTGGGCTATGTGAGAGGGAATTAATAAAATAGTTGTCAAACTGATTTGAAATTACCTTGAAGTTCTTGTGTTCTACTAAGTAAATTTGTTTTTATGAAATAATTATTCTTAAGGGAAAAAAGACAATATACATATTTATCTGTTGAAGAAATGTTATCCTACAATAGCCAAATGCATTCTAGTATGGCTCTTTGCATGTTTTATAATTAAAATACTGCATTCATTATTTCCACATAACAAATTACCCCAAAACTTAAAGGCTCAATAAAACATGTGTGTATTATTTGACATTCTGGGATAAGATATCTTGGCACAGCTTTACAGGTTTCTCTACTGCAGCATGTCTCACGAGCTGCAATCAAGGTATTGACTGGGCCATAGTCATCTCAATGCTTAACTGGACAAAGATACTAGAAAAACCAGTTCCTAGTGATGTGTTGGGCCACGTTTGTCCTTAGTTTTTTGCTGAATGAGCCCCTCCAACATGGCAGCTTGTTTCATGAAAGCAGGCAAGCCAAGAAAGAAATGGATCAGGTCTGCTAACAAGATATAAAAGCCACGACCTTTCCTAACCTAGCGGTGAAAGTTGTATCTTCTCTCACCACTGTGATGTTCTACTGGTTAGAAGTAACTGTTTGGCTGACACTCATGGAGAGGGAATTATAATATGAGGGTGCGAATATCAAAAGGTAGACATCACTGAGGACTATCTTTAAGAGCTGCCTATTACAACACCTATTAAGTTTGTTGATTTTGTTTCATGCTTTGATTGCTTGCATACATTTTATAGACATTGAATTAATTGCATATCACTGAGATAGCTATTAAAACAAAAATTTAAATACATTGGGTGAAATTTACACTCATTATAAGTTGAGTATAGGAGTTTTTCGGCAAAATAATATATTAGCAGTTGCAAAGAGCTATTAAAAATAAGAAACTCTCTAGAAAAAGGAACCAAATAAAGTAGTTCTCTTTTTTCAGGTTGTGAAAACTATTGCAGTACAGATGTCTAATGTCCCTAAGGGACTATACAAGTGCTTTATGTAAATTTAAAAGGACTATACTCAAATAGATTACTCTAAAGTAATATGGTCTCTGCTGAGATACTGTTGCTACAATTAGCTGAGCTGGCCAAAGGAAAATGAAGAAACGCAAATGCAACATGTATTAGCCTGTCATTGATGACATATTGTCTTTATTATTATTTATTGTAATGACTTTATACCTTTTCTATGTGATGTTCTAAATATTTTATAAATATTTAGTGATTTTATTTATATAATAACTCCAAGAGGTAGATGGTATTACCATTTGCACGTTATATGTGGGGAAAGTGATGAAAAGAGAGTCGAGTCTTTCACTAAGAAGTTACAAAGCTGAACTTGAGGCAGTCTGACTTCAGTTCTGAAAACCACATACACTATTTCCATACAATAACAGTTGGTCATAACTTATTATGTGCTAGGTTTTGTTTCTGACTATTCACTGCATTCATAAGATTCAGGAACTATCTCTATGTCAATGAAACAGACAAGGAGTACTCAAAATCAGTTATCTGATAAAATAAAATAAAACACCTAAAAATATAAAACCTACACTGAATTAAAAATTAATCGTAATTGCTCTGAACAGTTAAATAAAAAACAAAACATAGAAATGATACAGTCTACTTTTTTCAGCTTCGATAACAACTTTTTCTGGATTCACATAAAGATTCAAATGACAGAAACACTGACTCATACAACTTGAACTCATTAGAGATTACCAAGTAGCTTATGAAGAGTTAACACTCCTGTCAGTAGAAACCACTGTCAATCTATTTTTATTGTTCTTATAAACTTCAATAAGAGCAAGTGTATTCTGGGTTTGTAATCCTTATATTATTTTCTAACATATAAAACAAATTATAAGCTATTTGATTAAGTTGGAGATACTGTTTTTCTTCACCACTAAAAACATCAGTGTGCATTTCCTAAGAAAAAGTACACTTTCTTACATAACCACACCAAAATACTCAAATTAGAAAATTTAACATTTTTAACATTTTAACGTAATCAACAGTTCATATTCAAATGTATTGTCAGTGATCAATTTTCTTAATAATGTCTTTTGCAGACTTTTTTCTTATCCTTGTTCTGAATTCATTCCACAGTGACATATTGCATTTAGTGATTATTCATCTTTAGTCTCTTTCACTCTGGAACATTTTTCTTTCATGGATGTTAAACACCATGTTCCAGTCGTTTTACAGACTGCAGACTGGTGATTTTGTAGAATGTTTCTCAATTTGATTTTGTCTGATGTTTTTTCATGGCTAGATTTAGGTTTTACATATTTGACAGGAATATGACCCAAGTGATGTTGTATACTTCTCAGTGTATCCTATCAGTGTGTACATGGTGGTGATATCCTAATATTGGCAGTATCAAGTGATCACTTATATAAAGTAGCATATGCTAAGACTTTCCACTGTAAAATTATTTTTCTCATTATAATTAATAAATAATATGTAGGAATACAGTTTGAAACTACATAGCTTCGATATCTTGTCATCAAATATTATTACACTAGTTTTAGAATCTATTGATAATTTGCTATCTTCAATAATAAAAAAAATAATATAAATTGGCATTCACCTGTAAGAAGAACTTTCATCCCACTCATTCATATATTTGATATATAATTTCTGACTCATTTTATTCTCTGGATGATTATATATTAACATCACTATTTATTTTGGTGCTCAAATTTGTCACATTATAGTACATGTCATGTATGATTTCAGTTATTTTACATAAGCTGATGCTAATTTTATGGACAAGTATATGAACTAAATAGATAATTGTTCTATATTCACTTGAAAGAGATGTAGAGTTATAGTGTTCTATGTGAAATTAATACTGATATTTGATAGTGTTGTTCATATCTTACTCATCCTTACAAATTATTTTATGAGAGTATAGTTTTCGTATTCACACTTTCTTTAAAGTAGATTTATGACTATAAACAGTGGTTCTAATTGGTAGCGATTTTACCCTGAGGTAAGATTTGTTAATGTCTAGAAACATTTTTGGTTGTCACAACTTGGAGATGATGTTATTAGTGGGTAGAGGCCATAGATCCTACTAAACATCCTACTAAACATCCACTGTTCAGCCCTCACACCAAGAATTATACAGTCTAAAATGTCAATAAAGCCAAAGTTGAGAAACCATACTATAAAAAATTTATTTCTATTGTGTTATTTGTAAAATACGAGCAATTCCCTAAAGGATGTAAGAAAATATAAGTTTAAGCCATCTAATAATGGGAAGACTGTTATGTATGTTTTTGTGGGAATTTAACTTGTGTTAAAATCTGATATATTATTTAGGAATTAGATTATCAATTGTTTCGAATTGTACAATAACAAATATGAGTAAGTTTTATAATTGATACAGTGATTACTTATGTGCAGATAATGGCTGTTAAAATACTTTGAAATTTCTATATTTCACTAAGATGCATGCCATTTCATCTGTTCCAAATAAGAGATTATTATTGTCTTATTAATTGTTGTGTCCCAAGCACCAGTTGAGTATTGAAAGGCCAATCAAGAAACTTTCGTTTCACATTTTCTTAATTCAGTCTGTCACAGATGGACATTTGGGTTGATTCCAAGTCTTTGCTATTGTGAATAGTGCCGCAATAAACATACGTGTGCATGTGTCTTTATAGCAGCATGATTTATAATCCTTTGGGTATATACCCAGTAGTGGGATGGCTGGAAAATGTGGCACATATACACCATGGAATACTATGCAGCCATAAAAAAGGATGAGTTTGCGTCCTTTGTAGGGACATGGATGCAGCTGGAAACCATCATTCTTAGCAAACTATCACAAGAACAGAAAACCAAACACCGCATGTTCTCACTCATAGGTGGGAACTGAACAATGAGATCACTTGGACTCGGGAAGGGGAACATCACACATTGGGGCCTATCATGGGGAGGGGGGAGGGGGGAGGGATTGCATTGGGAGTTATACCTGATATAAATGATGAATTGATGGGTGCTGACGAGTTGATGGGTGCAGCAAACCAACATGGCACAAGTATACATATGTAACAAACCTGCACGTTATGCACATGTACCCTAGAACTTAAAGTATAATAAAAAAAAAAAAGAAGAAGAAGAAAAAAGAAACTTTCGTTTCACAAAAGTATGGATTAGTTTACAGGGAAGCATAATTTTAATAATCATTTCAATACTTCTTAGTTGTTCTATAAAATAGTTTTTACAAATCATTAAAAACTAAGGTCAAATTAACAAGATCAAGTTACCAAAAAATTCTGAATTTTCAAGTTCTGGTTTATTGAGTTTTACTGCTTATGCACAGTTCATTCAAAATTACCAGGTGTCAAGGAAAAAAATACTTTTACAACATTAACCAATATATTTTTCACTTATTTTTCTGCATGTTAGAGACAAAGAATAGAAATGATAGCTGTTATAGTTCATGACAATAATACTACCATGAGACATTATATTCTATTGTCTCGTGTGATAATGTAATATTGCAGGTCTCTGAAGCTATGATTCTAGAGGTTCTGCACATGACTCCTCCTATCTTCCATTCCATTTGTTTCTAGGATGGAACCCCAGATTCATAAGATGATAGCCCAACATCTTTCTTATTGTGTGGACCCCTTCTAGTTATCCCTAAAACTGTAATAATTTATAAATTCTGTCAAGGTAACAAAGCACTGATTCAAAATTTGTCTTCCAAACATTGCAACTATTTTGAAATATTCTTGCCTATTTGAGTATTTTGACGTATGTTAGTAATGGTAAAATTCTTTAACATTGTTATTAAGCCATTTTGTTGACAAAGGTTAATGTTAAGCATATTAAGACTATAATTGAAAGTTTTATTTTTTCAGATCTATTATTTGAGGCCCTTTTCCTTCTGTATTTATATATGTGTATGTATCCACACATACACACATAAAAATGCATATATCCACTAAAAAGTATTTTGCTAAATATCTAAATGTCTTCTGTTTCAAAATGACTTGATAACTTATCAAGGACTTATCAAAGCATGAAAGACATGATAACGTTTATTTCTCCACAAAACAAATTGTAAGGTTGGAAAGCAAGATTGTTCATGTAAATGGTGACTAGAAGTTTCTAGAACTTTCAACAGGTGGCTATAATTTAAAGTTTTCCTATAAAGCAACTTTTTATACTTTTACATTTTCTATTACACTGGGATAAAAGCAAGCTCTGAACATATGAACCAAGCTGATGTACCTAAGGGTTGACTGTCATTTAAATCTCTCTCTCTCTCTCTCTCTCTCTCTCTCTCTCTGTGTGTGTGTAATCTGAAAGAAGAAAAATAATTTCTCTAAAATTGTAAAGACTTTGGTGGTCTGTAAAACTATAGATTTTACTCCTTAAAAAGTACTTAAAATGTATAAAGACATGAGAACCAATGAAGCATTCTTACTGGTATTTTTGCATCATTTGAAATTTTATGTTTGAAGTCAGACATTCATATTACTTTCATTACTTATTATTTCAAAACACATAAAGTGAAATTCAATGCATGTTAGAGGAAATTAAAAGCCCTAGGAATTTGTTTAAATAAATCTTTTCTATTATTTTTATATCTACAATTTTCTTTGAAAGGTAAACAATCACATGATATAATAAGATCAGTTATAACTTTAATTTGCACATTATCCTCTAATTATTTTCTTCTCTCCATCCTTTATTGATATATTTTATCTTCCGTGCACTGTCCAATGAATATCTGATCCTCTTTGCTATCTGCTTAGAGTCCACATACCCATCCCCTCAGAACACAGTAAAATATTTTCATGTTTTGATTGCATCTTTCCTTAGATTTTTCTATACATACCAGCACATGTGAATATGTAATTTTACCCCTCCCTTTTAAACAAAATTTACCGTGTTAAACATGTTGTTCTATCCTTCATTTTCAAAGACAGCATATTTTGGAAATCTTTCTGTATCTGTATTTAGCTAGTTCCTTTCTTCTTTTTTATCTATGTATGGTCTTTTATTGGTTTAGTGTATTTTAGTAGTCAACTAATTGAGAGTAATTGATGATTTTATTTCCTACTCTGCTTCCATTTGCCTAAGAATTACCTGAGCATTATCATTATGCTTTCATGAACTCTGTAACTTCCTAAAGGAGACACATGAGCTTTTATCTGTGTGCATTATAACGTTTATGGTTGATTATTTGAATGGTTTCCTAAAGTCTTAAGAACAATATTCCCAAAGGGAAACTCATCTACAGGTGCACAAGGAAGTGCTGAAGTGAAGTCACTCCCTCATCTTCATGCAAATAATGTACAGAAATATAACATACAAATTGAGTATATAGAATTCAATACGATTTTTCTAAGATCATTTAAAAACTTTGTGAATCTGTTTACCCAACATAACTTATAGTAAGACTTCCTGGTGTTATCTTATAACCGTGCTAGCTTAGCTCTTAAGGGCAGCAGGGAGATTATGAACAAGTTTATCATGTAATTGCAATGATTTCATAATTTGTTCTGATTCACAGAAGAACAAAGTGCCTGAAAAAAGAATAGAACAATAGATGGATAATTTTCTTTCAGAAGAAAATAATAGATTTTAAAGCCAGGTAATACAATCATAAAGAATGAGAAAGAAGTATTAAGGAAAAACTTAATTTTGTTCCATCTACCTAACAATAATTTAAATAAAGTTTAAAATGTTTAAAATCTTTTTATGAATGTCAGAGTTTGTGATAAAGAAATAAACATTATTGGTCACAATAGGCACATTGATAGTCCTAGATCTTATTACTCTTGGCAGCCATGAAGAAATAAATTATAAAAGCTTAGAATTGCATGAACATGCCACTTTAAGAAACTTTAAGACACACCATCATTTGTATTAGAAAAATTTCAACTATGTATGTTAGACTAGTTTTATATTTTGGTAGGTACACAAGGCTCAAGTGTACCTTAATTGTTAGTACTGAGCTTGATTCTTATTATAATAGAAGACCTGACTTTCTAATGAAGAAAGATATTGTTTTATAATTGAAATAAGAATTGTTGAATTAATATAATTTCAAATATAACATTATTTCAAAAATTGGCTCTATGACTATTTATAACTTCAAGATAATTATATCCAATTTTTATTTAAAAATGTAAGTCCTTGATACAAACATTAAAAATGTAAACTTTTATAAATTTTATATAAAATTTTTATTAAAATATAACATTTCATTTACAAAGTTTATAATAGCAGTACATTAGATTTGGAAAAATATTTGCTACTTATAGTATTTTGTGCCTAGCTAAGTAACTTATTTCTTCCAAAGCCCTTGCTTATATATTTCATGATTTATTGCCTTATTGGCTTCTGAATAAGATCAGTAAGTTATTTGGAGCCTAAACGATATTAATGACCCAGCTGGTAACAAAACTTTAGTCTATTTCTGGTTCAGATTTCTCACTTTTATATGTTTTTTATTTCTTGATGGTATTGTTGTAAAAATGAAAATCCAATTTTTTTTCTGCCAAACAACAATTTTTATATAAAGAAAATACTGTTTCATTGAAATTGCCGGTGGGAATTTGGAAATTATCACATTGAGGGAAATACCCCCATAACTCTGTGTATTACATATTAAACTTGACCAGTCAATGATATTACATATTAAATCAAACCAGTTGTCTATCAAACAATGTGAGCTTTTTAAAAATATATTTGTGAAGGCCCCACTTGATCACTGTTCTGTGGGAAACTACATTAAAATTCCTCAATAGCTAAATAGTCAATATCTGTGGATTTTTTTGACAAGTCCAATAGGTTTTCTCTTTTTTAATTTGTATGTTTTAACTTTGCCTCTTAATAGAAAGCAGGAGTGAGCATGCAAAAGAGATTTAAGATTAGGCATGTATGTACAATGTTTGAGACATTTGGCTAATACATAGCATAATTAAATTGTACATCAAATCTCTAGTTTTAAAGTCCATACACTATGATGATTCATAACAATATTTAAGTGGTTAAAAAAAGTTGGAATTCATTATACTTTTGAATGAATGTCACTTTGGAAGTCATTACTGTAACTATGTATTACACAAAGATGATTAAAAATTCTATAAGAATTTAAAAATTTAAGGTCAATATTACTCTACTAAATGAGTGTTAAATCATTTCAATAAAATGTGAAATTACAATTCTGAGTGCATGTTTCTATTAAGAAAAGAAATCATAGGGCTTTACATAATTATCCTTTACTGTACTTATTTGTGTTAATAATTATTTTCTTATTTTTCAATACATTTGTTAATTCCTATTATAAAAACTGTCTAGGACAAAGAATTCTAGCATGAAACTAATGCTGTTTGAAAGCTAGAAATTCACTTTGGAAGGCCGAGGCAGGCAGATCACCTGAGAAAAGGAATTTGAGCCAGAAAAGGAATTTGAGGCCAGTCTGGCCAACACTGTGTCTACTGAAAATACAAAAATTAACTGGGCATGGTGGCATGCGCCTGTAGTCCCAGCCACTTGGGAGTCAGAAGTAGGAGAATAGCTTGAACCTGGGAGGCAGAGGTTGTAGTGAGCTGAGATTGTGCCACTATACTCCAGCCTGGGTGACACAGTGAGACTCTATCTAAAAAAAAAAAAAAAAAAAAAAAAAAAAAAAAAAAAAGTTAGAAATTACAGAAAAAAATTAAATGCAAAATAACAATTAAAAAATTTCAGTGAGTGTGTAATTTAATATTTATATTTTCAATTATTTTCTATTACAATTTTTCAATTTCTTTTAGTAAGAGAATTTTCTGCTTTCAAATAAATATTGTGGACATGGTAGATTTAAAGATACACAATATTTGAGCTGTAATTTATTATTTTAATCCCCACCTAGCATTTCTATCACAAGCACATTTTCTTCTGCCTGATATAGTCTTTCCCAGTTCTTCACCTGACTCAGCTCATTCAATATTATTTTTAGCCTTTATCCTTAAATTTCACCCATTTAAATAGACTATTCCTAGTATGTTACAGGTAGATTAGATAGATAGATAAAGGATAGAGAGATACTTATCCATTCATCATCCTGCTTCTTCCTAACACATCACAGTCTTAAATGTTATCTATTCTTCTCATATTTAAGTTTGTGTTTGTTTCACTCTCTAAAATATAAACTCCATTGAGAGGAAGGAATTTACTGGTCTTGTTTATTTGGGTATCCCCAATGACTATCACAGTGCCTGGAATATATCTGATGTTCATAAAACTTTGTTATGTAAATGATCAAAATGACCATATTTTCCTTAAAATTAGATCAAATATAAAACAAGCTTTCTCTTTTATCCTACCAATATTTACAATGTAGATTTTGATGGTCTTATAGCAACAGAACCTCAATTGAGAAAATTAATATTATTTGCTAATAAACACTCCAGAATTCCTTCACAAATATAAAAAAGAGAAAGAAGAACTTAAGGAAACAAATTTACACTGATCATAAAGAAAGGTTTCTTGCTGGCTACATGTAATCTGGCAATAAACAAAATATTTTATGAAAGCATTAAACAATCAGTGACTACATGAATCAAAAGGAACTATCTGCTAGGCATTATCAGAACTACCAATAATCTTTATATAAATATAAATAAAATTCACAATAAATTCCCCTTTAATCCAATAGTTGTCTTTCCGTGTTTTGAAATTATTTTTATTCATTCATCTTAATTTATTGAGCATCCATTTTATGTATAAAAGGAATCAAGAATTGTAATTTCAATGAGTGCAAGAAACAATTTTATTTACATTTTAATTAAAATTACTTTCAAGATCTTAGAATACTGTTTTAAGAATGTGACCTTGTAAAACACACTCACCATGAGCTTAGAAAGCACAGAGCCAAGCCATATGGAGAGGCCACATGGAGTTGCTCTGGTCAATGGTCCAAGCTTACTTCCAATCAACAAGAAGTATAAACTGCCAGATATGTGAATGAACTAGCTTGAATATTTCAACTCAACTGAAAATCCAAGTCACTGCAGCCTCAGTCCATGTCCCATGGCTGATACCTGTCAACCTCAAAATGGTAAGATGAAATAAGTCATTAAGTATACTCCTGTAGTTAAATACAAGGTGGTACTAACTGTATTTCTGAAAACAGAGGTTTATTATTTTAAAATGGCCAGACTTGAAGAAAAGCCAAATAACAATTCTAGAGTAGAATTTACAATTAGATGCATGAACTAAACAGAAGACTAGATATAGCTGAAGAGATGATTGGTAAACAAGAAGACCAAATTACATAAATTATCTAGGATATATCATAGAGTACTAGAAATTAAAAACACAAAGGGAAGAAAAATGAGTATAGAAAAATACCTAAAATAAATCAAATCATAATACAAGAAAGACTGACTAAAGAAAATGCAGGAAAGGGAATATTTGATGACACAATGACTAGAATTGTCAAAATATGATGAAAGACATAAATTAATAGGTACAAAAACACAGGATGTGGTGAAATAAAAAATTAACATGTAGAAATATTTGGGTAAATGTATGGAATTTCAAATACAAAGCGAATATTTTGAAGGAAACTAGAAGAAAATGCAAAATATATAAAAAGAGACAATGCATCTACTAAATTCTTTCTAAAAGCAACAACAGTAAATAGAAAGACAGAACTAAATATCAAAAAAAAAAAAAAATGGCCACTGACCTGTGTATCCGGAGGAAAAAAAAAAAAAAAAGCTTCTAGCAGATATTAGGTACTATGCTCACTATCTGGGTGATGGGATTATTCATAATCCAGATATCAGCATTAGGAAATATACCCATGTAAAGAAACTGCATATGTACACCCTGAATCTAAAATAAAAATTAAGGCAGAGCAACATGGCAGAATAGGAGCCTACACTGTTTGTTTCCCCTGCAGGAACACCAAATTTTAACAACAACCTGCATACAGAAAAGCACCGCCACAAGAATCAAATTCAGATGAGTCATGACAGTGCCTGTTTTCAAGCTGATATAGACCAAAGAGTCATTGAAGTGGGTAGGAAAGACAGTCTTAAATCACTAATGCCACCCCTCCTCCACCCCCCAAAGGCAGCCATGTGGCATAAAGTGTCTGCGCATTTGGAGGAGGGAGAGCACAGTGGGGACTTTACATTGAACTCAGTGCTGCTCTGTCGCAACTGAGAGCTAAGTTGTGCTAAACTCAGCCAGTGCTCGTGAATGGAAGGAGCATTTGGACCAGTTTTAGCTAGTGGGGAATCACCCATCCTAGCAACTGGATTCAGTTCTTGACAAGCCTTACTAGCATGGACCACAGTGTCCTGGAGTTCTAGCTCCACTTGAAAGGCAATATAAGACACAAGGACTGTAATTCCTAGGCAAACTACTAGTGCTGGACTGGGCTCAGAGCCAACAGACAAGGATGTCACGTGACCCGGGGAGACACCAGCCAGGGCAGCTAAGGATGCGCATGTACCACCCTTCCCCCAATCCTAGGCAGTGCAGCTTGCAGCGACAAAAGTAACTATTTCCTTCTGCTTATGGAGGGGAGAGCAAAGAGTAAAGAGGACTTCATCTTGTATCTTCAATACCAGCTCAGCCACAGTAGAATAGGCCACCAATAAGAGTTGTGAGGCTCCCATTCCAGGCCTAGCTCATGGATGATGTTTCTAGACACACCTTTGGCCAAAAGGGTACCCACTGCCTTGAAGGGAAGAACCAAGTCCTGAAATTATTCATTACATGCTGACTAAAGAGTTATTGGGCCCTGAATAACCAATAGTGATATGCAGGGAGTATGCCACAGGCCTTGGGCTCTGAGACCTGCTGGCTTCAGGTGTGACCTATCACATTCCTAGCTGTGGTGGGTATGATGATAGATTCCTTCTGTTTGGAAAAAGCAGAGAAAAAATTAAAAAGGACTTTGTCTTGAAACTTAGGTACCAGCTTGGCCACAGAAGGGTATAGCCATAAGCAGGAACTTGCAATCTCCAAGCTGAGACCAAGGATCTTGGACAGCATTTCTGGACTTGCCCTGGGCCAGAGGGGATCCCAATGCCCTGAAGGTGAGTGCCAAGCCTCGCAGCATTCACCACGAACTTAAAGAAGAGCTCTTGGGCTTCAAGTGAACATCAGGAGTTGCCTGGCAGAACCCCTCATGAGCCAGTGGTGGTGGTGGCCACAGTGAGAGGCTCCTCTGCCTGGGGAAAGGGAAGGAAAGGACTGGAAAGACTATATTGCAGTTTGAGTACCAATTTGGCTGCAGTAGAATAGAAAGAAGGTATATTTATAAGGTTTCTTACTCCAATCCCTGGCTCACAGGCAGCATCTCTGGACCTGCCCAGGACCTGGGTGAACTTGCTACCCTGAAAGGAAGGGCACACACCTGGCTGACTTTGTCACCTGCTGATTGTATAGAGCTAGAACCTTGAGTGAACACAAGCCACAAGCCAGAGTGGTTACAAGAGACCTCGAGTGAGACCCACTGCTGTGTGCTGTTCTTACTCAGTGCAGTCCCAACGGTGTATTCTTTAAATAGTACTGTTTTATGTATTAGCATTATGGAATGTGGTATATTTCAAAAAGAGTACATTAATGCTACATATAGTAAGAATCTGGATCCTAGATTTTCATTTTATTCATTCTAACTTTTTTTTTAACCAATCTTTTCTCAGGTAAGTGCTTGGAAAATAAGTCCTCTAGTTTTGAAAATAAAAGTAAATCAGTTGCAAAATACATTTGCCTTTGTCACCTGACTTGTTTTCTATGATGTTTAAATTATGTGACATTTATTAATGGTAACCTCTTTTTAATGATTGCAGTAATACACAAATAAATAAGAAGCCATTGATCACTTTAGAATGCTTTTCGTCTTCATAAAAAAGGCAGAGGCACTGTCATGTCTTAGTGTCTGTCACCTAGAAACGGCAAAGGCAACAATCTCCCTAAAGTGCCTGATTTTGCTTCAAAATGATCAGAGAAAATATTCTTATTTAAAAACCCCTAAAAGTTTCTTATCAATATTTCTCTTATATGAAAAATATACTACAAATGATGTTTTATAAATCAGTGGTTCTTAAAGGTTTAAATGCACATAATCAAATGTAAGGTTTATTAAAGGATGATTACTAGATCAACAGGCACAAGCCACCACACCCAGCTAATTTTTGTAGTTTCACCATGTTGGCCAGCATGATCTCTATCTCCTTACTTCGTGATACACCTTCCTCGGCCTCCCAAAGTGCTGGGATTACAAGCATGAGCCACTGCACCCAGCCGATCAATCCCTACAGTTTCTAATTGAGCAGACTGAAGTGTATAGTACAGGCTGATAATATGCATTTGTAACAAATTTCTAGACGATGCTAATCCTGCTGGTATAGAGATTACTCTCCAATAATGACTATTCATGATTACTGGCATAAGGTATCAGGTCATTGGCATAAAAAGCCATTAAAATTATATTTATACATATATATATATAGACATATACACAGATAGACACATACATAGGCACACAAACATATGCATACACATACCTATGCACCTACAGCACATATACCATACCTACAAATATATATACTGACTCATCTAATAAGTAATAGTAGCTTTTTTGTTAATTGCCTGCAATACAATTTTTTTTTCCTGCTTGGGCACTAATTGAGATTTTAGTGGAATTTACGTAATTGCAAAACAGTTTACCGTAAGGAATTAAAAAATTATATGTATGACTTCTTTATAGGTACTAAAATCTTATTTGTACACGTATACAATTGACATAAGACAAATGTAAACCTATTTGAGTTTTACCATTTGGCCCCTGTCTTTCTTGCCTTTACCTCACATGTTCTTTAGTTGTAGTAACATTACTAAATCTTGTCTTCTCACATCTCAAATTTTGTGTACATAGTGTAACTTCTAACAAGATATTACCACTCAGCCTCCACTTCTCTAAACCTCATTCTATTTTATTATAGAGTTCAGCTCTTTATTGAACATGTTATAACAAAAGTTTAGTCAAAAAGATTGAAGCCCACATTATCATGGGACTCCTCATATTCCTCTCTTTGTTCTCCTTTCTTCTCCCAAGCTTTGGCAGTAGCTGAGGAAGGGGTAGTATCTCCTGCCAGTGTAGCACCTGCTGCTGGGGCATTTCCACCAGCTGCTACATTGCAGATGAGGCTTTTGATACTGATGTTGGCCAATGTCTTTGCAAATATGGCAGGCCAGAAAGGCTTTAATGAAGACACTGATGTTACACAAAATATCAAATATTAGTCATTTGTAGAGACCATCATTCTTGAATAAATGAATAAGATAATTTTATAAATATATTTTGTGAGCATTTAGAAAATTATCAAATGAACACAAGATTTAAAAATTAGAATAAAAATGATAATAAATGACATAAATATAAAGCAAATCAACATTTCTAGCTAAAAGCAAATAAAGAACCTTGATTTTACCCCAAATATGCACCCATATTTCAGAAATAGATGCACCATCTAGAAAATTAATAACGCTTATCCTGTTGAAGTTTGCATTTATTCTTTTCTGTCCAGTAATTTAGAGACAACCACTCCCACAAAACTTCAACGTTGTAAGTAGAGTAAGAATAGCATTCATGTGTTTAATCCCAGGAGATACAGAACCACAAAAAAATGAATGGGTGATGCTGGGGGAATTTTGGAAACTCTGGTAGCCAAAAATAGAGTAACTTGTATAATATGCATATGTTTAAACTGCCACAGACCTAAGCTGAGAGATAGAAGTATATACCACCTCTAGTAAGCTGACTCATAATAGTGGAAATTCTACTGTAAAAAAAAAAAAGAAAGAAAGAAGGTTGAGGGTTGAATTGAATGAAGGGTTAAATATCAGGGGTTGGAAATTACAGGAACAATCTTAAAAATCTGCCTACCATATGAGGAAACTTGGTATGATGTTTTTATTACCTGGGATGATATCTGATTTATGTTATAGTAAGCTTTTATGAAACGAGGCTAGAGCTTACAGACTCTTCTTCCTACCCAGAATCTCCCTCAGCCCATTCCATTTAAGGCACATCTATAAAATATGATCCGCCTCATCCACCTATACACATATAATATGGGGAACTCTGAGGAAAATATCAGACTATTATCAGTTCTCTCTGGGACAAATATATCTGAAAGTCGTTGCTAGCACACAATTTTAAAGACAAAAATTATGACCCTGGAACTCCTCATCTGGCTATAGAATTGCTTTCTTTCAATGAAAACAAGAGGAAATATTACCTGGAATGAAATAATTCAGACAGAGTAACACTCTTTGGAAAGCTGAAGAAATTTAAGAAGCAATGTTGATAAACAAGGGGTAATTACAATCAATAAACAGTAGAAAATAATTAGGATGATAAACATCAATAGATTAAAAAAAGTTTAAATGAACTTTATTAATTATATATACGGTTACAAACAAAAACTAAAAAGAATATTGAGCAAGAACACACAGAATATAGAGTTAATTATCTGGGTCAGAAATCCTATTTTGTCAATTAAAGCCTAGAGCAGTGATCAACAGAAATAGATTAAGGAATAAGTGGAGATGATTTTTTCAAAATTCAAAATAGTAAAATATTTATTTTAACTTTTCATAATTGGGTTTCACTAGCAATATAGTTATGCTTCTCTACCATAAACACTGAAACATAATACAGTATTCAATAAGAATAAACTTTTCAGCATTTAAATGCTTTTTACAGACCACTTATCCTCAACTGCAAATTTTTTTAATTAAAGAAACAAAACCAATAGGATATATATGAACATATAAGAGGATATTTATTATGTGGATTGGCTCATGTGATTAAGGAGACTGAGAAGTCTCATGATATACTTTCCAAAAACTGGAGAACCAGGAAAGCTAGTGAGGTAATTTATTCTGAGTTCAGAGGATTGTGAATTAGAGGAGCTGACGGTATAATTCCAAGACCACAGCTGATGACTTGAGAACCGAAGGGACGCTGATGTAAATCCTGAAGTCCAAAGAACAAAGAGCCAAGAGCTCTGTCAGAGAACAGAAAATAAATGTGCCAGCTCAAGAAAAGAGAGTACTTTCACCCTTTCTCTGTTTTTGTTGTTGCTGCTGCTGCTGTTGTTGTTGTTGTTGTTTTTGTTGTTCTACTGCAGGCAAGACCTCAATGGATTGGATGATTCCTGCCCACATTAGTTCTTTACTCAGTCTAATGATTAAAATGCTAATCTCCTCTGGAACCCTCCTTACAGACACATCAAGAAATAGTTTTACACCAGCCTTCTGGGCCTCTCTTAACCCAGTAAATTTGACATATAACGTTAACTAACATGATATCTATTTCAGCATATATTTTTCTTGGACTCGTCCTGTTTTCCCAAGTATTAATCGTAAAAATAATTTAAATATTTATTAAGCTTTCGCTATGCTATATAAATGCTAAATAGTGAGAAATAAAATGTGAATATGAGAAATTGTAGTGTAAAGACACTATAATCACAATTCTCAAAATAATAAAATTGATGACTGAAAAGTAAGATATTTTGTAATGTGAAAAAATAGTTTCAGAGACATAAAATGAGTAACATCATAAAACAAAATAAACATTTGTTTATTTTTAAAAACACCAATAAAATGTACAACTATTTGGAAAGATTAATGTAAATGTAAAAACATAGCATAAATTATTCAAGGTGCAGTGGCTCGTGCCTATAATCCCAGCGTATTGGGAGGCCTAGGAGGGCGAATTACTTAAGGCTAGGAGTTGGAAACCAGCCTGGCCAACATGGTGAAACCTTGTCTCTGCTAAAAATACAAAAATTAGACGGACATGGTGGAGTACACCTGTAATTCCAGCTACTCCTGAGGTTGAGGAAGGAGAAAAACTTGAACCCCGGGGGGTGAAGCCTGCAGTGAGAGGAGATCACGCCACTGTTCTACAGCCTGGGCAACAGAGTGAAACTCAGTCTCAAACAACAAACAAACAAAAAAATAGCATAAATGACATAATATTATATAATAGAAATATTCCTTAAAGATGTTAGCTTTTGGAGAAAGGCTATGGAAATATAGCAGAGTAGGGAGGACCAGGAATCTCTCTCCCCACAGAGACAATGGTGACATTGACAGAATCAGTCTGATATAACTACTCTGGAACTCTGGAGTCTTTTGAAGGCTTGAAACTTCCAGGGAAAGGCTTGGATTCATAGCATGCAGGAGCCAGGTGGCCTAAAAGGAGCCTTTTCAAAAACCAGAGATCTGTACTCTAATTTCTGGTTGCTCCTTCTGATCACAAAGGTACAGAAAAAGAAGCGAGTGATCAGTGTTGTTGCACCTACCCTAACTTTTGCCAGGGCCTCCCACTTTGGCTGAATTACCAGGGAATTTAGAGGGGACTCATGCCCTTTTCCAACAACTTTCATTTCTTTTTTTCTATTTTTTTTTTTTCCTTTTGGAAGTCAGACGTTAAAGGCTGTAACATTTAGAAGTAACTGCATATACAGAGAAAATTACAACGTGAAAACACAAGTCCGGGAAAAGACATAGGATGAGAAAAAACAAAACAAAACAAAATCTGTAAAAAAAAAAAAAAAAAAAAAAAAAATTGGTGGGAGGGGCCAAGGTGGCAGAGTAGAAACAGCTCTGGTCTGCAGCTCCCAGCAAGATCAACGCAGAAAACCAGTGATTCCTGCATATCTAACTGAGGTACTCAGTTAGTCTCACTGGAACTCGTTAGGCAGTGGATGAAACTCACGGAGCAGAGAAGCAGGGTAGGGCATCACTGCACGTTGGAAGTGCACGGAGCCAGGGGATCTCCCTCCCCCAGCCAAGGGAAGCCGTGAGGGACTGTGCCGCCCGTGAAGGGTACTATGCTTTTCCTACACATTTTTTGCAATTTGCGGATCAGGAGATTCCCTTGTGAGCCTACTACACCACCAAGGGCTCCAGGTTTCAATAGCAAAACGGCAGCCAGGCAGGCACTGAGCGGCAGGTGGTTTTTTTGTTTGTTTGTTTGTTTGTTTGTTTGTTTGCTTTTTTTTTGTTGTTGTTGTTTTCTTTAATACTCCAGCAGTGTCTGGAACTCCAGTGAGACAGGAAAAACACCCTGTCCCTTGGAAAAGGGGCTGAAGCCAGGAAGCCAGGCGGTCTCACTCCCCAGGTCCCACTCCCATAAAGCCAACCAAGCCGCTGGCTTGAAATTCTCACTGTCAGCAGAGCAGTCTGGAGTCTGGCTTGGATGACTGAGTTTGGTGGAGAGAGGGGCAACCACCATTACTGTGACTTTGGTAGGCGGTTTTCCCCTGACAGTGCTAAGGAGACTGGGAGGTTTGGACTGGGCAGAATTCTCCAAAGAGCAGCAAAGCGGCTGTGGCCAGACTGCTTCTCTAGATTCTTCCTCATTGGGCAAGGCATCTCTGCAGGAAATCCAGCAGCTCCAGTCAGGGGCTTACAAACAGAACATTCATCTGCCCGGGTCAGAGCACCTGGGGGTAGAGACAGCTGTGGTTTCAGGTTCAACGGATTTAATCTTTCCTGCTTGCCAGCTCTGAAGAGAGTGGCTGATCCTGACAAGGGGGATTCTCCCAGCGCAGCGCAGCAGCTCTGCTAGGGGACTGACTGCCTCCTCAAGCAGGCTGACCCCGTGCCTCCTGACTGGGAGAGACCTCCCAACAGGGGTCAACAGACACCTCACACAGGACAGCTCCAGCTGACATCAGGCCAGTGCCCTTCTGGGACGAAGCTTTTAGGGGAAGGAGCAGGCAAAAATCTTTGCTGTTCTGCAGCCTCTGCAGTTCACCTGGTGATACCCGGGTGAACATGGTGTGTTGTGGACCCCTAGCAAACTGCAGCAGACCTTCAGAAGAGGGGCCTGTTAGTTTTGTTTTTGATTTTTTTCTAACAAACCAAAAGCAACACCACCACCACCAACAACAAAAAAGACACCCCCACCCCACAAATCCCCATCCAAAGGTCATCAGCCTCAAAGATCAACGGTAGATAAACCCATGAAGATAAGGAAAAGCCAATGCAAAAACACTGAAAATTCCAAAAGCCAGAATGCTTCTTCTCCAAATGATCACATTAGCTTTCCAGCAAGGGCACAGAACTGAATGGAGGATGATATGGACAAATTGACAGAAGCAGGCTTTGGAAGGTAGGTATTAACAAACTCTGTTGAATTAAAGGAGCATGTTCTAACCCAATGCAAAGAAACTAAGAACCTTGATAAAAGGTTACAGGAGCTGCTAACTAGAATAACCTGTTTAGAGAAGAACATAAATGACCCGATGGAGCTGAAAAACACAGCACTAGAACTTTGTGAAGCATACACAAGTATCAATAGCTGAATTGATCAAGCAGAAGAAAGGATATCAGAATTTGAAGACCATCTTGCTGAAATGAGGCATGCAGACAAGATGAGAGAATAAAGAATGAAAAGGAACAAACAAAATGTCTGAGAAATGTGGAACTATATAAAAAGACCGAACCTATGATTTATTGGAGTACATGTAAGAGACAGGGAGAATGGAACCAAGTTGGAAAACACACCTCAGGATATTATCCAGGAGAAATTCCTCAACTTAGCAAGACAAGACAACATTCATATTCAGGAAATATAGAGAATATTGCTAAGATACTCAGTGAGAAGAGCAAACACAAGATACATAATCATCAGATTCTCCAAGATCAAATTAAGGATAAAATGTTAAGGGCATCCAGAGAGAAAGGTCAGGTCACCTACAAAGGGAAGTCCATCAGACTAACAGCAGATCTCTTAGCAGAAATCCTATAAGCCAGAAGAGAGTGGGGGTCAATATTCAACATTCTTAGATAAAAGAATTTTCAACCCAGAATTTCATATCCAGCCATACTAAGTTTCATAAGGGAAGGAGAAATAAAATCCTTTCCACACAAGCAAATGATGAGGGATTTTGTTACCACCAGGTCTGCCTTGCAAGAGCTCCTAAAGGAAGCACTAAGTATGGAAAAGAAAACTTGGTACTAGCCACTGCAAAAACACAGCAAAATGTAAAGATCAGTAACACTATGAAGACACTGAATCAACTGGTATTCAAAATAACCAGCTAGCGTCATATGACAGGATCAAATTCACACATAGCAATATTAACTTTAAATGTAAATGAGATAAATGTTCCAATTAAAAGACACAGACTGTGAAACTTTCCCAGATAAACAAAAGCGGAAGGACTTTGTTTCCCACAGGCCTGTCCTGCATGAAATGCTCAAGTGAGTCCTGGAGGAAAAAAATAAATGAATACTAAACAATAATTCAAAGTTGTATGAGGAAATAAATATCTCAATTATGGTATACATGGGAAATTATAAAAGCTAATATTATTATAACCACGGTTTGCAACTCAAGTTTTTGTTTTCCAGATGATTTAAGATACTAAAACATTTTTAAAAATTATTTGTATAAAAACTTGTATTATTGTAACTTTAGTGTGTAATTCTACACTTCATTTTCTATTTAAGAGGCTAATGCATTTTTTTTTAAATAGTTTATGTTTTGGGGAACATAATGCATAAAGATTTAATTTTGTGACAGCAATAATCAAAAGATGTGGGGATGGAGTTGTGAAGAACCAGAGTTTTATATGTTTTCAAGTTCAACTGGTATATTTATAGTGTTATAACTTGAAGATGTAAAATGCAATCTCATGGTAAACAGAAAATATCTAGAGAATATACACAACGAGTAATGTGAAAGAAATTTGCTCCGATTACTGAGGTCAGAAATGAAAATGGGAACAGTACTACCAATTCCAAAAAAAACTGAAGAGCATTTTAAGAAAGAACTGATGCAAAAAATTAGGTAACTTAGATGAAGTGCACAATTCTCTAGACACGCAAAAACCTACCAAGACTAAATCATAAAGAAATATAAAATATAAATAGACTTATAACTACTAAGGAGACAGGTCAGTAATCAAAAATTTCTTGATGATGAGAAGCCTTGTACCTGATGGCTGCATGGGTTAATTCTATGAAGAATTTAAAGAATTAATACCAATGCTTTTCAAACTTTTCCAAATAACTGAGGAAATTATTCTAGAAGGAAATACTTCTTAATTCACTCTATTAGGCCAGCATCACTCTGATTAAAGAAGCCATGCAGAGACACTGCAAGAAAAAACTACAGGTCAATATTCTTTATAAATATTGATACAAAAAAATCTCAGCATAATACTAGCAAACTGAATTCAGCAGCATATCAAAAAGATTATATACCATGTTTAAGTGGGATTTGATTTTGGAATGCAATAATGGTTCAACATGCAATAATAAATCAATGCAATACTCTATATCAATACATTTTTTTAAAAAAAACATGATCATCCAAGTTGTTTGAGAAAAAGCATTTGACAAATTCAACACCCTTTTATTAAAAAATACTCCAAAAATTAGTTGAGTAAAATATAAGAAACATACCTCAGCATAATAAAAATAAAGCCATATATGAAAAACTCAAAGCAAACATTAGAGTCAATAGTGAATGACTGAAAGCTTTCCCTCTAAGATCAGGAAAGGTAAAGATGCCTACTTTCACCATTTGCATTTAATCTTGTGCTAGAAGTTCTAACCAGAGCATTTTAGCAAGCTAAATAAATGGAAGTCATCTGAATTGAAAAAGAAGTAAAATTATCTCTACTCACATTTGATATGATCTTTTAAGTAGAAAGCCTAATTATTCCACAAAAACTCTTAGAAATAATAAATAAATTCAGCAAAGTAGCATAAAACAGAGACAACACACAAACTGGCTGCATTTTATATATTGCAATGATCTATATGAAAAGAAAATTACGTAAATAATTCCATTTATAATGGCATCAAAAAGAATATGAAAATTAGAAATTAGCTTAACCACGAGGTGAAAGACTTATACAATGTAACCTAAAAAACATTTCTGAAATAAATGTAAAAGACATAACTGAATGGTAATGAATCTTGTGTTCAAAGATGTAACATTGTTAAGATATCAATACTACCTAAAGCATCTACAGTTTCAATGCAATCCCTATCAAAATTCCACTGATTTTTCTTTTTGTAAAAGGGAGAGAAACATCTTAAAATGTATGTGATCTCAAAGGACCCTTAATAGCCAAAACAATCTTGAATAAAGGAGAATATCACTGAAAAGATATTTTATTTGCTGATTTTTAAGAGTTACTATGAAACTCCTATAATCAAAACAGTCAGTGTAGAGCTGACATAAAAGCAGACATATAGACCAATGGAATAGAATACAGATCCCAGAAAGGAAACTTCATGTATATGATCAAATGGTTTTGGATAAATGTTCCAAAGAAATTCAATATGGAAAGGACAGTCTTTCAATAAATGATGTTGAAAAAAATTAGATATACACATACTGAACAATAAAGTTGCACCCTAGCATCATATTCAAAATTTAGCTCAAAAAGGACCAAAGATCTGAATATAAGCCCTAACATTATAAAACTCTTAAAATAAAACAGGGCAAAATCTTCAAACTGAACTTGGTAGAGATTTATTAGATGTGACACCAAGGCACAAGTAAGAAAACAAAAAATAGACAAATAGGACACCATGAAAATTAAAAAAAAAAATGCATCAAAAGTTACTATCAGCAATTTAAAAAGGCAGCCCTCGAAATGGGAGAAAAGATTTGCAAATTATGTATCTAATAAGAGATTTATACCCTTATCATGTATATAAAGAACTTCAAAAATTTAACAATAAAAGAACCTAATTCAAAAATGTGCAAATGACTTAAATAGACATTTCTTCAAAGAAGATAAGCAAATAGACAAAAAGCACATAAAAACATGTTCAACATCACTAATTACTAGGAAAACGCAAATCAAAACTATACGATACAACCTCATGCCCTCATGCCCTTTTAGATAGTTAACTTCAAATAAATAAATAAATAAATACAAATACAAGAAAAGAACAAACTTTGATTAGGATGTAGAAAAAGAGAAACTCTTGTTCACTGTTCATAGGAATGCAAAATGGTACAGTTGCTCTGAAAAACAATATGGTAGTTACTGAAGAAATTGAAAATAGAATTACCATAATGCTCTAGCATTTTCACCACTGGGTATACTCCTGAAACAACTGAAGATAGTATATATAAGAGATATTTGTACATTTATGTTTATAACAGCATTATTCACAATAGCTAAAATGCTATTGAATGAAAAATGGATAAACAAAAAGTGGTATATACACACAATGGATTCTTATTGAGACTCACTAAAGGACAGAAATTCTAATGCTTATTAAAATATGGATGAACCTTGGCTAAGTAAAATAAGCCAGTACAAAAAGACAATTATTATGTGATTTCATTCATATGAAGTAACTAGACCAGTCAAAATTATGAAAACAGAAAAAGAAAATGATGGTTGCCTGAGGGGTGAGTATGGGCAGTTACTGTTTAATAGATATAGAGTTACATTTTAAAAGATGAAAAGTGTTATGCCTATGCATGGTGATGGTTGCACACTATTATGAATGTATTTAATGCTACTGAATTATACATTTAAAATGGTTAAAATGTTAAATTTAGTTATATTTATTTAGTACAATAAAAATAGAAAAAAGTTAGATTTTTAAAAATGGTAAGAGAATATAAGATACAATTTAATGCTATGAAATTAGCAAATTTCAAAATACATGCTTTTATAAGTGTATCTGAGAAAAAAATAGACTCACGAAAGTATAGATAACCTCTCATGGAAGTAATAGGAAAATAAATTAGAAGAAAGCTTCCAAAAGTATCAGGATAAATCAGTTTTGAAGAGGTAGAAATATTGTTAAAGAGTACAAGAAACATATTATATTGTATTCAGACTCATTTTATATAGCTAACATTTTAGCAGTAGTACTAAATTTCAGAAATATAATTCACACACTAACACTATTCCACACAGAGGCGTGTACACAAAAACACATATATGAGCAAATTCCCCTAGGCAAAATTTACTCTTAAATTGAATGATATATGTAAAATGACCTAATATGCTTCCATGTAAGTAATTCCATTATTTAAATTGTATCATATTTAAGAGTGAGAAAGGGAGGGAGAGAGATAAGTTATTAAACCTACAGACCTTTAAAAAACACAACACCCTTAATAAAAATGCTATTTGACTTGGGAGTAGAAATACCCACTCATTATATATACAGAAAGTTAGGCACAAACTGTAATAATCTAATAATAAAGCAAATAACATCTCATTATTTCTATTAATTTAGAAACTTAACAAGTGTACTTGTTTAACCATTATCACTCTACATTGTTTTGGGCATTTTAGCCACTTTGATACCACTGTAATAGGAAATGAAATATAAGTATTAAAAATCCTAGAAGAAAACCTAGGTAATACCATTCAGGACATAGGCATGGGCAAAGACTTCATGTCTAAAACACCAAAAGCAACGGCAACAAAAGCCAAAATTGACAAATGGGATCTAATTAAACTAAAGAGCTTCTGCACAGCAAAAGAAACTACCATCAAAGTGAATAGGCAACCTACAGAATGGGAGAAAATTTTTGCAATCTACTCATCTGACAAAGGGCTAATATACAGAACCTATAAAGAACTCAAAAAAATTTACAAGAAAAAAAAACAAACAACCCCATCAAAAAGTGGGCAAAGGATAAGAACAGATATTTCTCAAAAGAAGACATTCATACAGCCAACAGACACGTGAAAAAATGCTCATCATCACTGGCCATCAGAGAAATGCAAATCAAAACCACAATGAGATACCATCTCACACCAGTTAGAATGGCAATCATTAAAAAATCAGGAAACAACAGTTGTTGGAGAGGATGTGGAGAAATAGGAACACTTTTACACTGTTGGTGGGATTGTAAACTAGTTCAACCATTATGGAAAACAGTATGGCAATTCCTCAAGGATCTAGAACTAGATGTACCATATGACCCAGCCATCCCACTACTGGGTATATACCCAAAGGATTATAAATTAGTCTACTACAAAGACACATGCACACGTATGTTTATTGCGGCACTATTCACAATAGCAAAGACTTGGAATCAACCCAAATGTCCATCTGTGACAGACTGGATTAAGAAAATGTGGCACATATACACCATGGAATACTATGCAGCCATAAAAAAGGATGAGTTTGCGTCCTTTGTAGGGACATGGATGCAGCTGGAAACCATCATTCTTAGCAAACTATCACAAGAAGAGAAAACCAAACCAAATTTTTAATAAAACAATATCGATTAAATTGATATTTGTATAAATAAGCCTTCAAAAAATAACCTAAATTTTTAACAGAAGTAAGTAAGTTGAATAATTCCAACTCTTCCATGTAATGCTATGCAACTATTAAATTTATAGCTTTTATTTTCATAGATATAAGAATATATTAAAGCAGGTTGTCACTGGAGAAAGTGTGATATTGATAAATTATTAATTAAATAAATTTCTGAATAATTTTATATTTTTCTAAGCTCTTTAAAATGAGAATTTTTTAAATAGCAAAAACTGATAGTATATCTTAAAATATTATAAAATTATATGAATTTCATATAAAAGAAAAAAGAATCCCGCTACTAAATATATTCATTATACAAAAAAGTCACTTTATATCAAAGTATATGTGCAAATTATTAAAAAATGAGGGAGACACCATTGAATAAGCATTTAATAATAAAATACTATTCCACTGCAAATTGTACATCCAAAGATAGTCCAGAAAGAATATATTTAATATTTTTAAAGTTATGATAAAAATAGGACATTTTGAGTTAGACATATTGCTGGTATCAATGTACAAAAAACTCTCACAAAATTAAATAACCATTAAAAAGTCACTATATATTTGATTATTAAAGTTTGAAACACCTATCTCACTCTCTCCACAAATACACACACACACACACACGAATATATGAGAGATATAACAAGCAACCAACAAGTAGAAAAATGTGCTTGCAATGCTAATCATAGTGTCTTGATGTGTAAAATACATAAATTCAACTGCAAAATATTCCAATATAAAACAAATTTTAAAAGAGATTTAAACAAAGAATAAAGGTGTTATACATGTGTGTGTGTATATATATAATATTGGTTCTGGCAAGTGCAGTTTCATGTTCAGCATATATAAATACTATATATAATTATATATAAATATATTATATTTATTATAAATATATAAATATATTATATTGTATATTACATATGTATATATAATATATACATCTATAATATGCATATTATTTCTAATATATTATATCTAATATAATACATTAGTGTGCCGATCTGTGTCTCTATAAAAAAATAAAAAATAAAAAAAATAGCCACACATGGTTGCATGTGCCTACTTCGGAGACTGAGGCAGGAGGATCACATTAGCCTGGGAGTTCAAGGCCGCAGTGAGCTTTGACCATGCCACTGTACTCCAGCATGGGAGACAGAATGAGACCCTGTCTCTAAAAGCAACAAACAACAACAATAAATGCAAACACAGTAAATTGAAAGAATCTCTGAGAATACATGGTTACTAGATTTAGTAAACAGAAACTTCAAAACACTTCTTATAAATATGCTCAAAGAACTAAAATAAACTATGTTTTAAAAATTAGCTGAATGGCCGGGCGCGGTGGCTCAAGCCTGTAATCCCAGCACTTTGGGAGGCCGAGACGGGCGGATCACAAGGTCAGGAGATCGAGACCATCCTGGCTAACACGGTGAAACCCCGTCTCTACTAAAAAAATACAAAAAAATAGCCGGGCGAGGTGGCGGGCGCCTGTAGTCCCAGCTACTCGGGAGGCTGAGGCAGGAGAATGGCGTGAACCTGGGAGGCGGAGCTTGCAGTGAGCTGAGATCCGGCCACTGCACTCCAGCCCGGGAGACAGAGCGAGACTTCTTCTCAAAAAAAAAAAAAAAAAAAAAAAAAAAAAATAGCTGAATGTTTAACAATGTTTCATCAATAGAAAATATAACAAAAGAGGCAGAGAGTAAGAAAAAAAAAAGAAAAAGAGAAAAAGGAAGAACCAAATAGCAATTCTGGTGGTGTGAAAAAAATATAATAACTTTAACTAAAAATTATCTAGAGGGGATTGTAGAAGATTTGAGGTGAAAGAAAAAACTAGTGGGCCGAACACGGTGTCTCACGCGTGTAATCCCAGCACTTTGGGAGGCTGAGGTGGGAAGATCACCTGAGGTCAGGAGTTCGAGATAAGCCTGGGCAAAATGGTGAAACCCCATGTCTACTAAAAATACAAAAATTCACCAGGCATGGTGGTGGATGCTTGTAATCCCAGCTACTCGGGAGGCTGAGGCAGGAGAATCGCTTGAACCTGGGAGGTGGAGATTGCAGTGAGCCGAGATTGCAGTGAGCCGAGATTGCACCACTCCACTCCAGCCTGGGGACAAGAGTAAAACTCTGTCTCAAAAAATAAATAAATAAATAAATAAAAATAAAAATCAGCAACCTTGAAGACAGATTATTAACTTATTCAGTGTGAAAAAACGGAAAGAAAAAAGAATGTAAATTAAAAAAGTAACAGAGACTCAGGGACTCATGGAACATCATCAAGCTGAGATTCTTGTCATTGGAATCATGGAAGGAGAGGAGAGGGAAAATGGAAAAGATAATATATTTTTAAAAAATAATAGCACAAAATATCTCAAATTTGATTATATATATATATATATATATATATATATATATACTGCAAACCTCAATTAACAAAACTCAAAAAATTTTGTTCTTCACACTGAAATAAAACTATCATATGTAAAAGAAAAAGAGAAAATTTTGAAATCATTAAGAGTAAAAGGATTTATTCCTGATTTTTTTCACATAAAAGTGAAACTCGGAAGGATTAATAGCTGACTTCTCTTTAGAAACAATAGATGCCAGAAGGCAGATATTAAAAGAACAATTAGGAAAGATTATCAACAAATCTCAGGTAAAGTCTCAACATTCAGAAATGAATACATAGTTGTTTCAGTGAAGATTCCAAGTTCATTAGCTGAATTGTTTGTTTTTGTTCTCATTTCAGTGTAAATATTTTCTCCCACATCTAATTTGCTTAATATAAAAAATGTTTGACTTCTGAAACTGTGTTTGTTTTTAAAAATATGCCTGTCAAAGAAGAAATTACTACAGATTTAATTTAAAAATCTATAGATATGAAAATATATGTCTGGTACTATATTTCTTAATTTCACCAAACTTTCTTGTTAGCTAAATTTCATAGTAACCTGTTGGAGATGTTAGTCATTTGCAACGACTTTGTGCCTGTTTGCCTACCTACCTTTCATAGCTCTGCTGTGGTTTAAGGACTACTTTAACAATTATCAAGACTGGGCTGATAATAACATAATGCAAAGAGGCTTATTAAGTAAAAGGGAACTAACATCATACATGGATATACTTCCCGAATAAGTATTGAATAAAATAACATATCCTTTATGGAAAAATGTATAAAAATAACATTTCCCTTTATTTTTTGATGTCATGAGGGAAGAAAGTAGAAAATTATATTAGGTCATAAATCATATTGGGTAAAAAAAGTACCTTATGGGAGCAACAGTTGACATCCCGTGATGTCTAGCTTGAGGATGAAGGTAACACACAGAGGAAGGTAGGATGAATACAACTGCCGAGACTGTGCTATAGTCCTGTGCAAACAGCATTTGATTTTTTCTCTAACTCTGGACTTTTCAATTACATACACAGTTTCTGTTTCTTGCAACCAAACCCATGCCACTTGATATGCTTCTTGTAAAGGTCATGTCCTTTACAGGGGCCCCTCTCCCCTCTCCTATGCAGTCCTCATCAAGACCTAAGGAGGAGCGATTTCAAATAGAAAATACAACTCGTAACAAAAGGAAGTCAAAAGATTAGCCCAAAGGTTATCCACAGATGGCTTTTACCCAGGAGTTTTGGCTGAACTTAATCTGGTGCTGAAGGCTGCAAGTTGTATGCCATGTATAATATCCTGTCTAAACGTTGGTCTTCCTAAGTAGTTTGTAGTATCTGTGAGGGCAGTTGTAACGTATTATTTGGCTTGAATGTAATCCAAGAGTGCTAAGTAAATGCTTTGCATCCTAAAGATGCTCAGAAAATGAGAGCTGAATGCAAATAAATTTGGCTCCTGTTGTTTCCATTGCCCCATTTTCCAGAAGTTGGGAAGAAAAGACACTCCCCCTGAAACCATCCAGTTTTGAGATATAAAGTCCCTTGACTAGAATTCACTCCTGTAAGTCACCAGCAACAGTGCAGGGTATGGCCCAAAGTAGCTGCTCAAATAGTTGTCAAATAAATTTGCTTTCAATTTGAAACCACACACACACTCAAAAATGCCTTGTGGAATGCATACAGAACAGATTTATCTATGTGATATAGTTAACCTTCTAATTATACTTGTTTCACAGTTTCTTTTATTCTTCTGTGTTTTCCTATTTCAAAATATTGATGAAAATTTTGTTATGCTACACATATTTCTCATTACAGAAAAACTCCAAATAAAAAATATAATAATTATTATTTTTTTGAGACAGAGTCTCACTCTGTTACCCAGGCTGGAGTGCAGTGGTGCGATCTCGGTTCACTGCAAGCTCCGCCTCCAGGATCAAGCAATTCTCCTACCTCAGCCTCTCAAGAAGGTGGGATTACAGGTGCCCGCCCCCACATCTGGCATTTTTTTTTTTTTTTTTTTTGTATTTTTAGTAGAGACGGGGTTTCGCCATATTGGCGAAGCTGGTCTCCAACTCCTGACCTCAGGTGACCCACCCTCCTCGGCCTCCTAAAGTGTTGGGATTATAAGCGTGAGCCACTGCATCTGGCCATAAAGTTATCTAATATTGAAATCAGGCAAAGTGCCAAAGGGGTTTCACTAATCATTCGGAATTTATCTGTTATAGAATGGAGAGATGGTGACAGGACTTACTTTTAAGATTCTTTCATTTTCATTTAATTCCAATATCTGTATTAATTAAATTTTCATTTTTAAAGCTTTAGAATATAATTAAATAAGTTACAAAATGTATAGCATTTTAAAATATAAAATATGAGTGGGAAATATATCCTATTAGTTTTCAAAGTTTAAATAACATAACTATAATTTAAATAAAAAATTATATAATATAGAGTATTATAAAATGTGAGTGTAAAACACATATTCTGTTTGTTTTCGATAATAGTTTAAACAATATAATTATACTTTAGGTTGAATAATAGTTTCTTGACTGACTTGTGAATAAAACATGTTAAAAAATAACACATTAGTAAAAATGCTAAAAACAACATATTTAAAGGAAACGCAACAAAATCAACAAAGGATCGTTTTACATTCCTCTACTATAAATAATATGGTGTTGCACTAGGAATATCAAAGATAAACTTTATTTCTCCACAAATGTGACAAATTTTAAGTCATAAACTATACCCTAATTTGATATGTCAAAAAATAAAATTAAACAGCTAATCAGCGTTTCAGTTATTTTCAGAACATATTCTCCTCATACAAGTATAGAAAGGTAATATTAGTTCCAAATTTTATCTTGATGTTTGAATTCATTTATGAGAGATTTGTATTCAATTTAAATGAATAGAACATTTTTCTAGTAATATTGTCAGGTGGAAATCATGATTACAGAAGTACTTCGCAGATAGAAACAGTATTCCACAAAATTTCTTCACTACAAAGACATTCTGGGAATTCGTCTACAGATACCTGAGGAATGCAAGATGATTACAAAACAGGTATCTCTAGTTTAGGTAAGGCAAAGCTAAGTTTAGAAATTGTTACTTCCTCTTTTAGACACAGATATGCTCAGTATATCCTAGAAACTCTTCATAGATATTAACTGCTCCCAAACATAGAGAAAAGGAAGTGTATGCGTTCATCTGATTGGATTAAATGTTTTCTGAGCACTACCTAGATCAACTTTATATTTGGTTGTTGTATTTTCAGTTTCAGATCAATGAGGCTTACTCATCATTTTAAAAATATTCCTCTGCTTTTTGAAAGTTTCAGTGTCTTGTGACAGCTCTTATATTAAAGGTGGTACATGTTGTGAATGCACATAAATTTCAGCTTAAGTCTTAGCTGTGCCTTTTTGTTTTCAGCAATATCTGGTGAGTTGGTGGGGCTGTCTATGCAAAGTACACATGCATAGAGATTTTGAGGCTTTCCTAAGAAAACTCATTGGAAGGGAAGAAGGCCCCAGGCAGAAAAGAAGGTTGTCTGAATAATAAAGCCTTGGTTGGCTTTATTAGAAAATATGTTGGAATAGATCAGTTATCTGAGCCTCTCTCCTCTAAATCCAAGGGAAAGGGAAGACTGTCAGCAAAAAGAGAAAATTGTGTCAACAAAATGGTACATCTCAGCACCAAATTACAAAGTTTTGATAGTTTTTAAGCATACTCCCTTACTGAAGAATTAATAAAGCACTCTCCTCTTTTATTCCACCTGAGAAGAACTTATGGCTATTTCTCATGCAGCTGGGGAGCTGTCTGGGACACCATGAATGAGGTGCTGTTCAGTGAAAGAAACAACATGTCCAGGAGGCCGCAGTAACTTCAGAGGGCGTTTCCCAGTGAACTCACTTCCCAGTGAGTGGACAGAGTGACAGCACCCATGAGAATTGGCAGTCTCAGGCAAAGGAGGCCACTCTGTGTATTTGTTCTACATGTGAGACAGTCTAGAAAATTCAAAATACTTAGACAGAAAAAACAGGGAGCAGAAAGCAGGCCGATGTTCTACGTAAGCCAGTGAGGACAAGGGCCAGAGGAATGTAAGTTATTCCTGTTAATGGTGCCCCATAGGCTGGTGAGGCCTGTGGAAACTCTACTAGCAGCAGTGGTGCTATTCTGAATATATTTTGTCAGAAATGTGAATTACACATGTGTATTTCCACCTCCTTTGAGAATTATACATTATGTATGGATATTTTGTATCCATACCTAATTTGCTTTTTGGAGGGGTCAAACACACATCTGTATTTTATCAGTTTACACACACTAAGCAAAGCTCATGTCATGTTCCTGTTTAATCTCTGCCTTCACATTCCCATGTTATGTTTCTGTCAACAGTACGCACTTTCTCTGCCTCAAGAACTATAACCTCTAAGCTGCATATTATACCTCTTGTTGTTTCTCCCAAATCGAAATCACATTCAGATTACTTTCAGTTTATCTAAATCAATGTCCTCATATAGACACAACCATGCTGATGCAGGTAATAGGCACATTTCTAAATATTTTGTAACAGTTTCATTCTATTTTATAAATAGTAAGTAAATAGATTCAAGTGTTGAGTCAATCAGTACCTGAAAGTTAAAACATAATTTAGTGTTCAGAAATTTTCCTGAAATAATTTTCCTAGCATATGAACAAGATTATGTTTAATAATAAAACCATTTACAAATAAAATATGGTTTTTCACATGCAGTTGTTACTATAAATTCTTTTTGAGTATTTAAACTAGATTTAATAAAATTGCATATATTTGATGTCCAAAAATCAAATAGGGTATGTACTTTAAGAAAATTCCACAGGATATATTACAATGTGACCTTTTTTATTGTATATGTAATAACATACACAATACAAGAATAAACTAGAGACCATAACCAAGAGATTTTCTCTGCATAATAAATTTCAGGCAGTGTTTGTTATTCTTACTCTAAGCAGATTTGTAGGCAGAATAACTGGCCCCCAAAATATGTCCTAATTTCCAGAAGTTAATTATGTTTCCTTACATGGCAAAAGGAACTTTGCAGATGTGATTACAGGTACGTACCTTTACATGGGACATTGTGTTGGATTATCCAATGGCATCAACGGAATCACAAGGATCTTTAAAAGTGAAAGACGCAAGCAGAACAGAGACAAGAGATCTGCTAACTACAGAAAAAAAAAAAAAAAAGGCAGGATGAAATGCAAAACTGTTGCATTTTGAGGAGGAGAAAGGGGATCAAGGAATTCTGGAGGCTTCTAAAAACTGAAAACCATAAGGAACCCAATTCTCCCATAGAGTCCCAGAAGAGGAAGGCAGCCCTACATTCATTTTGCCTTCATTTTATCTTCATTTCAATCCAGTGAAACCATATTGGGCTTCTAACAAACAAAACTAATCTAAAAGAAGAGATTTTTGTTTTCTTAAGCCAGTAAGTTTCTGAAAAGTGTTTATAACAGCAGTAGAAAACTAATAAAGAAATAAAATAATTACCATAGAAAGATTTAGATTTTTTTCTTCAATTAGCATATTGTACTATCATATAGTACATATCTAGTAAAAATACCCCACCCCATCCTGCCATGAATGTCATTATCTTCTAAGTTTAATGAGGTGAAGCATTTGGGAAATGATCTTATTCACAAGTGGTCTCAACTTTTCATTTTCACATGATTGTCAGTCAATACTGCTCTCAATAAAAACACACTGAATTTGGATCAAATTCTAACAGTATGTTGATCTCTTTGGGTTGTCACTTATTTTAACTAATCTTTGCAAAATTTGTTCAATTTCTTTCTTAAAAATACACTCTACCAAAATAATTGTTCTTCTTGCCAGAACAGAGAACAGAGATTTTGAGATGTATTTCAGAGATTTTGAGATGTATTCTCCTTATCAGAACAGAGAACTTGAGAACATCTCAAGTTTATGGAGTAAATATTAAAATAGTGTGCTGTTTCATCATATTTTAAACATATTTTCTTTTCATGTGGAGATAGCTTTGCTATATGTACCTCACATTAGTTTCCCAATACACTAGCTTCTATTAACCTTCCTTTAACACAGATTTGAAACCTAAAAGCTACATTTTCAAGATGCCCTTTTAACAAAGCTCCTGAATGTAAATTCGATCCACCTTTTTGATGACAGGCAGCAAAATGTGAAAGGCGAGAGTTAAGCAGAAACCATCTTCCTGTGGTTGCTAATGGCAATTGATAACCAAGAAGTGTGAGGGTCCCCTACAGTCGGGTTGAAGGGTCCAATCTGCAGCTTCCTAGGTGTTGATAAGCAGAGGGGGTCTAGCATCTTGATCTGATGGTTTATCCCTGGATTGCAGCACAAAAAGCACATTTTCCAGCCTCTAGAATGTTGGTCTGTTTCGGCAAAGACAGGGGCTCTTGTTTCTGGCATATTTCCTTTTTAGGTCTGGGTATTATCCAGTAGACCCAACTTCAAAACTGTTCTTTCAGCCTTTCAGCTCCAGCAGTGCTCTGGTAAGCAGTTTCCTGCACGTAATTTCTTCATGTTTAAATATGCCTAGAGTGGTTGCTGTTTTCTGAACTGAACTCTGACTTGTAGAGGAGTCCATTCAGAAAATCTAAAGGCACATTATCCATTTAAAAAAAAAAAAGTCTGTATTATTTGTGACAGAAAGCCTATGTCTTCTCTATTATTAAATGGAAAGTTAATTGTAAGGCAATTACAGCACCTTAATTACCAGACATCTGCATCTACAAATTCATGCACATAATGTTTCTGATAATTTGAATGCTTATATTCATTTCAGGGGCAGAGTTATACATATGCCTTTCATCATTCTAAAAATTATACCAAGTAAAAGAATGGTAATTTTTAACAGGTGTCTTATTCAAGTATCCTTCTGCTTATTTAAAAGGAAAAAATCACAAATCAATGTATATATGTATCTACACATATATGTTATGTAGTGATATAAATATCTATGTGTAGATACATACAGATATATGTGTGTGTGCATAGAAAGATAAAATGAGAGAAGGAGAAGAGAGATATACTAAATTTGAAATGAAAATTGGGTTTGCACTTCATCTTCTTTTTCTGAGTTATGGAGCATAAATGTAATATATTGGAGCATATAATGTAATATATCTTTATCTGAAATATCAATATAAAAAATACCAAAAGGGATTGTTTATGAATATTCTGGTTCAATCCATTTATAATCAATTGTGTTAGTACTTCCCAACTTTAATGACATTTTCTTCCAGGAGTTAGTCTTTTATTTGAGTGGAGATTTATGAAACCTCTTGTATACAGTCATTATAGCTGTGACCACCTTCTCACTGCAGCCCTGTCATTTAGTTTTCCTGCATTATTAACTGGGCAAGGCACTGTATATGGTAATTATGTTCTCAATAATGGAACCTACTCAGCACACATTTAGCATTCATTCAGAGTCACTCTTCTTGAATTTTAACATGAAGGAATATGCAAATAGGTGAGCACAGTGAACTGACCCTGCAAAATGAAGCTGTTATTGCACAGATGATATTTTTAAATCTCAAAAACATTATGCAGTTAAATAATATAACCTTTTTTATATATCTTATTCAGGTGTATGTATTTTTGAATTTAACTTTCAAATCAAGGCCAAAACATTAATTTCTGGGGAGAGATATTTTTTATTTACTTACTTCATTCCTTAAGAAGTAAGATATTTCAAATACTAGCATTGTCTCTGTACTGATTTTGAATATATTTTTCAAATAATTAGAAATATTACAAGAGAAGTTTCAACAAAAAAAAGTTCTTGCAATATTGTGAGATCCTAACAATAAATAGGCAAAAATTCTGTTATATCAACAATGAGGCCAAAAACAGTGATTTTCCTTTTATGTGTGTTGTGTTACGTAAAAAACAAATGATAAGTAAAAGTGATCAATTTAAAGCACAATTTATTCGTTCACTTCCTTGAACATAAGTTTTAAGATATAATAATCCGCAAAATTTTGAGAGTTTACACTAACATCTTCAGAAGCTGTTTTATGATTTTCAAAGTATTTCTTAAGAATAAAATTTTGGGCCGGGCGCGGTGGCTCAAGCCTGTAATCCCAACACTTTGGGAGGCTGAGACGGGCGGATCACGAGGTCAGGAGATCGAGACCATCCTGGCTAACACGGTGAAACCCCGTCTCTACTAAAAATACAAAAAACTAGCCGGGCGAGGTGGCGGGCGCCTGTAGTCCCAGCTACTCCGGAGGCTGAGGCAGGAGAATGGCGTAAACCCGGGAGGCGGAGCTTGCAGTGAGCTGAGATCAGGCCACTGCACTCCAGCCCGGGCGACAGAGCAAGACTCCGTCTCAAAAAATAATAATAATAATAATAATAATAAAATAACATAAAATAAAATTTTGTTGTTTTTGTTTAGTTGCTGTTTTTAACTGCCTAAACTGGTAACACATTGTTGAAAAGAAGGCCTGTTCTTATGACTCGGTTGCATAAAAACCTCAAACTTTCAGTATTAATTCAACAAAGACCATTTTGTTTGGTGATATTTATATTTAAGAAGGATAAATGCAAGATTATAAAATGTACTACCGTGATCACTATTAGTTATATTACTTAATTACTTTGTTTCTCCTATATACTGTAAAGTCTTCTTAAGTAATATAATCCCTGAACAGACCAATAATGAGCTCCAAAATTTAATTAATAATAAAAAGCCTGCCAAGCAAAAAAAGCCCATGACCAGACAGATTCACAGCTAAATTCTACCAGATGTATGAAGAAGAGATGGCAGCACTTCTAAAGAACTGTTCCAAAAAATTGAGGAGGAAGTCATTCTATGAGACCAGCATCATCCTGATATCAAAACCTTTCAGAGACACAACAGAGAAAGGAAACTTCAGGTCAATATCCTTGATGAACATAAATGCAAAAATTCTCAACAAATATTAGCCAACGAAATAGAGCAGAAAATTAGTCTACTATGATCAAATAGGCTTTATCCCTGGGATGAAAGTTTGTTTCAACATATGAAAATCAATTAATGTGATTCATTACATAAACAGAACTATAAACAAAAAAACAACATGATTATTTCAATAGACACAGAGAAGTATTTCAATAAAATTAAACATCTCTTTATGTTAAAAATTCTCAACAAACTAGACATTGAAGAAACGTACTTTAAAATAATAAGAGCCACCTTTGACAAATGCACAGCCAACATCATGCTGACCATTCAAAAATGGTCCAGCATTTTTTCGTTTCCAGCAAAAGCTGGAAACATTCCCCTTGAAAACTGAAGCAAGACAAGGGTGTGCTTTCTCACCACTTCTATTCCATATAGTATTGGAAGTCCTGGCAGAAGCAATCAGGCAAGAGAAAGAAATAAAATACATCTACATAGAAAGAGAGGAAGTAAAAGTACTCCTGTTTGCAGACAATATGGTTCTATACATAGAAAACCCCTTAGTCTTTGCCCAAAAGCGCCTTGATATAATAAACAACTTCAGAAAATTTCAGTATATAAAATAAATGTAAAAAATCACTAATATTTTTATACAACATCGACATCCAAGCTGACAGCCAAATCGAGAACACAATCCCATTCACTACAGCCACAAAAAGAATGAAATACCTAGGAATATAGTGAACCAAGGAGGTAAAACACCTCTACAATGAGAATTACAAAACACTGCTCAAAGAAATGAGAGATGATGCCAACAAATGGAAGAACAATCCATGTTCATGGATGGGAAGAATCAATATTGTCAAAATAGCCATATTGCCCAAAGTAGTTAATAGATTCAGTGCTGTTCTTATCAAAGTATTTTTGATATTCTTCACTGAATTAGAACAAACTATTTTAAAATTCATATAGAACTAGTAAAGAGACCTTATGGCCAAGACAATCCTAAGCAAAAACACAAAGCTTGAGATATCACATTACCTGACTTTAAACTATACTGCAAGGCTACAGTAACCAAAATAGCCTGTTACTGGTACCTAAATAGACACACAGACCAGTGGAATAGAACGGAGAGCCCAGAAAAGATACTGCAGACCCACAACCATCTGATGCTTGACAAAGTTGACAAAAACAACTAATGGGGAAGACTCCCTATTAAATAAATGGTGCTGGGATAACTGGCTAGCCATAAGCAGAAGACTGAAACTGGATCTCTCACTTACACCATTTACAAAAATCAATTCAAAATGGAATAAAGACTTAAATGTAAAACCTCAAACTATAAAAGCCTGGAAAAAAATCTAGGCGATACCATTCTGGACACATGACCTGACAAAGATTTCATGATGAATATACTGAAAGCAACTGCAACAGAAACAAAAATTGACAAAGGAGACCTAATTAAACTAAAGAGCTTCTACACAGAAAAGTAATCCATCAGCAAAATAAACAGAAAACCTACAGAATGGGAGAAAATACTTACAAACTATGCACCTAAGAAAGGCCTAATATGCAGACTCTATAAAAAACTTAAACATATTTACAAGAGAAAAACAACCCCATTAAAAAGTGGGCAAAGAACATAAGAGACAATTCAAAAACAGACACGTATGGGGCAAAATTTATATGAAAAACAGTTCAACATCACTAATTATTAGAGATACACAAATCTAAACCTCAATGAGATACCATCTGACACTAGTCACCCGCTATTTTTAAAAAGTCAAATGTAACAGATGCTTGCAAAGTTGTGGAGGAAAGGGAACACTTATACACTGCTGAAGGGAATGTAAATTAGTTAAACCATCGTGGAAAGCAGTATGGAAATACTTCAAAGAGCTAAAAGTAGGACTACTATTCAACCCAGCAATCCCATTACTGGGTATATATTCAGAGAAATACAAATCATTCTACCATAAAGACACATGCATCTGAATGTTCTTTGAGGCACTATTCACAATAGCAAAGACATGGAATCAACCTAAATGCCCATCAATGGTAGACAAATGATATGGTTTGGCTCTTTGTCCCCACCCAAATTTCATGTTGAATTGTAATCCCCACATGTCAGAGGAGGGGCCTGGTAGGAAGTGACTGAATCACGGGAACAAACTTCCCTCATGCTGTTCTCGTGATGAGTGAGTCCTCAGATCTGAAGTGTGGTACTTCCCTCCTTTCTCTCTTTCTTTCCTGGTTTGTCATGAGAAGATGTGCCTCTCTTCTCTTTCACCTTCTGCTATGATCAAAAATTTCCTGAGGCCTCCTCAGTCATGCAAACTGTGAGCCAATTAAATCTATTTTTTAAATAAATTACCTGATCTCAGGTAGTTCTTTACAGCAGTGTGAGAACAGACTAATACAACTAGATAAAGAAAATGTGGTACATACACACCATGGAATACGGTGCAGCCATAAGAAAACCAAGACAATGTTTTAGCAGCAACATGGATGCAGCCGGAGGCCATTATCCTAAGCAAACTAACACATGAACACAAAACTAAATACTGCATGTTCTCACTTATAAGTGGGAGTTAAACATCAAGTATATATGTACACAAAGAAGAGAAAAACAGACACTGGGCCTACTTGAGGGTGGAGGGTGGGAGCAAGGTGAAGATAAAAAAAATTACCTATTAGTTACTATGCTTATTATCTGGGTGTGAAAATAATCTGTATACCAAACACCCATGACATGCAATTTACCTATAATAAACCTGCATATGTAATATTGAACCTAAAATAAAAATTTTAAAGAAGATAAATAATATCAATTTTAGCATGTCCAAATAACCAGCCTTTAGAATGTCCCAACTCCAGGAACATTGAGCTGGCAAAGTCAATGATCAATTAACATTAGTGGACTTGGCAACCACAAAGCAGCAAATCAGACTGAAGAATGAAAAGACAAACTATTGAAATAAAGTCGTGGATTAGACAGATGAATCATTCAACAATAATACATGAAGCCATTATATTAAAAAGATTCAAATGAAGTATTAAAAAAGAAAATCTTTTGAGCCTTAAAATGTTTAAAAATTAGTAGATGAATTAAAGAGGATAGTCAAAGTTAGTAAGTCATTGACAACTAGAATGACTAAGTGGAGGAAATATTACAAAGAATTGAACATGAGTATAAATAGGCTGCAATGATAAATAAAACAAGAGGGAATTAGAGGATATATTCAGACGTTTACCATTCTTGTCCCTCAAGATACCTACCTTATACATAATATGATTAATATAGCTTTTCTTCGTTCTTTCAGGTATGAGAATATCCTATACCTTTGCCCAGTGTGTTACATAAATTTCACATTTTCAGTTGCACAATATTCAATAAAGACAATGAATGATAAGCATATTCTTCTTGCTGTATGTGCTGCAAATCTTGATTAATAATGACTTAGTAATATTATAATCATAAGCACTTTTATGCACATAATTGTCATTTTTTTCTGTTTAATAATGTTGAAAACAAATTTCAAGACAAGGACCCAATAAAAAGTAAAACAATATTTGTTATTTTATCCTTCTGATTATATATATTGCTGTTATTTTCCTGGAGATATGACTATATACTTGAAACAAAAAAAACTAAACGAGAAGAATATCTTATATGATAACATGTCCAATATTTTAGTTTTATGTCATGAGAAACTAAAATGTTGCTTCACTAAATGGCTCTGTTCTGTTTCCTCTCTCTGAATTAGATAGGAGTCCTAGTATCTTGCAAATGATTCACAATTTAAAAAATTGCTTAGAGATATGATAGTACCATTATTAATTAACTTAGAGAAGAGTACATTAAGATAGCTATTTTAGAATAGTGTCTATCCCAAAAATCTTATTAGTAATAATAAATAATTCACAGTTATTCGAAACCAAGATAACTTGACAAAATTTAGAAGTACTTGTTTTTATACATGATGTCAACATGTAGCTAGCATTTAGAACAAGAATCAGCAGATTGTTTTTTGAAAAACCAAATAATGCTTATTTCAGACTTTGAGTGCCAGAAGTCTCTGTTGCAATTCTACATTGCTATTGTCACTAGAAAGCAGTTGTAGATAATAATTAAGCAAATAGGCATAGTTGTTTTTATGTAAAAGTTTATATACAGACATAGGCAGTGAACTGTATTTTGCCAACTCCTGATTGAGAGAATGTCCAGTTGTCCAACAGATTGGTTATTTGTTGTATATTTTCATGAGACTTAAGGGAAATTAAATTTTAATTTATTATAAAATAATCGCTTACAATTTTAGCTACTGTTTCTAAGGTTTTTTTTTTTCTTTTTTTTCTCGTGTGAGTTTTCCATTTATTCATTCACTCATTAATTCATCCAACAAACATTTATTGAGCTTTCATTGTGTACTAAGTCCTCTGCTAAACATTGAGATATAATTGAACAGTCTCATGGTGCCTACCCACAAGGAGCTATGATTTAGGGAGGTACAAACACATATTAAAAAATAATAATAATAATTAATGAATATCAATTGCTGATCGGTTCTTCGAGGACAAAATTCTAGGGGATTAGATAACAGTTGGCCTGTTTGGTTTAGAGATTAGTGGGAGGGAATAATGACATAATTATTTGAAACACTGGGCCCTCATATCACATAAACTACATTTGTATTTATTATATATAAATATATGTATATATTTTTCTACAGCATAACATGGTGTCCATTAGGAGGTGGAAAGATTATTATATATTCATTGTTTTATTTTATTTATGTAACATTGTTAGAATGACATTCTTCAAAAATCATCTAATTTTATATCATTATTATAACATACATTTGGGGAAACTGCAAAAGACAAGAGACATACAATAGACTCATATTTAAATCTATAGTTACACAACCAATCTTAGTTATTTCAATTTGCCAGAGCTTCCTTTGGTGACCCCTTAGTCCTAGGTGAAACACATAGCTGAATTCCTATTAGGTCTTTGACTGGAGTTGGAGACCTTTAGCCTTCTAAAGGCTAAGCTGTTACTTTTCAGATTGATGAGTACCAGAAGTTGATGGCAGAAAGTAATTCTGAAAAGTGATCCATTTGATGTTGCCATCTAAATGTGAATGTGCCAGAGGACAATGAGCTTATTCAGTGCTATATAAAATATAGTCATCTACATGTTCACAGAAGAAAAAAATATCTATAGTCTAGCACACTAACATTTTATGACTGTAAATCAACGATTTATGTTGACTTGGTGAGAGGAAAACTATTCATCTTTAACATGTCCCATATTGTCTTCCCTTGTAGCTACAGTTCTCTAATCTATATCATGTGATACAATTTAGTATACGAGCTTTTCAAAAGAATTATATTATTTTCCAGGTCTGGTTTTAAAAGACTCATTCATTATATTGCTAATTGTCCACTTACAATAGTGTCCTGGTAAATGCTATTAATTTCCATAAATAAATGTCAATCAATGGAAAGTAAAAATTACATGTAAAAGAACGAAATATTCCTTTTAGTTTCCATCATCTAGAGCAGCAGGAGGAGACTACATATAAAGGGAAATATGAGGGCACCTTACAGTGATGTAATATTTCTAAGCTTTAGCCAACACAATTACTGTCAGTCAAATGAGGCAAATGTGTAAAAAAATTGTAGACTCTGTTGACACTGACTACTAGAGCACAGGAGCCACAGCAAATAATGTTTTATGTCTTAAACACTCAAACACACTTCCCCTGTCAAAAATTTTAAAAACTATTTTTTTTTTCCTTCAGTTTCAAGTCAGATATTTTGAGAGAGCTGGATTTGCCTGGTTTCCTAATCAACAGCATATACATTAGAAAGAAGCAGCATGATTTGATAAAATGAAAACTAGTTACAGTAAAAAATGTTTGGTTCAAGTCTTAGATCTACCACTTATGGGTTTAGTGGTTTTAAGCCAAGTTATTTAATTGTTTTGTACCTGAGTTTCTTCACATGTAAGGAGTGAATGTAAAATATCAGAGGTTTTTTTGAAGACCAAATAATAAAAATAGAACTAAAATAACTTATTGTAATGATCACTAATAATGAAATTTGTCACAAATGAAATATACATAAATTGTATATGTATAATAAAATACCTTTGTATTTTTAAAACTTTTCTCTCTTATATAACTTATATAATGATACATTTTATTTTTAAAATTACTTATTTTCCCAGTTACAAACATGAAAGGATTATAACTATTTTATTAATTCAGTAAATTTTGGATTCATTAAATATTTACTGAGCACCAGGCCAGCCTGATGGCTCACGCCTGTAATCCTAGCACTTTGGGAGACTGAGGTGGGCAGATCACGAGGTCAGGAGATCGAGACCACCCTGGTTAACACAGTGAAACCCCGTCTCTAATAAAAACACACACAAAAAAATTAGCCAGGTGTGGTGGTGGGGACCTGTAGTCCCAGCTACTCGGGAGGCTGAGGCAGGAGAATGGCATGAACCCAGGAGGTGGAGCTTGCAGTGAGCTGAGACAGCACCACTGCACTCCAGCCTGGGTGATAGAGCAAGACTCCGTTTCAAAAAAAAAAAAAAATTTACTGAGCACCCACTGTGTCCCACTCACTCTTTTAAGCAATGGGATACATTAATAATTGTTACAAATATATTGAAGTCTTTGATTTATTTTTTATATTTTTCATAATATAAATTCATATTAGAATATGCAGAAAATTACACAAATGTTCAACCAATGCCCATTTGCTCTCCACCTTTGATTTAAATGTGATAGACTCGGTCAATAGTTGTTTTATACATACTCATATAAACATACAAATACACATATGTACTGATATCTGAATCACTCTGAAATAGCTCATTAATGCCATGACAATTCACTCTTTAATCATTCAGCCTGTCACCTAAAAATTCACCAACATAACAACTCCTAGGAAAATTAACAATAAATCTATAATATTATTTAATACATGGTCTACTTCACATTTTCTCATGTGTCCCCAGAATGTTTTTATAGATTTAAAAAAAAATTATTATTATACATTCAGTTCTAGGGTACATATACACAACGTGCAGGTTTGTTACATATATATAAATGCCATGTTGGTGTGCTGCACCCATTAACTCGTCATTTACATTAGGTATATCTCCTAATGTTATCCCTTCGCCCTTCCCCTGCCCCACGACAGGCCCCAGTGTGTGATGTTCCCCACCCTGTGTCCAAGTGTTCCCATTGTTCAATTCCTACCTATGAGCGAGAACATGTGGTGTTTGGTTTTCTGTCTTTGTGATCGTTTGCTCAGAATGATGGTTTCCAGCTTCATCCATGTCCGTACAAAGGACACAAACTCATCCTTTTTTATGGCTGCATAGTATTGCATGGTGTATACGTGCCATATTTTCTTAATCCAGTCTATCACTGATGGACATTTGGGTTGGGTCCAGGTCTTTGCAATTGTGAATAGTGCCACAATAAACATGTGTGTAAATGTGTCTTTAGAGCAGCATGATTTATAGTCCAGAATGGGAGAACATTTTTACAATCTACCCATCTGACAAAGGGCTAATATCCAGAATCTACAAAGAACATAAACAAATTTACAAGAAAAAATCAAACAACCCTATTAAAAAGTGGGCAAAGGATATGAGCATACACTTCTCAAAAGAAGACATTTATGCAGCCAACAGACACATGAAGAAATGCTCATCATCACAAGCCATCAGAGAAATGCGAATCAAAACCACAATGAGATACCATCTCACACCAGTTAGAATGGAGATTATTAAAAAGTCAGGAAACAACAGGTGCTTATGGAGAAATAGGAACATTTTACACTGTTGATGGGACTGTAAACTAGCCATTGTGGAAGGCAGTGTGGCAGTTCCTCAAGGATCTAGAACTAGAAATACCATTTGACCCAGCCATTCCATTACCGGGTTAGATTTTTAAAAATGAGTATTAAAATTGCTTAACCCTGCCCTACTAGGTTGGGGAAGTTCTCCTGGATGATATCCTGAAGAGTGTTTTCCAACTCGGTTCCATTTTCCCCCTCACTTTCAGGCACCCCAATCAGACGTAGATTTGGTCTTTTTACGTAATCCCATACTTCTTGCAGGCTTTGCTCATTTCTTTTTCTTCTTTTTTCTTTTGGTTTCTCTTCTCGCTTCATTTCATTCATTTGATCTTCAATCACTGATACTCTTTCTTCCAGTTGATCGAGTCGGTTACTGAAGCTTGTGCATTTGTCACGTATTTCTCGTGTCATGGTTTTCATCTCTGTCATTTCGTTTATGATCTTCTCTGCATTAATGAGTCTAGCTGTCAATTCTTCCACTCTTTTTTCAAGATTTTTAGTTTCTTTGCGCTGGGTACGTAATTCCTCCTTTAGCTCTGATAAGTTTGATGGACTGAAGCCTTCTTCTCTCCTCTCGTCCAAATCATTCTCTGACCAGCTTTGATCCATTGCTGGCGATGGGCTGCGCTCCTTTGCAGGGGGAGATGCGCTCTTATTTTTTGAATTTCCAGCTTTTCTGCCCTGCTTCTTCCCATCTTTGTGGTTTTATCTGTCTCTGCTCTTTGATGGTGGTGACGTACTGATGGGGTTTTGGTATAGGTATCCTTCCTGTTTGATAGTTTTCCTTCTGACAGTCAGAAGGACGGTCTGTTGGTCTGTTGGAGATTGCTTGAGGTCCACTCCAGACCCTGTTTGCCTGGGTATCAGCAGCAGAGGTTGCCGAAGATAGAATATTGCTGAACAGCGAGTGTACCTGTCTGATTCTTCCTTTGGAAGTTTCCTCTCAGGGGTAGGGCAGGCCAACATTCAAATTCAGGAAATACAGAGAACGCCACAAAGATACTCCTCCAGAAGAGCAACTCCAAGACACATAATTGCCAGATTCACCAAAGTTGAAATGAAGGAAAAAATCTTAAGGGCAGCCAGAGAGAAAGGTCGGGTTACCCACAAAGGGAAGCCCATCAGACTAACAGCAGATCTCTCGGCAGAAACTCTACAAGCCAGAAGAGAGTGGGGGCCAATATTCAACGTTCTTAAAGAAAAGAATTTTAAACCCAGAATTTCATATCCAGCCAAACTAAGTTTCATAAGTGAAGGAGAAATAAAATTCTTTACAGATAAGCAAATGCTTAGAGATTTTGTCACCACCAGGCCTGCCTTTCAAGAGACCCTGAAGGAAGCCCTAAACATGGAAAGGAACAACCGGTACCAGCCATCGCAAAAACATGCCAAATGTAAAGACCATCGAGGCTAGGAAGAAACTGCATCAACTAACGAGCAAAATAACCAGTTAATATCATAATGGCAGGATCAAGTTCACACATAACAATATTAACCTTAAATGTTAATGGACTAAATGCTCCAATTAAAAGACACAGACTGGCAAACTGGATAAAGAGTCAAGACCCATCAGTCTGCTGTATTCAGGAGACCGATCTCACATGCAGAGACATACACAGGCTCAAAATAAAGGGATGGAGGAAGATCTACCAAGCAAATGGAGAACAAAAAAAAGCAGGGGTTGCAATCCTAGTATCTGATAAAACAGACTTTAAACCATCAAAGATCAAAAGAGACAAAGAAGGCCATTACATAATGGTAAAGGGATCAATTCAACAGGAAGAGCTAACTCTCCTAAATATATATGCACCCAATACAGGAGCACCCAGATTCATAAAGCAAGTCCTTAGAGACTTACAAAGAGACTTAGACTCCCATACAATAATAATGGGAGACTTCAACACTCCGCTGTCAACATTAGACAGATCAACGAGACAGAAAGTTAACAAGGATATCCAGGAATTGAACTCATCTCTGAACCAAGCGGACCTAATAGACATCTATAGAACTCTCCACCCCAAATCAACAGAATATACATTCTTCTCAGCACCACATCGCACTGATTCCAAAATTGACCACATAATTGGAAGTAAAGCACTCCTCAGCAAATGGAAAAGAACAGAAATTATAACAAACTGTCTCTCAGACCACAGTGCAATCAAACTAGAACTCAGGACTAAGAAACTCAATCAAAACCGCTCAACTACATGGAAACTGAACAACCTGCTCCTGAATGACTACTGGGTACATAACGAAATGAAAGCGGAAATAAAGATGTTCTTTGAAACCAATGAGAACAAAGATACAACATACCAGAATCTCTGGGACACATTTAAAGCAGTGTGCAGAGGGAAATTTATAGCACTAAATGCCCACAAGAGAAAGCAGGAAAGATCTAAAATTGACACTCTAACATCACAATTAAAAGAACTAGAGAGGCAAGAGCAATCACATTCAAAAGCTAGCAGAAGGCAAGAAATAACTAAGATCAGAGCCGAACTGAAGGAGATAGAGACGCAAAAAACCCTCCAAAAAATCAATGAATCCAGGAGTTGGTTTTTTGAAAAGATCAACAAAATTGACAGACTGCTAGCAAGGCTAATAAAGAAGAAAAGAGAGAGGAATCAAATAGATGCCATAAAAAAATGATAAACGGGATATCACCACTGACCCCACAGAAATACAAACTACCATCAGAGAATACTATAAATGCCTCTACGCAAATCAACTAGAAAATCTAGAAGAAATGGATAATTTCCTGGACACTTACACTCTCCCAAGGCTAAACCAGGAAGAAGTTGAATCCCTGAATAGACCAATAGCAGGCTCTGAAATTGAGGCAATAATTAATAGCCTACCCACCAAAAAAAGTCCAGGACCAGATGGATTCACAGCTGAATTCTACCAGAGGTACAAGGAGGAGCTGGTACCATTCCTTCTGAAACTATTCCAATCAATAGAAAAAGAGGGAATCCTCCCTAACTCATTTGATGAGGCCAACATCATCCTGATACCAAAGCCTGGCAGAGACACAACAAAAAAAGAGAATTTTAGACCAATATCCCTGATGAACATTGATGCAAAAATTCTCAATAAAATACTGGCAAACCGGATTCAGCAGCACATCAAAAAGCTTATCCACCATGATCAAGTGGGCTTCATCCCTGGGATGCAAGGCTGGTTCAACATTCGCAAATCAATAAACGTAATCCAGCATATAAACAGAACCAAAGACAAGAACCACATGATTGTCTCAATAGATGCAGAAAAGGCTTTTGACAAAATTCAACAGCCCTTCATGCTAAAAACGCTCAATAAATTCGGTATTGATGGAACGTACCTCAAAATAATAAGAGCTATTTATGACAAACCCACAGCTAATATCATACTGAATGGGCAAAAACTGGAAAAATTCCCTTTGAAAACTGGCACAAGACAGGGTTGCCCTCTCTCACCACTCCTATTCAACATAGTGTTGGAAGTTCTGGCTAGGGCAATCAGGCAAGAGAAAGAAATCAAGGGTATCCAGTTAGGAAAAGAAGAAGTCAAATTGTCCCTGTTTGCAGATGACATGATTGTATATTTAGAAAACCCCATCGTCTCAGCCCAAAATCTCCTTAAGCTGACAAGCAACTTCAGCAAAGTCTCAGGATACAAAATTAATGTGCAAAAATCACAAGCATTCTTATACACCAGTAACAGACAAGCAGAGAGCCAAATCAGGAATGAACTTCCATTCACAATTGCTTCAAAGAGAATAAAATACCTAGGAATCCAGCTTACAAGGGATGTAAAGGACCTCTTCAAGGAGAACTACAAACCACTGCTCAGTGAAATCAAAGAGGACACAAACAAATGGAAGAACATACCATGCTCATGGATAGGAAGAATCAATATCGTGAAAATGGCCATACTCCCCAAGGTTATTTATAGATTCAATGCCATCCCCATCAAGCTACCAATGAGTTTCTTCACAGAATTGGAAAAAACTGCTTTAAAGTTCATATGGAACCAAAAAAGAGCCCGCATTGCCAAGACAATCCTAAGTCAAAAGGACAAAGCTGGAGGCGTCACGCTACCTGACTTCAAACTATACTACAGGGCTACAGTAACCAAAACAGCATGGTACTGGTACCAAAACAGAGATATAGACCAATGGAACAGAACAGAGTCCTCAGAAATAATACCGCACATCTACAGCCATCTGATCTTTGACAAACCTGAGAGAAACAAGAAATGGGGAAAGGATTCCCTATTTAATCAATGGTGCTGGGAAAATTGGCTAGCCATAAGTAGAAAGCTGAAACTGGATCCTTTCCTTACCCCTTATACGAAGATTAATTCAAGATGGATTAGAGACTTAAATGTTAGACCTAATACCATAAAAACCCTAGAAGAAAATCTAGGTAGTACCATTCAGGACATAGGCATGGGCAAGGACTTCATGTCTAAAACACCAAAAGCAACGGCAGCAAAAGCCAAAATTGACAAATGGGATCTCATTAAACTAAAGAGCTTTTGCACAGCAAAAGAAACTACCATCAGAGTGAACAGGCAACCTACAGAATGGGAGAAAATTTTTGCAACCTACTCATCTGACAAAGGGCTAATATCCAGAATCTACAAAGAACTCAAACAAATATACAAGAAAAAAACAAACAACCCCATCAAAAAGTGGGCAAAGGATATGAACACACATTTCTCAAAAGAAGATATTCATACAGCCAACAGACACATGAAAAAATGCTCATCATCACTCGCCATCAGAGAAATGCAAATCAAAACCACAATGAGATACCATCTCACACCAGTTAGAATGGCAATCATTCAAAAGTCAGGAAACAACAGTTGTTGGAGAGGATGTGGAGAAATAGGAACACTTTTACACCGTTGGTGGGATTGTAAACTAGTTCAACCATTATGGAAAACAGTATGGCAATTCCTCAAGGATCTAGAACTAGATGTACCATATGACCCAGCCATCCCACTACTGGGTATATACCCCAAAGGATTATAAATTATTCTACTACAAAGACACATGCACACGTACGTTTATTGCAGCACTATTCACAATAGCAAAGACTTGGAATCAACCCAAATGTCCATCTGTGACAGACTGGATTAAGAAAATGTGGCACATATACACCATGGAATACTATGCAGCCATAAAAAAGGAGGAGTTTGCGTCCTTTGTAGGGACATGGATGCAGCTGGAAACCATCATTCTTAGCAAACTATCACAAGAAGAGAAAACCAAATACCGCATGTTCTCACTCATAGGTGGGAACTGAACAATGAGATCACTTGGACTCGGGAAGGGGAACATCACACACTGGGGCCTATCATGGGGAGGGGGGAGGGGGGAGGAGGGAGGGATTGCATTGGGGAGTTATACATGATATAAATGATGAATTGATGGGTGCTGACGAGTTGATGGGTGCAGCACACCAACATGGCATAAGTATACATATGTAACAAACCTGCACGTTATGCACATGTACCCTAGAACTTAAAGTATAAAAAAAAAAAAAAAAAAAGAACATGAATTACCAATATAAAGAATAAAAGAATGGTATTCACTGCAGGTCTGATACCAAAAATGAGTAAAGAAATATTACAAATGACTTTTCACCAGCATATTTATAATTTAGATGATATGGACAAATTACTTGAAAACTGTAACTTACTGATTCAAAATGTAATAGAAAATTTGATAGTACTTTCCTATCAAGATTATAAATTAGACGGTCACCTTATACATAAATAAAAAGCTTGTGTGTGTGTGTATGTGCATGTGCATGTGTGTAAAAGCTGCTATTCTGCAGTATAATAATCTCACTATGATACTGTCTTCCCTTGAAAATAAAATATAAATCTCTGAAAAAAAAAATTGCTTAACCCAAATTTATTTTAGCTGAAAATATTACATCTAGAATTTAAGCTCAATTACTAAATGCATTTTTTTTTTGGTTAACAGCTCGAATAGGCTATTTTTCTACTATAAAATTGTTCCGTGTCTTAGTTTTATTATTCTCATTTGTATTTTCAGTTTTTTAAAATAACTTTGTTTGTATTAATTGTCAAACATTGACTCTCTGAAGAATAAGCTTGTCTTTCCCACTTATTAGAATTTATGAAACTTTCAGATCATTTTCAGTTATCTTTGTAAATTAGCTCAAGTAGAATATCTTCCACAGAGCAAACTTCTAATGAAGATTTCTTGATAATAGTGAGAAGAATGTTAGAATAAATAGGAGGATTTTTTTAAGTTATATATTATATCATTGATTTAAGTCATTGCAGGGGATTTAAATAACTTACTGAGTCTGAACTCTTCAGATATTATTCTTCTTTGCACACAGACATCCAATAATAATAAACAAAATAATAGTTATGACTTATTAAGAGCCTAGCATGTACTAAACTCTATGTAAGTAACATTACTCACATTATTAACTTAATGTCGAACACTGTACAAGAAATGGCTTTTGTGGAAGGAGATTTCAGAGCATTCTAATACTAGAAATACACTTGAACATTAAAAAGAAGAAGAGGAAAATATGAAAACAAAAATTCTCAGAATTTAGGGAATCTTGTAGTTCATCTGATCAAATACTGAAAACACAGAATATAGTTCTTCTGTGGTTATTGTATTAAAATTTCACATCTCTAAGCCACTTCTGCATTACCTGTACGACATTGTATTATATGGTATTGGATTTTTACTCTTATGCTTGCCCCCTTAGAAAACATATATCCAACCACAATTTATAAATATAAACTTAAGTGGGGGGAGGGGGAGGTCTTTGCTAATATAATTACAATACTGAACTCTAGATGAGATCATCCTGCATTTAGGTGAGTCCTAAATCCCATGGCAGGTGTTTTAATCAGAGAAAAGCAGAGGGACAAAGAGAATACAAGGCCATGCAGATGGAAGCAGAGAATGGAAGTTTGCAGCCATAAGCCACAGAATGCCCGGAACCACCATAAGCTGGAAGAGGCAGGGAAGAATTTTGCCCTAGACCTCAGTAGGAGCATGCCAATACCTTGATTTCAAACTTCTATTATCCATAACTGTAAGAGAATAAAGTTCTGCTTAAAATAAACTAGTAAGATTTTGGTAATTTGTTAAGACAGCCACAGGAAGCTAATATAGCTATGACTAGAAATATTATACTTATTTTTAAAATAAGGAAAGTAAGCTTCAGTGATTAAATGGTAATTAATGAAACTCTAAGACACCATATGATACTTAGATTCAGACTGCTAAATCATGCTTAAACTTTTACTGAATATGAATCTAGGGAGTTTATATATTAGTATGTATTAGTATAATATATTTGTATTAGTCTGTTCTCACGTTGCTAATAAAGACATACTCCAGACTGCGTAATTTATAAAGGAGAGATTTAACTGATTCACAGGTCCACATGCCTGGGGAGACCACACAGTCATAGGGGAAAGTGAAGGGGAAGCAAGAAACATCTTATATGATGGCAGGCAAGAGAGAGCGTGTGCAGGGAAACTATCCTTTATAAAATCATCATACCTCGTGAGACTTATTCACTATAATGAGAACAGTATGAAAACCACCTTCTCCCATGATTCAATTACCTCTCACTGGGTACCTTCCATGACACATGGGAATTATGGGAGCTACAATTCAAGATGAGATTTGGTGAGGACACAGCCGAACCATATCACTATGTATAAAAGTCCTGAGGCTTTTGTCATTCTGCTTTTTTCATCGTTACATTCTTTGTGGTACACTGTTTTAGTTCAAATGTAGAAGTTTAAAATGTGCAGTATTCGTATACTCAAAATTATCTAAAATGACTATTAGCATCTTAAATGATTCTGAAGAAAAATTTGAAAAGTTGTAATTTTATCTTCTTGTTTGTTATTTCTCCTAATCCAAAAGTAAATCAAAGTATACTTCAAAATACATGTTATTTTCTTAGTGGAATCAGAACATTACTTTGTAAAGAGAGATGGCAACGTGTGTTTTTATTTAATTTGGTTAATAAGAATATGAATATAGAGTGGACTATTGGAAGACAGAACGTGCTATGCCCAGATGAGGTTAAAAACAGTGTCTAAATGTGTACACATATGTTACATATACTTAGTCAGATATACTTTGTCAAAACACGGAAGACAGCTATACAATAATGAAAAGAATTTTAAGTCCATGTATACTAATTAGTAGTACCAGTACTGATAATATTCAAGTTGGACATAATGTTTATACAAAGATAAAAACTAGTTCAGATACACGTTTTCTATTCTGAGAATCAATATCAGAATGTTTTACACTATTTATGTCTGAGAACTGTCTCGTAAAAGGCTTGCTGCTTGTTTATTCTTTTAACTTGACAAAAGCGCACCCTCCATCTTTTCAAACTATTCTATCAATAAATTGTATTCTGTGTGATGAAAAAGTTCGTGATTGGGGATTGCTGCTTTCTCATATGATAGGTTCACTGGTAGAAAAAGAGTCCTCCTGCCATATGAGCAGCCATAACCTTGAACGAAATGTATGAGGCTCTGATTTTAGGCTTTGGACAACTGTCAGGACCAGAGGATAACCCTTGAGAGAAGAATACCCATAAGGTGAGTCCCAACATTGCCACAGCCCTTTGCCTCTTTGTCTTCACTCATTGAAGGCACAGAATCTATCCACTCGACCAAGCCATATGTTGGCTGTGATCTCCTTATTTGGCTTCTAATTTTAGGCAACCTTCAACACTTGTTGATTCACTATCCTTGCTCTCTTTCACGTTTCTTATTTATCTTCTCTCTGCCGTTGTCTTAGTTCTGCCCTCACTACTTCATTCCCATTACACCATGTATACCTACAATTGTTCTTAGCTACTCTCTTATAAGAATCCTTCAGTCAGAGGGGCCTTCTGATGTTCATATATGAATATGGCGTTTTTAAGTTCTTCGTTGACTCCTTTTTATATTCAGTGTTAAATTATCTATTTCTGTGCTACTTCTTCACCTTGTAATTTGTGTCTACATATTTTGTAGCTTTCTGAATGTTCCTTGTTCTTTAATGTGTTTCTATATTGCACATATTTTTTCTTCTGTCTGTATTACATGGTTTCTCTTCCAGCCCATTCTTGGTAAGGGCAGCTCCAAATTAACATGATACAGCAAGGAACTCTTATATTTCTCACCCCCTAGTGTTGCATTATCCAATGGATAAGCTATGGATATTACAAAAAGATAACAGTAAAAAACGTTTTTTGAAAGAAATAAGGATATTTTCTATGTTTTTAAATTAACATATGTCTATTAGGCATCAATGTATTTATTAAGGGAGAAATTACATTTTTTATTGGATTTCTTATCTAATTATTCAAATGTAGTATAACGATTAATAGAATATTCTCAGGAGTCATACTAAGTTGAAGTCCTGACTCTGCCACCTATTAGTGTGTGTAACTGTTTTTTAAGTCCCTTATAAGATAATCCATGTAAAACATTCAGAACAGTGCTAAACACATAGTAAGTGTTCAGTGAACGTTGCCTACATGTTTTTTTTTTTGTTTGTTTTTTGTTTTTTGTTTTTTTTTTTTTTGAGACGGAGTCTTGCTCTGTTGCCCAAGCTGGAATGCAGTGTCATGATCTCGGCACACTGCACCCTCCTCCTCCTGAGTACAAGCATTTCTCCTGCCTCAGCCTCCTAAGCAGCTGGGATTACAGGCATGTAACAACATGCCGGGCTAATTTTTAAAAAAATATTTTTAATAGAGATGAGGTTTCACCATGATGGCCAGACTGGTCTCGAATTCCTGACCTTGTGATTCGTCCACCTGGGTACAGGCTTGAGCCACCGCACCCAGCTGCCTACATGTATTTGTACATGTACAATATAATTACACATGTTTTATTATGCTTATACATACATACATTATAATTATACACAATATAAATATTAGAAATGAAAGTGTTTTTAAGTGCTCAGGACCTCTCTTCCACCTTGTATATCATGGACATATTTTATAAGGCAGTTCTCTGATAGGCTCTGACATCTCTTTCATGCTCTATTGCAGTTATCTGCTAATTTATTTGATTCCCCACTAGATTATGAGAACCTTGAAGGTAAGAGCTCTGACTTTAATCAATATAGTTGCATATATTTGCATTTTCATTAGCTCATATAACTAACCATTTTACTGCTATGTTTATTAGGCAGGCCTGGAGGAATCCTGGAATAAGGAAAGGCACATTTTTTAAAAGATAAGTGGCATCAAGGAATTGGTTTAATTTAGAAAAGTGGATCAATTCTGAGATTGAAGACCATGTTGATAAATACTAAATTCTAGAAAGAAGTTAAACGAGAGATCAGAGGGAGAGGTATAATAAGGAAAGTCCTCATACGATCTACTGGATAAGAATTTGTTGATTCATTTTATCAATCTGACTTGTCTAGTCCTAAGTTTACCCCAATTGCTAAAGATACTACATACAATTTTAAATAAACTGCAATATCAAGAAGTACAGCATGTATGCAGTAGCTAGTCATCAAATCTTGGCATTTTATTATGAAGAAGAATTATTTTTTCCAGTGTTATCTATACTCAAATAAGAAATGAAGCTTTTAAAATTATGTGTCTCATATCCATATTAAATTCTACAGCTCATCATTAAGTCGTTCACATCTATTCTTCTGCTCATTCGTGTGATATTTCATCTGCAGATATTGCATTTCATACTGAGGATGCAGGTAAAAATGAATAAGTAAATCTGAACTTGGTAAATAAGTATCGGCAACATTTTTCAACAGATAATTTTCACATAAAATATAAACTATCTTATAAGCCACATGAATTAATTTAAGGGTTTTTTTTTAAATACATCTCTAGCAGTAACACATTGACTAATATGCTACATAATTTATGTAATTATTTTTTTTATTATACCTGATTTTGAGAAAATAAACATCTACATGAATCATTGGCATGAACCTATATGAATACTTGCTCCTTTCCTTAAACCATAACTTATCTTTATTTTAACCCACAAAATTTGCTAAGTCATATCAACGAGCTCTCCAACAACTAATCAAGTTAATATTTTTCAACACTAAATAAATGAAGACTTTACTTTTATTAATTGTTTATATTTCCTCAGTGTCCCAAAGCTGGTTATACTAGGAATAATGACACATGTCCCAGTGCTTCAAATATGAACCATATTCAGGGTTAATAAAATCAGGAGAGGTTCTGGAAACATAACATAGTCAAGAACTACTGAAAATGCATTCACTTTGAACTTTATCAATGCCTCTTAATTATTGTGGTTCTTTTGATGTATTCTGAATCTCTGCTTTTGTAATTGTAAGCAATAGTTCCTTGAAAGTTTGTACTAAGTGCTATTGCCAGCAAATTCCCAGTTATTAGCACAATACCTGAAAAAAAGGTGTTTAATCACATTTTTGTTTTAAATTGTATTAAATTATAAATGGCAGTGTGGTTATCAAACTGGAGTTATATTCTTGGATACTCACATAAGCAATTAGAGTAGAAAAATGTACTATTTTGACTCCTTATTTTGCTTTAAATTTTCCACTTTAATTTTTCTTGACTCCCTCTCCCACACCCACCCCATGCCAAATGCCAGTCCTCTTGACTTGGAATATGTGTCAATATTTTAATTTTACTTGTATTTTAGATTCAAGGGTCACATGTACAGGATTTCACATGGGTGTATATTCCATTATGCTGAGGTTTTGGGGTACAATTGGCCCCATCATGTACGTAGTGATCATAGTACACACTATTTAATTTTTCAACCCTCTCAACTCCGATAGACCTATCTAGGGTCTATTGTTACCATCTTTATGTACACATGTACCCAATGTTTAGCTCCTACTTACAAGGGAGAACATATGATATTTGGTTTTCTGTTCCTGTGTTAATTCACTTAGGTTTATGACCTCCAGATTCATTCATGTTGCTGCAAAGGACATAATTTCAATCTTTTCCATGGCTGCACAGTATTCCATGGAGTATATGTACCATATTTTCTTTATCCAGTCCACCATCTATGGGCCCCTAGTTGATTCTGTATGCTTGCTATTTTGAACAGTGCTGTGATGAACATACAAGTGCATCAATATTTTTGGAAGAAATATATATATATATATAAAATATATATAATTTTAAAGATAAATATTTATATTGTATATTTATATATAATAAAGAAATATATATATTTTTTTATCAAGCAATGAAACTGGTAGTTCCGTTATTTGATTAATCTCTATATTTCACCACAATGTCTGAAATAATTTATACTCAACCAACAATCCATAAGTATTTTCTTTTCTTCACAGCCTTTCCAGTATCTATTATTTTTTTACGTTTTAATAATAGCCATTCTGAATGATGTGACATGGTATCTCACTGTGGTTTTGATTTGCATTTCTCTGATGATTAGTAATATTGAAAATTATTTCATATGTTTGTTGGCTGCTTGTATGTCTTCTGTTGAGAAGTGCCTGTTCATGTTCTTTGACCATTTTTAATGTTTTGTTTTGGGGGGTTGCTTGTTCTTTTGTTTAACTTCCTTATAAATTCTGGATATTAATACCTTGTCAGAGGCATAGTTTGTGAATTTTTTTTTCATTCTGTAGAATGTCTGTTTATTCTCTTGACAGTTTATTGTGGTGTGTAGAACTCATTATTTTAATTAGGTCACACTTGTCGAGTTTTGTTTTAGTTGCAATTGCTGTTGAAGACTTAGTCACAAATTATTTCCCAAAGCTGATGTCCAGAATGTTGTTGCCTAGGTTTTCTTGTAGTATTCTTTGAGGTTTTCCACTAGATCTTGAATCTATCTTGGGTTAATTTTTGTATATGGTTGATATGACTTAGCTGTGTCCCCACTCAAAGTCTCATCTTGAATTGTAATCTGAATTATAATCCACATATGGTGGGGGAAGGGACCTCATGGGAGGTAATTAGATCATGGGGGCTTTTCCCTGATGTTATTTTCATGATAGTGAATGAGTTCTTATGAGATCTTAAGGTTTTATAAGGGGCATTCCTATGCTTCACTCTGCATTTCTCTCTCTTGCTGCCATGTGAAAAGGATGTGTTTGCTTCCCCTTCTGTCATGATTGTAAGTTTCCTGAGGCCTCCCCAGCCATACAGAATTGTAAGCCAATTAAACCTCTTTCTTTTATAAATTACCCAGTCTCAGACAGTTTTCTTATAACAATAAGAGAACGAACTAGTACAATAGTGAAAGGCAGGTGTCCAGTTTCATTCCTCTGCATATGGCCAGTTGGTTATTCCAGCACTATTTATTGAACAGGGAGACATTTTCCCTATGACTTATTTTTGTCAGCTTTGTCAAAGGTTATATGACTGTCTGAAATCTTATTTATGCTTTTTCTTTGCTTTCTAATTTTAATACTCTTCTGGATCAGAGAGAGAAATCTATGCACCATAATCTTTAGTGCTTATGAGCTAATGTTAAAGCTTATAAGATGCCAAAAAAATTTACAAAGATAAAATGAGAGAATATCTCCTAGCACAAAACAAAAGAATCTGGAAAAGTAGTTTTAACCAGACTCTTTAATAATATGCCTCTCACTCTGCCACTCCATTACATATAATGAATGGTATGTCAGGAGGCCTAAACGTGAGAGAAGCTCATTTAATATTCTGGAAGGAAAGAGGTGTTCTTGTGAACTATGTAAATATTTGACAAATATTTTGGCAGGGGAGAGATCTTTCCGTGAACTACGTAAATGTTGAGCAAGAAAAAGTCTATCTACACATTGAGACAAACTTAAGGCCCTGGATTGTTTGTTTTTAATGAAAATCTATTGCTGTATAAGGAACAACAAAACCACTCACATTAACACTTGACAAATTGAGATTAATTCTAAAGTATTCTTAGATTTCAAATGACCATGATTTTTTAAAAAGAGTGATTATGTATCTATTACCAACCATTATAAATACTAGTTGAGAGGATAGATAAAGTTACAAGTATATGAATAGGGACTGGGTGCAGCAGTTCATGTCTGTAATTCCAGAGATTTCAGAGGCTGAAGAGAGAAGATTGCTTGAGGTGGAAAGTTTGACACTGGACTGGGCAACATGGTGAGATTCCATCTCCATTAAAAAATTAAAAAAATAATATTCAGACATCATGGCATGCACCTATCATCCCAGCTATACAGGAGGCTGAAGTGGGAAGATCACTTAAACCCAGGATTTTGAGGCTGTAGTCAGCTCTGATTGTGTCACTACATTCCAGCCTGGGTGACAGAGTGAGATCCTATCTCTAAAATAATAAAAATAAAATAATAATTTAAAAAACAGTATATGGAAAAGGTGGTGTATCTTAAAATTGAATAATATGAAAGATATCTCAGATTCAAAAATTATTACTTCAGAATAATAGCATGGAGAAAAATATATTTTTGAAATGTCTTTATGACTATACATACATTTGACCTATAGCATTTAAAGCACCTACATTGATAAAGTGATTTTGAATTAATTTATGCTGTAAAATCTTACCAGATGTTGAGGTATTAGACATTTGTTGACCATGGCCTTATGTAACAAGTAACTCAAGAATATATAGATTATGCAGTTTTATTGTTACCAATATATCAGCTACATCCCTATCAAAATTAATTTGACCAATAAAATGTATTATATATTACATTTCTTTTTAAAAAATCCACTCAGTGGAGATGTTATTGTAGAATCTCTTTTGATTATTATACTTTTTTGATAATTTACAAAATATTAATGCAGTTGTCCAGGATTTTTTTTTTACTTGCTGGACTAAATGTAAATTACTAAAAATTTTAAGAAATCTTCTAAAGCACTTTAATCATCTTATCGAATTTACATTGAGACAATAAAAGTTTATAGTCACAATAAGGCTTTAAAAAGCAACTCATATATTTAAATTAACAGATAACTTTATCTTTGGAAGCTAGATGTGTTCCTTACTTGTATTAGAAAAAAAATCAAAAGTGAAAAAATGTAAGGAAGTTAATTTTTTAAATTTTTCTTTAAACTCATCCTTCAGGATGCAAATGACTATATACTGTTGTTCTCCAAATTTACGTATTCCCCAAATATTAGAAAGTAAAAGCAGGACTGTTTTCTATAGAATGTTAAACTCTGTTTATTGTGATATAGTAATTAAATAATGCTTTTCATATGGACAGCTCAAAGCAGAGTTCACTCTTACCACCATCACATACTTTAGGATTTTTATTAATTGGGTAGAACGCAAAGCTTATTATTTCAGGGAGCTACCTGGTTAAGACAGAGAATGGGTAATAATAACACTGCAGCTGCTTCATTATTCTTGCATATAAATTGTTCTAGTGTGATGTAAACTTATTTGTTCCTTTGCAACAGGAATACTCTCATGTTATTTATCACATGACTTCCTAAATTTATGAGAGGTATGTTTATTTTTTAAGATATTAAATACCATGTCTTCCTGCTGAAAACTGTAATCACTAAAAGAGTTCATTCAAGCCATAAATTGCTTATTTGTAAGCAAATGGAGCAAATTCACAGTTTTACTGACTGCTTTGGAATGCAAACTAAATTGAACTCATAAAATTTTCTGCTTCCTGTAAAATAGAGCAGTATAACGTTATTGAGCAGTAAGGAAAAAAAAAAAAAAAAAAAAAAACCTATCAAGGAACCTTAGTCCAAAATGTATTACATATGCATATGCACATCTGTCTCAAGGTAAAACAGAGATTTAGAGAAGAGGAAAACTTGGTAGTGCCATATATTTGTGAGAGGAATTATGAAGGTCAAAACATAACTGATCTGAGACTAGATGGAAAGAAGAATCAAAGCAGAAAATGGTCAGTCAGGAGACAGCAGAAGAATTTAAGGAATGAGGAAATTGAATGATAATGAGCTAATGGTTTATAAACTGTGAACTATATCTTGAAAATATTCAATGCTCTTAAATTTAATAGTCAAACTTGCTACCAGGACACATCAAAAAGTGATATTTTCTGGGGCTTTGTCCATGATCCCTGAAGGGAGATTAAATGCGGACCAAGACTCTTCACTTTTTTCCGAAGTTTCTTGTCCTCACACATTTTTCTGAAGGCAGATGAAGCACCGAACTCCTGGTTAGTCAGTTAAGAGCGAATGGTGTGGCTACAGAGGACCGGATGCAGAAGAGGACCCCCATACCCCCATCAATCTCGGGGGTTGGGAATGTTGGTTTTGTACCAATCCAGTCTTTTCTATGACATTTTTCTTCTTCCTTTTGGGGCTGTAATGGCACCTATCTTCTCTTTTACGATGTTAAGAATGTTGTTGCAAACTACAGAGATATTACTGGGTAGAATGGGTACTTGATCCAGTCATCAAAAATGTAATTCAGAACAATGTGGTTTCTATCTGTTCTTAGAAGCAGGCTAAAAGCAGTGATTGAAAGTGTTTTGTTTTGTTTTCCTGTTGATGGAACCCATTTGTAAAAGAGCAAGAGGCATTTTCCCACAGGCATCTTTTTTTCTTTTCTCCACATTGTCAAGAGTTAACTCAGCACTGCAAACAATGGGCGCTTTTCTATGTGATAGTTTTATTTTCCTTTCGGAAGGCATCTTACTAGGCCTTGTTTGGGGAAGACCCAGTTCCACAGCTTCACCTTAGCACTGTGCTTGTAATAAGAAAGCAATAAAGAAGTGGCCTCACTGGCTACTGGCTGCAAATTTGGAGAAAGCCACCTGGGACTTAATTTAATATGTCTATGCACCCTTCTGAGGAAACTTTTTGTCCCAAACTCAATTCCAAACTTCAAGTTGAAGCCCTAGAAAGGAAAATTGTATCTGAGGGACCAAGAGGTGGGCAACAATGGAAGTCAAGGGGCACAGTGCAGGTAGCATGACTAATTTCTGCCCAACTAGACCTTCCCACCCTGTTTCATGGATGGAGGTCATGCCCATATCCATGGCATAGTTAAGGTTACCAACAGCAGAAAAGATAGGCCAGTGCATAGGTGAGTGTGGATAATTGCTACCCTCTAGGCATCCCTGTTACATCAGAGAAAGCTGCAATGGCACGCATGGGTGGCAACGACCAAGTTCACTAGGATGCAGGGATGTAAGGATGAAAGAAAAAAAGGGGATGCCTTTTTTTTTTAATCGCCCTAACGTACCCTGGGTATTTGCTGGGAAGAGAAAGAAACTATGGGATGTCTTTTTTTCCTCTTCCAGATGGGTAACCAACTATCTTCAGTCTGTACTTCTCTAGAGTGCATCCTGAATCACTGAGACTCCATTGAAAAAAAAAAAGTTATTTTTCCCATTTTCTCCTCTGTTCTCCCTTCACAGCTGGGTAATCACATCTTCATACCATAGAACACTCCCTTGGGATGCATCTCCCAAGCTAGGAAAGGTTTACTTTCCCCAAACCTTAAACTCTTTGGCATAAAAATGAACTGGGAAGAAATTACAGATCTAATAGAGCACATATCTTGAAAATGGACATCTTTTACAGTACACGAATGAACTCCTTGTCTGCTCCCCCTTTACAGGACGCCAGGGTCAAGAGGGTTCCATAGCTCAAGAGAAGGGAACCCAGAACCCATACATGCAAGTAAAAGGGTAAATGTTTCTTTTTTAATAGTTAGACTTCTGGCCTTCCCTCTCCCTCCCTGTGTAAACCTGTAAAATGAATGGTAAAGATCACTGTTTATATTCTCTCTGTAAAGTTTTGATTAATGGAAAAAGGATTTGTAAGGTTAGTCTTAAGCTGTAGCAAATCTGTTGTGCTAGGAATTTGTCTTTCTCTATCTTTCTATCAGGAGGAGGGGTGCTCAGGATAGAATGCTGGCCTAGGACCCCATAAGCCCACTGTTTAAGCCAGCACAGAAAACTGTTTAGTAACAAACTTTGCTACAGGTTTCTGAAGAAAAAAAAAACAATTGTAAAACAAAACTTGAGGTCTCCATGTTGTTTTATGTCCTTGGGAGCTTGATCTTTAGCCATATGACAGTTCTTTCTTTTGTTCTGTTTCATCATACTATGGCAGCCAAGGTTCAGTCCTGGCTTAGGGGGTGAGTACTTTCTGTTTAATATCTGTGTGACTTTGACCATTTGCCAATTCTCTTCCCCTCCATAACAATATTTAGCTTCCTTCCTTTAATCGTCCTGTCTCTGAGTTACCTTTAAATATTATAGATTTTGTAAAAACTACTTATCACCTCCTTGAAAATACCTTGTACTCTTGTGGTTAAGCCATAACCTTAGTTGAGGCTTGTTAGTTTCACCTGTGAACTTACTTTTGGTAAAGTTCAAAAGCCAGAAATGTTGGCTGCTTGGCTTAGGTAAAGTTGGGTAATAAAGGATTTAAAAAAATTTTTTTTGTTGTTTTAAAGAGCGCTGTGGTTAAAAGTCAACTTAATCAAAAATGGATACCCAAATTATAGGTATATTTAAACAGTTTAGGGTTTATGCTTTGTTGGTTTTTTTTTTTTTTTTTTTTTTTTTTTTCTCGCTCTCTCTTCTTGGATCTTGTTTTGCTGGAAAAAGGTTTGTTTTTTCACAGTCAACTGAATTATTTTTCCAATTCTGTCTTGCCACATTTAATGAACACATGAGAGGCCCAAAGGTAATTTCTGAGAGCATGGGACTTTTTGGGAAAAACAGAGGAGGCACCACAGACCTCGTTTTTGGAAAAACCTCTGTTTTCCTCATGGAATTTCAAAAATTAAAAGCAGATAAATCCCTCTCAAAATCTGTTTTTGTCTTCCAGCTGTATCTGCTTATTAGGCTCTGAAAATTTTATGCTTTCCTAGCCCTGTTTCATGAAGGGCTTTACCCTGAGGCTAATAAGAGATCGACTACTGAAAAATCTTACAACTACTGAATCTTTTGTCTATCTGTGAAGTTATATGTGTTATGTGTGTAATGTTTATGTAAAAAAAGAACTTTAATTACTTGACTTAAATAAAATAAGAATTTAGATCAAACATTTTTTGAAGGAAAAATAAGAGTTGTAATGCCCTTTAGTTAAAGTGACTTTAAACTTTGAGAAATAAAAGCTGTTTTAAATACAAATATTTTCAAATGTAAACATGTGCTCTAAATTTTGCAGGTCAGATACCAGGCTTGCTAAATGCTCTAAGGTCAAAAACATCTTCTTTGACTTTTGAAAATTGTTCAACTTGCTGCTTTATAGTTTGGTAAGGCCTGGGGCATATGGAGTTAACCACACCTCAACAATGCTGGAAAGAGTTAGACCTTGTCTGAGACTAGTATGTAATTAAATAACTTACCAAGTTTTACATTATAATTAAAAATTGCTAAGGTTTACTAGTATAACATGCAATTGAGACTACTAAAAATAGATTTACATGCAATTTGTGTAAAGAAAGTAAAATGTGTTTTTAGTAAAAGGTTATAAGAAGGCATGGGAATGGAAATTTTTGCCAAGTTTAGAGGACTACAAGATTGTTTAAAATTAGATAAGATAAAGTCAAAGGTTTAAACAAGTTTTAGGAGGTTTACAAAAATTAATCTTGCAAAAGAAATTCTGTATGTGAATATATTGACTAAATTCAAAAGGGTATGATTTGGTTTTCCTCTAAATTGAAAATTGAAATAAAATCACAACAAGGTTTTCTTAGGGCACGGATCTATTCTTTAACAAAAATTTGTAAGGGTTATAAAAATGTTTATGAGAATCTCACCTCCTGGTCAAACTGGCTGAGATTAGATAGATTTATCTGTAAGGTTTTGTTATAATACTGGGGTTAACATTACTAATAGCTAATGCAAGGGTAAACTTTGGCTTTCTCTCCCTTATAAAAGAATTGTATGTAATAGTAAAGGATAATAAAAGATTTTTATTTGCCTTGCAAATAAACTACCAAAAAGAGAGGGAGAAGACAAGAGACAGACTGTTGGAAAGCTAAGACTTCCCTCACTATGAGTAAAGGATTTTGCCTTGTTTTAAAATTTTTGAGTCATCATTTTGGCTAAACAAATGACTTTTGTAATCTGGAATTCTATTTCATGATATCAAGTGTTTTAAACCTCTAACTTATTTAATAGGCTTCCCAAAATGAAATTTCAGCTTCCAAAGTTGTCTTTCCTGGACCCAAACTTTTGGATGCTAAAGAGGACCCCTGGCGCATCCAAAAGAGAAGGTAAACAGGATTATTTTACATGTTTAGTTAAATGGGATTGCAAAATAAAAGTAAGGTTGAATCCTCTTTAGATTATATTATAATTAATAATATTAATATATGTTCCAAAATTATATGGGATTTCTAAAATTCAAATGTATGAAGATATAGTATCAATCATAAAGTAATTATGTTGTTATCATAAACCACAACAATTACCAATTTTGTTTGTCAATTTTAATTTTGAATATAACTACTGTGGACATTTTGCCATTCATAGACAATTGTTGTCTTGGTTTGATTATCTTCAAAAGATGGTTATAATCAGTTATACGAGTTTGACAGGTGCTTGTAAATGCAGATTTCTAATAATTTCAGAGATTGTGACATTGAAATAAAGGAAACATATTCAGGACTCTTGAAGAGCTAAAATGTTTGTGAATATCAAATAGGACAGGAGTTAACTGCATGGACTGAACTAGTAGGAGAATTAAGAAATATTTTTGACTTTGTTTAAAATATTGCTGACAGTTTGTTTTGTTTTTCAGAGTCAAGAAAACTTTTGAGCTATTTACAGCTTTTAACAGTTGAGTAAGTTATACTCCTGTGAACAAAATTTGAAGTTTACTTGTTTCTCTGCCTGGTTTCTCTAGAATTTGGAAACTATTTGTCTGTATTCTTAACTCATGGCAATGTAGTTATCTGTATGAGTGCAATAAAAATCATTTTTTCTTTCCTTTTTTTTTTTTTTTTTTTTTTTTTTTTTGCAGCAGGACACAATTAGAAAAACTGGTTGTTTTACAGAGGCTTTCACTGGAATGTCACGCTTTCCTTTAAGGGATCAAACTTGATTTGCAGAGGCAATAAAAGCTCATTAGGAAAAATGGCCTTATACCTTGTTCACTGAGTCCCCATACAGGGTTTCTAATCTGTGATGTATAAAGAACGTCACTTTCTAACAGGCCAAGAATCCCCAAGTTATCTTGGGAACTCAGATAGAGATGAATTTACCCAACTCATAGGTATTTGAGGGCATAAACTCATGACTGAACTTGGGTTTTAAAAAATCTTACCTGAGATTCCATCTGGAACAAAGTTTTATCAAAGCCAGTTTAGAAAAGCCTATGTGAAAATAATTTTTCTTGCTGCACTTTATGCTTATAATCAGGCCAAGTATAAGATCAAACAAAGTTTATTTTGCAAACAATTCAGTCCTATCATGATTTGTTTTTAACAAAAATGAGTATTGACGAGAGAAAAATGATGTTTCAAAACTTATTACACACTTGCCATTAAATTCTAGTCTCTTTAGTTGTTTTTAAGTTTTCATCTGCATTTTGGACTAACTCTGCTTGTTCCTGTGAACCAACCAGTGATCTCTGACTGCAGCTCAGAAGAAACAGAAGTGATGGGTAACATCAAAATCTGGATGCATATTCTAGTTCTGCACAATTATCCTGCAAATCCTGCCACGTGATGACAGTAAGGTGCTCATAACCCAGAGGTTTCTTTGATGGGAAGATAAGAACAAATGGGAGCTAACCAAAGCCAAGCCTCATGCACCCAAATCTTAGCAGGCGTAGCTAATAGCCACCAGTTATCTGGGTGTGCCAGCAGCTTCTGGATATTTTAGCTGTTTTTACCCCCTTGTTTCATTTTGATACATGACTTCTAATAACCCGATTTGTCTCTTCTCACCTTAAGGCCGTCAAACTCCAAACAGTCATGCAACTGGAACCTTGGATGATGGCTCCCTTTTACTGGGGACTGTTAGATAGGCCTCTGAGGGAGACCTGACTTCCAATCTTCCCAAAATGGTGACCCATGTCAACAGGAAGCAGTTAAGATCTGTCACTGTCCTCATCCTAATGGCAATAAAATGTACCTCTTCAGAGGGGGAAATTGATAGCAGCAGGAGGCAGACAAATACCTAGGCAAATAGAGTCAGTTCTCCAGTGAAACCCCACCTTCAAGCTGAAGACAAAGGCTGAAAGCCAAGCTACAAGTCAAATCCATAGACCAAATTGAGAATCTGTCTTCCTTTGTGACACATTTTCTTCTGATGGCTCCCCCTGCTACACATACCTACTGTTTCCTAATTGGTTTTTTAGACTGCTGTGCCCACCTTTGAGTGGTGCCTTTGCTTTAGCCTTTCTCATAAACCAATTTGCATACATTCCCCTATCTGAGCTCATAAAAGCCCTGGACAGCCACTGAGAGAAACCACCCAATTGTGGGGGTGGGGACTACCTCTGCATCCCCTCTTTGTTGAGAGCTGTTCTGTCACTCAATAAAATTATCCTGCACCCTCCTCACTCTTCAATTGCCCAGCATATCCTCATTTTTCTTGTATGCAGGACAAGAGCTCAGCACCCACCAAATGGGATTATTTAGAAGGCTATAACGCTGTGGCCCTCTGCCCTCCACCAGCAGAGGGTAACTGCCTCGCACCATGGGAATCAACAATGTGGCCGAGCCAGCCCAAAACCACAAGGTGAGATGGGACAAGGGCGTTGCTGGCTGGGAGTTTCCACCTGGCAAAAGTGATTGAGAAAAGTCCTGTGTTATTATTCCTCATGATGCAGGAATTTGGTAATAATACATTTCTTTATTTTTTTGTATTTATTCAATCTGCCTAAAAGATGCCACTCCCTTGCTTCTACTATCTTTCTCCATATGCAGAATGTTCAATGATATGGCCTCTCCTCACCAGTTAATTCTCTCTGCATCAGAGGAAGATGAAGACATGCTTGATACGTAACTAACTTTGGGGGAACAGTTTGATCATGTTCATTCTATCTTCCTTTCCTCTCTTTTGGAGCCAGTTTTCCTTAAGAGAGCCAATCTTTTGTGTTCCTTCTAAAATATCCCTTACCTGCCATGCCCACATCCATACCCAGACAGCAGGATGTTTCACTGGTCTAGCAGTCCCTGTGATTCTGTGGGTGAATCTACACAATTTTAGTATCCAGTATGAAGTAGCCATTTACTCACAAAATAAATTCTTTCTCCAATATCTTACCCTCCTCATTAATGTTTTTGGTGTTCTGAATGACCTTTAATCCTTTGTTTTACTTTTCATGCTGCCATATATAGATGGTCTCTAACTTACTGAAGTTTGATTTATGATCTTTCAAATTTATGATGGTGCAAAAGTGGCACACATTCAATAAAAATGTGCTCTGAATTTTGATCAAAAGTTCAAAATCCCAGGCTAGTGATACGTTGTAAGACATTCTCCCATGATGCTGGGCAGAAGCAATGAAGAGCAGCTCCCAGTTAGCAACATGATCTTGAGGTTTCAGCTCATACTCTGCAGCACACAGTAAGTAGGTCCATATGATTTTCCCTACTGTAGGATAATATTTGGATCATGTTTAAGGTAGACTAGGCTAAGCTATGATGTTCAGCAGGTTAAGTGTATTAAATGCATTTTCTACTCACATTTTCAAATTATGGTGGATTTATTGGGACGTTACCTCATAGTGAGTCAAGGATCATCTGTATTGGACTTCCTCAAATGCTCATCAATTACAAACTTGCTATGTATTGTTGGGATCTCACTATGTCAGGCACTGAGCTGGGTACAGTCAGATAGATGTGTAACTAGATAAGGAGATGAGTAAATTAAATTCCTAATCTCAAAAGTTTACATTTTTGGTGGGATTTGCATAGCCCATATATGCCAAATATTGTTTGTCATAGCAGGTATAGAATGAAGTGAAAGTCTTACCTGAAAAATAATCACAGCACAGTGGAAATACAGATAAAAAATTACACATTATGAAATGAAGTCTATGAGATACGCAGTGATTATAAAAGTATAGATGAAGGGCATCTAGAACAGGCTAGGGAAGGAGAATGGGGAAAAGGGAACACTTCCAGGAGGAGGTAATATCTGAGTTGATTCCTCAAAATTTATAGGGTTATTAAAAAAGTAATAAACAGAGTGATAGTCAAATGCCGTGAGGAAATTATCTTTGTAAGTTAGGCAAATAACGGTTGGTACACATATCATGGATTTCATAGTTTTTTTCTAAATAAATTAGGATTGATATAAACTATTAATTATTGAGATTAATGTACTAGTCAGTAATTAATAATTAATTGTACTTTCTGCTATTCTTGGGAGAAAATAGAAAAAAGCTATTGGGTATGTACAATGATAAGGTAAAGAGTTATAATGAGGCATCAAATATGTGGCATTTTACCCTAGTAGAGAAGGTAAGACACAACTCATTGCTATTGCTGAAACAAAACCCACAGGCAAATTAAATTAGCAGTGGCATGATTTAAATAAATGTCATCCTGCCATGCATGATTAATTTACAAGCGAATGGGAGAGATAAAAAGTGTTTGGGGAATTCAGAGGGTGAAGAAATGGCATCTACTCTGAAGGTGAGGTAGAGCTTACTGGAGAAAAAGAATCTCAATGGAGTCCTGAATTAGACCTTGAGTAGTCATTTAAGTCAATGAATGCTTTAGTTTGTGCAAGTTAACTGTATATTAAGACTAATTTGAGGGTCAATAAAACTGTCTTAAAATATGTTTTATTCATAATATCTAGTGGTTAAAATTAACCTCATTGAAATTAGTTTATTTTTATTTGATATTTTTGAATCAAGTTCTTAACCCTTCTTGGATCAATTTATTTTAATTTGAAACAACTTTTTATTTACATGCATATATCTGTGTTTTCAGTCTAAAGATTGTGATATGTCTGTAGGTATAGGCAAAGAGTCAGGTCTACTCCTTCTCATACTGTGAGAGAGGCATAAATTCAAAAGGACATGTTGTTACTGGAACATTTTCAACTATGAATGATTTTTGGAAGATGAATTTTTCAAAAAGTAAAAGTCGATTTTTATAATGAAGAGCAGGAAAAACAATACTTTTTTTCTATTCACATTTTTTCTAGTCATCCATTTTAACACTATTTATTTCAAAAATATTTCAATTCTGTTAGCTGTACTTCCGCTCTTGAGAAAGCATACCTTAGATACGTTTTAGATCTATTCATTCTTAAAGTAATACTATATTCATGTATAGACATAATAGAGAATAGCACGTTGACAATATAAATTTCTCACTGTTCCAGAAAAGTTGATAGATTTTATGGACTTGTTACCTTTACAGATATTCCTGTGTGTTCTATTTATTTTTTTATACTACCTTGGCTGAGAACCATTCTGTCCTAAATATTTACAACACTGAAGTCGAACAAGTTATTTGTTAACTTCTTCTTTAGAGACACCTGGTAAATCTGAATAATTATGTCCAATAAAAAGAGTCCTTGGAATTAATAATTTACCGTCAGCCATAGTAATAAAGATTAATGTCAGGAATTCATTTAATCTTAAGGGAAAATTGTCATTTAATTTAATTGACTTTTGTTCTTGTGTTATATAATGAAGCTGAGGGTTAGAATCTTTGTACTAAATGTGATATTTTGAATTGCAATTTTAATACAATTTAAAATGTTTTGTTTTCCTCAGTAAAATGAATGAAGTAGACTAAAATAATCATATTTATTAGACAAATAATATAGAAGGAGAAAAATTTTTACTTTTTCTGAAACAAATGGAGGAGGGTTTACTCCTTCCTATGATGAAACATCTAGCTAATAGACATATTAAATAATATACAATTACCCTTCTAATGAAGAAACATGATTTCACACAGAGCATTGTATTTATTCTGAAATAGAAAGGATAGGCCAGGCACGGTGGCTCAAACCTGTAATCCCAGCACTTTGGGAGGCCGAGACGGGCGGATCACGAGGTCAGGAGATCGAGACCATCCTGGCTAACACGGTGAAACCCCGTCTCTACTAAAAATACAAAAACTAGCCGGGCGAGGTGGCGGGCGCCTGTAGTCCCAGCTACTTGGGAGGCTGAGGCAGGAGAATGGCGTGAACCCGGGAGGCGGAGCTTGCAGTGAGCTGAGATCTGGCCACTGCACTCCAGCCTGGGCGACAGAACCAGACTCCGTCTCAAAAAAAAAAAAAAAAAAAAAAAAAAAAAAAGAAAGGATAGCATATAACCATTTTTATTTATTTTATTTTATTTTATTTTTTTTTGAGGCGGAGTCTCGCTCTGTCGCCCGGACTGGAGTGCAGTGGCCGGATCTCAGCTCACTGCAAGCTCCGACTCCCGGGTTTACACCATTCTCCCGCCTCAGCCTCCCAAGTAGCTGGGACTACAGGCGCCCGCCACCTCACCTGGCTAGTTGTTGTATTTTTAGTAGAGACGGGGTTTCACCGTGTTAGCCAGGATGGTCTCGATCTCCTGACCTCGTGATCCGCCCGTCTCGGCCTCCCAAAGTGCTGGGATTACAGGCTTGAGCCACCGCGCCCGGCCACCATTTTTATTTTATATACAGAGAATTTTAGGCCAAATACTCGTAGCTATAATGGGGGTGCACGCACACCCACATATAAACAGGACCTGATTTTCTTTCTTTTAGTTTGAATAACCAATCACAAACATGCCTGTATGTCAATAATTTCATTATATTGTTATCTCTTATTTTTCTTCACCCCTAGATTAATGATAGGGATTCAATAAATACATTAATTATATTTATATGTGAATTTCCAATTAACAGCATTTCCTTTTGTGATGTACTCTTATCAGTTTCACTTAGTTGACTATATAGGAATAAATACAAACATATTAAGAATATACAAATTTAAAATCATTATAATTATCTCTATATATTTTAAATTAGCATATTGCTATTCTGTATCATTTATTTCCAATGGCAGCCAATATTAATGTAGATAGAAAAGTAATCTAATTTCAAAACCACAAATATCAAAAGGGAATACTTCTCATTTCTTAAAAAATTTTTACTTTTTCTTTTCTATCTTATTTCTCTTGGTAGAAAAGCAGTCAAATTGGGACCAATAACATGCATCTTTCCTTCCCAAAATAATCTTTCCTCATTAAATATGTTGAGAAGATGGGCCATCTTTCAAGTTGCTGTTATTTTTTCATCCAGATGCAATTTTTCTTAACTCTAGTCTTTTGAATCATGTAATTGTTTCACTTGTAATTTATGCAGTGCAAAAATAACTATAAATCAGTGGAAAAAAAGAAAATTCCTAGGTAAAAATAACATATTTGTATTCAACTTTATGTCGGCTGACAGATCAGTTGGTTGACTTAATCATAATCATAGCTAATTTGGAGGAGGGGGGAGTTGTGTAAGTGACCACAAAATTTTATGAAGTACTTCTTGCACATTTGAGCAATAGAAATATAGTGATGATTAGACATTATAAAGTAGTTGCATTTTCTCATTCCTCTCTGAACTAAACGTATAATCCCTAACTTAAAATATGTATAAAAATGATTTTATTTTTATGGAGAAAAAACATAAAATTCCAGATACAATGAAAGAGTTAGGCATATAGAGTTTAAAGTATGCCAGACACTGTTTACAATTCTTAAAATCAGTTAACTCCTGACATCTTCACAACTACTTTATGGAATAGTCACTATTAATATGAGCAATATGCAGATAAAGAAACTGAGGCATGGAGAGGTTAAGTGGCTTGAATCATTTCACATAATAGTGGAGTTAGAATCCAAACCCAGACTCTTTGTTTCTAGAATCTGTGCTTTTAAACACTATGCTGTTGTAGACAAATGAGGAAACATTTCAAAAACTATTTGGAAATATCAATAATACATTCATTCACCCAAATTATCAGTGTACAACTGAAAACATGTCTGGACCTTTATATGTGTATATGTGTTTGTGTTTGTATAAATGTATATATATTCATACTTACATGTGATTCATATATGAATGAATTCATGTATGAATGTATGATTTATGTATGTATATATGCAGATATTTATGCTTGTATTTGCAGACATTTACCTATACATGCGCATATTTTTAAAAATTAAAAATAGATGTGTATTTGCCATTTAATCAGGGCCTTGAATAACAATGGCTTGGAACATATACAAACTATTTATTCAGGAGAACTATTTATTTGCCTTGCTTTGGGCTGAAATTTCAGTGGGCATCTATGATTATCCATTGATCCTAAAGGAACATGCTCCTTATATTATACTCCTTGTAATCTGAAAACATCTTAATTTAGTAAAATTTAAAATGTGCAGTCCTATGTAATGATTTCAAAAGTTTAACATGATTTAATATTTAACTGTCTTACCTCCCCAGATAAGGTCTTCAGTGGTCAGGAATACTGAAGTAGGCTCACTACCCACTTATCATAGTTATCATTCAGTAACCTTTGATGTCCTTGGGGCCAGACCATTTTTATCTTTGTGCTTGCAAATATCTTCTTCCCAGGCAAATCTATGAGATGGGATGAGAGGATACTTTTAGCATCCACAAGAAGTTAGACCAGCTGATGACCATTACACTGAATTTTGCTCTTTTTTTTTCTCTTGCCTGAACATATTAAATATCCAAGCCCATTCATTATCTAGGATTATAAATGTTATGCCCCAGAGAGAAGGTCAATTAAATAAAAGGAAATACAGTTATAATGCAGATATTGTGTTTTAAAAATGTGAATTCAGATTTCTGGAGTTTTATTAATTGATCTGGGTCAGTCTGTGCAAGTAGAACACTGAGAGTTGAGTAGAGGAAGAATAGCTGAACAATCCAAATCTATCCTAATCCTGGTTGCATTTTGGCAACATTTGTTGGCATTTACCTAATTGGGATTTAATATCAGTGGGGACAATTCTGGTCCTGTAAATAGTTAGACCTTGTAGATAATATAAACAAATTCTGGGTGCTCCCAACTTCTTGGCCTTAATTTTATAGCATACTTAAAGAGAATTGACTGACTGAATAGTTGGGGGCAGAGATTCATACTTGATATCCTGATAAAAGGTTTCCTACAATTTCCCCCACCAGTATTGCCTTCCAGTCCATAGCCTACCAATCCCTTCCTTCTCCCACTCCCACATCCTCTAATTCTAATAATTATATGAACTTCAGCTTGTCATCATTTAAGACACAAACATAGGCATGAATATGGGGGCCAATCATTAATTATGTTATATCCAAATATATCCCTGGTTATATCTCTGACTGTTCTTCCACTGGGCTTTACAGCATTAGAAATTTTCTTCCTGTTATTTTATAAATTGCTTTTCCAAATATTATGCTCCTCATATGTATTTACCAACCCATAAACTGGAAAACTGTATCTCTAACGAAAGATGATTCCTTAATGTCGCTGCCCATAAAAATACAATTGCGTAAATATATTTATTAATTAATTGTACCCTGAAAAGATTTTTATTTTTAAACAAGCAGCAACTCTTCCCATTTGTATTTGTCTTTTTGGCTTGTGTTCAGCCATGTTGACTTGTGAAACTCAGAGATGATGAGTTTTATAATATATATATAACATATATATATATGATGTTGAAGAGATCCTGTTGGATAACCTCTGTATTTCAGAGTTAGCAAATAGGTCCAACAGTTAGGGTTTGTCAGAGAATCAGAGTCACTATGAGTAACACAGAGTAAGAGGTTTATAGTATGAATTAGACAAAAAAGAAAACTATGGAAACTAGTTAAAGGCTTTATGTAAGATTGACTTGTGTGTCTGATATGGGCTCGAAGTTAACAAGCTTGTAGTTGAAAAGAAAGAATGGACATAGAGTGAAGGAGATCAGGGAAAACCTGAAACCCCCGAGGGCTTTTGGGAACCCATGCATTCAAACTGGAAACCACATTTGTCTTTCACTAACTCAGAGTTCAGTAACGTCAGTGAACTGCAGAAATTGGTACTCTTCACAATGGGCTTACATACACAGCTGACCCAGAGTTTGGAAAAATTGAATGATATGATCCACTGGGAACTGGAGGAACTGCAGGTCTGGCTGCTGCTTCATGACAGTGAGTTGAGTCAGTGGATCAGCAGCCATATGTGTGCACTACAACAGCATCTGGCTCTGTATCAGCCTGGACAGCAGAGCCTGCAGCTACTCTACCTTCTTCTTGCAAAGAATAGACACCCAATTACTCTTAAGAATTTTCAAGCTTCTCTCACGTATGCATTTCTTGTAGTCTTGGTGATGATAGTATCCTCTTGGTGAAGACTGCATCCACTAAAAGAGAGCAGCATCTTCTTAGTGGATGTAGTTAGTATGGAGTTAAGGCATTTGTGAACACATATCATTTAATAAATTCATTCTAGTATCTCAAACATCTTAAGTCGTTAGAAACTGTCATTCATAATACCAAGGAAGGTCAAATATTTTAACTTCATCAGTGTAGGTAAGCTATCTTTGGATCTATGTTCAGCTACCTAAACATGGTGTTAAAACCATTCTCAGTCTTTCATGGTGATATGTTGAATCCAGAATCTGTTTAGTGTACTCATGATCAATAATTCAGCCCAGTCCAATGTTACATTCATACCACTCTGTCTCAACACTGTTAGGGTTTGTTCACAGACATGTTCTTCAGACTTGTGCTGATGCAAAATGGCAAAAATGTCACTTTTTTGATGCTTATTGCATTATACTTTTGGGTTTACATTTTCTGGCCTGACAGATTTAAACCTGTCTACAAATTCAGAAGCAATGAAAGGTGATGGAGTAGGTATTAAAGAGCATCAGAGTTCCCCACAATCACATACATCAGAGAGGACATTCCTGGTTATTCAGGCAAAAGAAGATTAACCTCATAAGGGAGGAAAATTTACTTTTAATGTCAAAAGCATCTCAGGATAATTTATGGGTTCAAAGGCCCCAGCTTCAACAGAATATACTCATAAGTACCTATACCATTGTGAAGATCATTATCCTTCCAGATCAATGCCCTAACTTTAACAGAGACACACATTATATTAGAAATGTAATTTGCATTGTAATTTACTCACTTATGGGATAAGTCTTTGATTTTATTTTCAGAAATCCAAATACTATGGAGAGAGAAGAAAACAGTTTCATTTTTAAACTTTTTGGTTCCTTACCTGGACCCAGATTTGAGCCAAGCTCAGCTGTTTCCTTTTCCAAGTGTTTAGTATATATAAAAATAACTAAGTAACCCATTGTGTTCCATATTTTTATCACTGCATTCCATGGGAGGAACTCTATAGCCCAAAGATTTCTATAGCACTTGATTACAGATTATCTACAGATAATATAAAAAACAGTCTTGCCAATGCATGCCATATACTACCACTAACTAAATTGCCAGTGAAAACTGATTCATTAATATATTTAAAATCAGCAAATCAGAAAATCAGTTCTGTGCAAAGAAGAATCAATTCAAAGAACTGACTCACAAGGTCGTAATTCCCAGAATCACTTGGGTGCCCAAATCTCTATGATTTAGGCTTTAATCAAATAATAAGAACCACAATGAGTGATATATAGAATGATGATAGTGATATGTGAATATCTATAGTGATATGTAGTATAAGTAATCTGTTATAGGGATTAAAACTTATATATTTGCCAGAGCTGGCTAAGTGGTTTACATAAGGCTGTTGCTTCTGCATCTGTTGTTGGTATTGAGGTAAGAACAAGGATATAGAAAGAAATATTGGATTTAAACCTGGAAAAATTAAAGACAAACTAAAATGCATATGAATACATAGGAACCTATGACTTAAACAGGAACACATGAGGACTAAAAGGAACCTACAAGAACAAAGTAGAAGGCACATCTGTTATTCACAGCTTGCAGCCTTGATGATGTGTGCAACCTATGTTATAATCTGAACATACTTCAACAAACAGCTGCACATGTGCCAGTGCTATGATGTGTAGAAGCTAAAACAAAAGATCCACCAAGAACCAAAGAAATTAAGGGTCCAGCTGCTTCCCCACACCAGCAAGATGAGCCAGCACACCAAAAGCTTGCATCAGGTGCCGGGGGCATGGCCTTACTTGGACTTTCAGAGAGTTGAGGTAACAAAAAATAAATAAAATAAAATAAAGCAGGCAAAAAGTCAACTGTTTACTTCAGCTTTCCACCTCTCACACAAATTTCCCTTATGGCTGAATTTACCCAGAACCATATGAGGAAAGGAAACCTGAGAAATGTTTGATATGACACAAAGTTGCATCACTGGGAGGGACATTCCTAGGAGCAAATCAGGGAAGACTAGAGAACGAATAAGGACAGAATTATTTATTTTCTAATCAAGAACCCCAGAAGGGCACTTATCATTATTGTCTTTCAGTTACAGCTAAGTTCTAAGGAACACTCGTGAAGAATCAATTCATACATATGAAACATATTTGAGCTTCAAATATGGTATGCGCAATTCATAGTTACATGAAAAACATGTAAAGAAAGTATGTAGACCAAAATCTTTGCCTTCAAAGATGGTAAAATTTACATGACTGTCCCATCTTCAGAATAATTTTCACACTCTAGTATTTCCCACCGTGATTACTTGGTAGAATTACAGCACAAAATGCATACAGTTTGTTAATTATTATTGTTAACCTGCTTCCACCTACTTACATGAAATGCTTTAATATGATTTAATTGTTTTTTCTTTTACTTTATTTATTGAAGTATTTAAATATAGGGAAATATACAAATGATTAAGATAACATCTCATGCCAAATGCTCTAAGAATAGGATTAAAACACAAAATCCTATTTGTTTGATAACACAAAATCCTATTTGTTTGATATGTAGATATAGTAGCAGTGTGCATGATTGGATTATGTTGTTGCATATTAGAGTAGTGTGCATTTTTTCACATGCCAGGTCAAACTGACAGTAGTAGATAAAACTGGACCAGTAGGGTATCATGAAAAATGTTGTAAACTGGACAATATCAATCTAACAAAGACAGAAGAAAGGTACAGTGAGACAGTTAGGCAGCATATGGCTTTCAAATTTAGAATTCTGAAAAGGTTTTCATCTTCATATATATTTATTATCCGTGAGTCTAGATTTACTTTGTTACAGAACACAATCATTGAATGTATGTTATTTGTAAGTCTTTAAAAATCTTTTAGTGAATTCACTCACCCTGCATAGCTTATAAAACTGGTAGAAAACAAGATCTGTGCACCAGGAAAAAGCCATATTTGCCATATTTCAGTGAAGAAAGGCCATATGTCATTCACCCACTGAATATTTTATTCAATATGTCAGGAAAATAAATCCAAATCAACAAGCAGCACATCTTTTTAAATTATTCAAAACACATAATAGTTCCATTAATGAGTGGAAGCACTAATAACACAAGGAAAACAACTCCACAGTATAAAAGGATATTGTCGTTTCCAGTCCAGTTGGTTTGTTTAAAAAATCATCTTACTATGATTCTGCAGATTATGTTTTAAGATTGGATATAGCTTAAAATTTTAACAAATATGCTTAAGTACAACCATCAAAAGACAGTTACTTGCCACTGTAATAAAAATAAATTGCAGGTCAATGTACCTCTGGAATCTTTTTAAACAATTTTGTTTCAAATAAAGAAAGTAGCAAAAAACAAGTGGAAGTAGATTTTCTCCTCTGGCTATGATAGGGTAGCTTATACTAGGCAAATGCTCTTTTCTGCCAAGAATAAAAAAAAAAGTAAAATTAATTCAGATAAAAGGCTTGGTTCAAATGTGACAATGAAGCTAGCATATGAGGGTCAAGATACTTGCAAAAAGGGAAGCTCAAGAAAGAAATAAAATATATGTGAAAGACAGCTGGTTAATAGCCTAAGGAAGACATAAATTCAAGAGGGAAGTTTTTTTAAGCCTTATGATTCTGAAGAAACAAAAGTGGAAGATTAAGAAGTCAAGGAAAGCAGGACATAGTAAAAGTTGTAACACTTGAGGAAAATAAAGCAAAATAGAGGTACACTGAGACTTATAAAGATTACGGACCCAGTTTGAATCTAACAGCGACTGACAGTATAGAAATGATTATCTCTCTACTAGTATCTTGATAGAGAATAGGGAATCTTTTCTAGGAAGGAGAACATCATGAAGATGTTCATGAAGATGATACATTTTCCTAAAATGTATTAAAAATTACCAAACATACCAGAAAGGAAAAAAAATGTATCATGAGAAAAAAAAAGAAAAAGACATAGATAACACAGTTATTAATATTGGATATTATACAGACACTTTGAAATTACTGTAGTTAAAATGTTCAAGAAAACAAGTGACAAAATACAGTATCTCCTTAGGGAAGTTGGATCTACTAAAAGATCAAATAGATACAGTAGGAATAAAAAACAAAGTAAGTAAAATTAATGATTTAACATGTAAGTCCATGTAGTAAACTAAAACATAGCTAGAGACGACAATGTTAAACTTTAACGCCAATGTTCCCAAACAGTACCTAAGTTTGAGAAATCTCACAGTCCTTTTGTGTCCTGAGGAAAGGTGAATCAGAAAGAACTACGCTTGTACAGATACCGTAAAACCCAACTCACTTTTCCTCATTGACTCAGATGAGCCTCACTTCTATTCTTTCTTACGACTTCTGCAAAACTCACTGATGACTCCCTTGTTAGCCTGCCTCTAAAAATCCTTGGGATCCTCTTACGTTTTCAATGTCTCCTCCAAAACTCATGTTTGAAACTTAATTGCCAATGTAATGGTACTGGGAGGTGGGCCTTCAAGAGGTGATTAGGGCTGGACATGTTAGGTCATGCCTGTAATTCCAGCACTTTGGGAGACTGAGGCTGGGGGATCACCTGAGGTGAAGAGTTCAAGAACAGCCCGGTCAACATGGTGAAACCTCATCTCTACTAAAAATACAAACAATAACTGGGCCTGGAGATGCACGCCTGTAATCCCAGCTACTCAGGAGGCTGAAGCAGGGGAATCCCTTGAACCTGGGAGGCAGAGGTTGCAGTGAGCCGAGATCGTGCCACTGCACTCCAGCCTGTTCAGCCTGGGTGGCAGAGCAAGACTCCGTAAAACAAACAAACAAAAAAACGTCATCAGGTCATTTGAGCTCCATTCTCATGAATAAATTTATACCTTTATCATGTGAGTGAGTTAGTTATCATCGGAGTAAGCTCCTGTCAAAAGGATGAATTTAGCTTTCTGTTTCCTAATCTCCCTTGCCATATGATGCCTTCTGCCATGGGATGATGCTCACCAGATGTGAGCATCATATTCTTCAACTTCAGTGTCCCAGCATCCGGAACGATGAGCCAAATAAAATTATCTTCTTCAACGTTTGTGACATTCTGTTATAGCAGCAGAAACCACTAAGACAGTCTGCCTTATTATTGTGGAGATGTTGCTTATTAAGTATTCTCTGTATCATATAATCTGGTAAAATTATCTCATTAATTGGCTGTGTATTTCATCGTCCACAGAGAAAAATCAATGAATTGAAAAATAGATGAGGTAAAAATATTTGGACTCTACCACAGAGAGTAAAAATCATAGGAAATTCTGAAAAGGTTGTAAGGGATATATGAGAACTTGAGAAAAGTTTGAACATGTGTATTTAGAATATCAAAATGAGAAGAGCAATAAAAAAGGAAGAAGAAAAAACATTTGAAGATATGATAGTTGATACTTGATACTTTTTTGAAGTATATTTAAAAGACATCAATCTACAGATTCAAAAAGAAACTACAAATCCAAGTAATAAAATTACAATAAAACAAATGTCTAGGCATATCATTAAAATAAAACAGATGAAGAAGACAGGAAAAAATATAAAAAGAAGCCAGAAAAAAATTAGAGTCAAATAAGCAATAATAATGCAGCTTATTTCTCAACAGATAAATAATGTAATCCAGATTACAATGGGTAAATTGATATTTTTTAAATAGTGAAGGAAAAGAAGCTTAACCTAGATGTTTACACTGTGAAAACATCCTTCAAATGTGACGCTAAAGTAAAATCATGTTGGGACACAAAAACTAAGGACATTCATCATTAATAGACCTGAAGTAAAAGAATACTCTGAGCCAGCCATGTACATTATGAAGTGTAGGGTAATCATTAAAGAAATAGTGTAATGGTCAAGGGAAACTTCCCCTTCACCTTCAGAAGTTTCGCTGAAAAATTACAAATGGCAGATTAACTGGAGAGAAAGAATACAAATTGTATTAATGTGTACACCAGGAGAACCAGAGTTATAATTCACCCCATAACATGGTTCAGAAGCCTCTATACCATCCTGGCAAAATAGGTTATGGGAGTGGGAGGGGAAATCTGTTAAGGTGATTGCTAGGGAGAATGAATGGATCAGAAAACAGAGATTACCTTGCACATTATTTTGTGAAGGATCTGTTCAGATGTGGTTACATTCTTGGTCTTACAGGGTGGAGAAGAATGAAACAATTGTTCTCTTTAAGGGATCCAGACTTCAGGCAGATAAAGGAACTGAACAACTTCATCTTGTGCTTTGGGAGAGATGGTGGAGCATGAAGACCAGAAAGACCTTGAAGCTTCTTGAGTTCAGCATATCAACATGCCATATTTGGGGGCATTTTTTTCTGAGACTCAACAACAGTAAAAGAATAAAAATAAATATCTTAATAAATGTGAATAAAACAAAAATACTTTATTAACTTGAATACTAGAAATTAGCCATAGTGCTCCAGATGACCAAGTCTGCCCAATACTTTTGAAACTAACTGCAAATTTGAGAGTTTTCCAAATCCACAGTCAGGTTTAATTATCTACTATGATGACTTACAGAACCAAGGAAAGAGCTATTCTTATATCTCCCAATATCTGTCTTAACCCAACTTTCCTAAATACCAATTAACAAGGATAGCCTCATCATATCAACCAGTCTTTTCCTAGCCCACCCAGTACTTTTCTACCAGCTCACTCTAGTGCCTAAAAATCCCAATCTTTTTTGTTTCAGCAGAGTTGAGCCGAATGTCAATTATTACAATAGTCTTGACCCCTGTTTTAATAGTCTCTAACAGAGACTTTATATTATAGGTGGCTCAAACCTATAATCCCAGCACTTTGGAAGGCCGAGGCGGGCGGATCACTTGAAGTGAGGAGATTGAGACCAGCCTGGCCAACATGGTGAAACCCCGTCTCTACTAAAAATACAAAAAATACAAAAAATAACCAGATGTGGTGGCACATGCCTGTAATCCCAGCTACTCAGGAGACTGAGGCAGGAGAATTGCTTGAACCTGGGAGGCAGAGGTTGCAGTGAGCCAAGATCGCTCCATTGTACTCCAGACTGGGCAACAGAGCAAGGGCAAGATTTGGTCTCAAAAAAAAAAAAAAAAAGTATCTAACAACATCTTCCTTGACTTTAATTCCATTGTGTGCATTTTTTCTTTGACAACTGTGAAACGTATCACCCATGTGATTAGAAAGGAAAAGGGCACAGACTAATCCCTTGTAAACATATATACAAAAATCCTAAAGAAAATAGTAGCAAACCAGTGATCTACTAAGTGAATACTACCTAACGGCCAGCTTGAACTTATTCCAGAAACACAAGTTTACTTGATTATTTGAAAATCAATCAATGTAATTTCCCATATTCACAGATAAAGGAGAAAAGCATTTGTTTTAATATTTATTCATGGGAAAAAAATCTTTAAAATGTACGAATGAAAACAAAAGTCCTTAACCTGGTAAAGAACTGAAAAAAATTTAAACTTTCCTTAGTTTGCAATGTCAATAGCAGAGGCAAGGATGAAAGAACAGAGGGGAAGTAGTGAGTGTTGAAGGGAACAACAGTAGAAAAGAAGGAAAATGATACAGGGAAGGAACTCAATAAACAGTAGATTTTTGAGCAGTCTTCTACAGTAGGTAATTGAAGCTTAATTCAGTGTTGAAACAGGGAAACACTTCAAAAAACATGACTCAAGAGAAAGAAGTATTTATATATCACTATGATTCAGTGAGTAGTTAAAAGCTGCTTCTTGTGGTGTTAATTTCCTGGCATTTCTAAGCCTGCCAAGTGTTTGGACAGGGCAGCTTTCCAGAAAAACTCTCCCTATTAATGATGCTGATATTAGATGTTGAAATTCCAGTGAACTAAATTTAGAATGTAAGGAATAGGATGTAAGGGAAGACTATTTACTGCTTTCTTAGAAACAATGGCAAGCCAACAACAAACAACCAAACAAAAACTAGTTAAAGTTTTTCTTCAAAATCACTAGAAAAAATCCCATCTTCATTAGAGACACTTTTATTCAACACTGAACTGGATGCTCAAGTCATTGAAATAAAGCAAAAATAGAATAAAATACAAAACATTCTGGAAAAGATAAAGTGAAAACATTATTACTAGCAGCTGACAATTATTTAATTAGAAAATTTTTAGAAATCTACATGTTTTGAAAATTAATGCGTAAACTTTAAAAGGTTACAAAATATAGTGTCAATATTCATAAATGAATCATATTTCTATAGATAAGTAACAAACAGTCCATATTTTGCTGATACCAAACACCAAAGAATATATGTTTTAAAAATTTATGAAAGGCATCTATGAAGACAGCTACAGAGTATTACCAAGAGAATTTAAAAAACTAAATAAAATGAATCCAAGTTTATGGATTGGATAAATTAAATATTATACAATATTAATTACTCTCAAATTAATCTTTGAATATTAGGCAATCGCAAACAAAACCCCAGCAACTTATCAATGGGTGGCTCTAGAGTGGCATGTTTATTCTGCAGTTTTTGTGAAAATGCAATGGCCTAAGAATAACCAGAAACTCTTGAGGAAGAAGAGCACATTTGGATAATTAATACTACTAGTAATAATTAGTATAAGTTACATAGTTAACAACATACGGTTTTGCCAAAAGAACAGAAAATAATTCTCTGGAACAAAATAGAAAACCTACACATAGGCCGGGCGCGGTGGCTCATGCCTGTAATCCCAGCACTTTGGGAGGCCGAGGCGGGCAGATCACGAGGTCAGGAGATAGAGACCATCCTGGCTGATATGGTGAAACCCCGTCTCTACTAAAAATACAAAAAAATTAGCCGGGGGTGGTGGCGGGCGCCTATAGTGCCAGCAACTCGGGAGGCTGAGGCAGGAGAATGGCGTGAACCCGGGAGGCGGAGCTTGCAGTGAGCCGAGATCGCGCCACTGCACTCCAGCCCCGGTGACAATGTGAGACTCCGTCTCAAAAACAAACATATAAAGAAAACTTACACATATAGTCACAGTTGTTTTATGACAATAGGCTTCTCAAGTGGATTTGGGACAAGCAGTACTTTTTTTTTTTTTTTTAACAAATGATGTTGGAACAACTAAATATTTATGAGAGAAAAAAGTGACTCAAGATGAGCACAGTCCAAAAGTATCTGTAGGATGGAAGAAGAAAAGTCTTCCATCTGCTTCAATATTGTAGCCATTAGCCACATGAAGTTGTTGAGCACTTCTCTCAATATGTGATAGAGAAACTAAATTTTTAACTTGAATATATTTAATTTAAATTAGCTTATGTGTCTTTTGGCTACTTGTATTACTTTGAACCATAAATATATTTATATTAAGTACATAGCATACATAAATGAGGGAGGACAAAAAAGCTACTTGATATAACGTAGGAGAATATCTTAATGTCCTTGACGTGACAAATATTCCTTAAACAGAATAAAATGGAATTGAACATAAAGAAAAAAGATTGATTAATTGAAATGTATTTAATTTTAAAAATTAAATTTATCACAAGACACCATTAGTGTGAAAATGTAGGTCAAGGAGTCATAGAAATAATTTTCAAAACATATCCAGCAAATGATTCAAATGCAGAAAATAGAAAATATTTTAAAAATACTGTACACATCAATGGGAATAAGTAAAGAAATTTAATACAAATGAGCAAAAGGTTGAAAAGGCTCTTGATGTTTCCAGAAGGCAATATTCACACGGTCAATAAATGTGACACTTTATTTCAACTCATTTGTTACTAGGGAAATAAGAACTAAATCTGTCTGCTTTACTACTGTATACCCATCAGAATGGCTACAACTTTAAAAGGAAGGTTTTGCCACTGTTTTGTAACAATGTTGAACGAATGGAACATTCATTTATTTCAGGTGGAAGTTAAAATTGATACAAACCAATTGTCCTTTTCTATTAAACTAAACATGTAGATTTCCTATGACACAGTAATTTCAATGTTAAATTTATACAACTAAAATGCAAATATGTGTGCACCAAAACATATGTTCTAGAATGTTTATAATTGGATTATTTATATTACCCTCAATATGGATACAACTGAGATAGCCACTCACAGCAAAATAAATAAATAAGTTATATTATTGTTAAACAATGAATGTTATACAGAAATGAGAAAAAAATATTGCTACCTTCAATGATCTGTATGACTTTTACAAAGTAATGCTAACCAATTGAAATCAGACATAAAATATGACATAATACAGAATTTGATTTATTTACAGTTCAAAAATACACTAATCCATGTTGATAAAAGTCAGGAGAATGTTTACCTTTGTGTCGATTAGTAACTCAGAAGGAACACAAGATTAATTTCTTGAGGGCAGCTAATGTTCAAATATATTAACAGATAGGTAGTTTTGTTGGTGTGGTTACTTTATAAAAGTTCATCAAACTTTTCACTTATAATTATACTAAAGTAAAATATCATTAAGTTTTACATAGAATCAAAAACCTACCTTTAAAAAAATAGTAGAAGCCTGGGCTTTGAAAGATAATCTTTTCAATGGAGTTAATATGCAATTTTTTGGAAGAATTATGACTTTATTTCATTTGGCCATATCCTCTGAACATAGTGAACTTGCTGTGTTTCAGCACTTTGTCACTTCCTTTTTCAATAATGCCTGCTCAATCTATGAATGTTAGAGTTGTAGGATAATTTTTTCTTGTGATGTAAGAAAAAGAACAGCACAGATGTTATACCTTCTTTGGAATTTAAGATATATTTCAGATTAATGTGCACAAGGTAAAATGAAGATCTGGTAAAAAGTACAATACAAATAGCTCAAAAGATTCAAGAAATATTGACCAAAAGTATATAGAGAAGCTAATATTCTTGAGATATTTGTATTAACAAAGAGAGTTTAGGAGAGTCTAGTGAAATGCAGTCACTACCTTTCTGATTCCCATGTAGCTGGGGGAAGTAAAAATTTCTGAAGCTCAAAATCTCTTTTCAGAATTTCATATCAGGTTAAATGATACTTAAATTGTTGCCATAATGTAGTGTGAAATGAATTTAAAGTACCATGTCACAGGCAAGGATGAAACTGTGTACTGTTACAAATAATGTGTCCTAAAATCGATTTTTCTTGTTGATTATAAATCTATTTAAACCTTAACAATTAAAATTAATATTTCCTATAAAAGAATTATACTACTAATTTTACAATTCAGCAAATATTTATGATATTCTTTTATGTTATCTATGCTGTCCTGTGTACTGGGCAGAAAACAAGTAAATTGTCATTGCAAAGAGCTCATTCTCCTGAAAAGTCACATACACTGATATTTATAGTTTACTATGGAAAGTGTAATGGAAAAATGGGCATTTTAATCATTTTTGAGAAACAATAAAAAGATAGAGTGGAAGATAATTTTCTGAAGAATAATGAAGTGTGGGTCTTGTAGACAATTGGGAGGTGACTGAGTGAATTTAAGCAGAGGATTAACATGATCAGAATTATATTTTTTAATATCTTACTCTGCCAACTGTGAAGAAGATGAATGTGAGTGGGATACGAAAGGTACTGGGAAATCACTTATACTACAATTGGAATAGAAGAAGAAATAAGAAGTTGAACCTGATAAGTGGTAGAGATAATATACCTAAGTGAATAAGCTCATAAAATATTTCTTTATGTGATCTTGGTCAGATAAATCCCCCAAACACCTGCCCTCCAGTAGGCTTTTGACTGCATCAAAGTATCTAGAGTTGGATGAAATGTTCAACTTTCTCCAATCACTAGCAAAGAGTGTGGTTTTGCAGTAATTTACTTAGACTAATTATTATTTCTTTTGAGGATGAGGAAAATCTTGTCTTTTCTGAATTCATCTGTGCCTGACAGCTGAACAACACTGAGTTTCTATAAACATGGAAATGGGGACCAGGGAATGATGACTCTTAGATAATTCACAAACAGTGTCTGCTGCATCATTGGAGAATAGGAGAGTTAAAAAGTTGAAGATTTCTTAAAGTATCTTCCTAAACTGCAAAATAAGTACAAGATCAACTCAAAATTTGGGCAAAATTTAATTACATTTCTTATTTAATATCAGACTATCCACACATTCATCACTTGAATGAATTAAAATGGAATTAAAACACACATAGATCACCCTAAACACATTTTGTGCCTTATTGGTCTTTAATGTTTCTTACAAATTTTTTTAGTTCAAACATTTTCCCTGTACCAGACTTCACTTTGAAAAATTGCTTTCTCTATTTGTCAGAGAAATAAACGACCACGTTTTAGTTAATCAAAAAACTTGTATTATTTATATTGGATTACATAATTCCACCGGCCTATAAATCCTGATATATCAGAAGAAAGAAAAGGTTTAATAATTTTTCATTTTTCTTGTTTTTAATGAAGATAGAAGATCAACTTATAGATCTATGGTCATTCATCCATGTTTATGCATTTGGTTTATGTCAATTTTCCACGACACACATTGCATTGCAAAAACTTTCACTCTAACAAAGCACAACATTGACAACTAACTAGAAATGTATACTTTGCAAGCCAAAAGCATGCTTAAATCAATTCTTTGTGGTGATTATAAAATAAATAGGAAAAATTTGGTTAACATATGGCATACTTCATGGTCTATCCAAAAATGTCTCCTCATTCGTTAAAGTAAGCTTCTTTTACCTAATCAAAACCAGGACACTATCATGTGTGGCACAGAGAGCATTGTGATATTTAAGAAACTCAGAGTAACTTCTATTTAATCTTTGACTTTTCGTCTTCAACGATTTCTTCTCACGTCATCCTAATATAATGAGCTCTCTCCAATCTCAGTGTCTTTTATTTACTCCGAATGTAGTTCCACAATAAAATCATCAACAGATTGCTATATGATCAGCAGTTTCTACATCTACAGTTTACAACAGAGGCAAATTAGTAGTCTGATTATTTACCGAGTGATGAAAATTACATTTGTTTGCAGGTTATATGTTCACTGATGTCACAGAATTAATTTTAAATATTTAACGTATATTACTTTCTCTTGCTTTTACATATGAATTACCAGTGTAAAGTTTAAGTGTAAGGATGTACAGTTATAAATATGATTGCATCTTCAACATATTGCAGACTTTTTAACCTAAAATTTTCTAATGAAGGAGGAGTCAAGTTATTATTGAAAAATTAACTGAGAAAAAAGAGTTAACATAAATTTAATAGTTTTATAACTCACATGTGGTTACTGAATAATATATTCACATGAAATAATTATAAATATGCAAATTAAATTATAGGATTTTTTTAAACAGCAAACTAATTATAGAAAGAAAATATTTGGAAAAGTGATACAGAAGAAGGATATAGTATTTTTATTGTCAAAAAAGTACTAAATATTTTTAAATTACATTTAAATATGAGTTTACTTTTTTTGGTAAAAATAAACATTTGCATTATAAAGTTAAAAGTCAATAAAGAGGTGGAGGCAAAACTAAAGATTTGAAACCAGTGAAATATTTTTGCTACATTTCATGTCAGATTTTATTATTCATAGCTTTGCTATCTTATAAATATTTGAAGCACTGTCTATGTGGCTACCTCTGTGCACACTCTGACATTCTGACAGGGCCTACACAGCTGGAGAAAGGGCTTTTTCTGTCAGAGTCTAGTATTAATTGATGTCATAGTGCTGAACCACTGCTTTATAGTATTCTTCCAAAGAGTTACATGATGTGCTGATTACTTAAATTTGATGGTGCTTGCATCATCCCAATAGTTATATGACCATGTTCTACATATGTTCATAATTACACAGCATATGCATATATTAGGCATTTTTTAAAAATATGGTTTTTAACCTATTCCCAAAGGTTGTTGGTATTTTCAAAAACTCAAACCCTTCCCTGTCTCGTTTTTCCCTGCCTTCATCCTAGAACTCACAAAGTATGAAACTTTGCTTTACTCCTTAAATTGTTTCATTCCTACATTCCTTGTAACTGAATTCTTCATTTGTTAACCTATGTTGACTCTGACTTGCATGCATTCTACTCCAATGGCCAATATACTTAATAAGTTCAATATATATTTTACATATATTTTGATATTCAGGAAACGAACTACTGTTTATAATGACTAATTTCAGTAAATTATTAGGTTATAATCACAGTAAATATATGAACAGCTATTTTTCATATTTTCTAACAATGAGTATGGACAAAAGGACATATTCAATGGTGAGCAAATTAATTCTCTTTCAAAGGTATTCATGAGCATACTGGGGAAACATACACTTGTCAGTTTTATTTATTTGCTTCATTTATTCTAAGCAAGTCATCCATTTTCACAATTAGTCAAATGATCATCAATTTTTCTGGGAAATACTATATTTTCACATTTTATTCTTTATATTCAGTATTAATAATAGCTTTCACGATAAGGAATTTCTACTCTTTAGGTATTGTTACAATATAAAGAAAACACTGAAAAAGTTTTCCTGCTCAGGTTCACTTCTAAAAGAAAAACATATCTACCGGGTCATTATACTCAAATTCTTATAGTTTTTAGATAAGCAATGTTAATATTTAGGTATGCTTTTACTGTATCCTTATTGTATGTTATTAGAAATAACATCTGAGACCAGGTGTGGTGGCTCATGCCTATAATGTCAGAACTCTGGGAGGCAGAGATGGAAGGATCGCTTGCACCTTGGAATGTAAGACCAGCCTAGGCAATATAGTGAGGCCTCATCTCTACAAAAGATTTAAAAATTAGCCGAGCATGGTGACGTATGTCTGTAGTCCAAGCTACTCAGAGGATCACTTGAGCTCAGGAGTTCAGGCTGCAGTGAGCTGTTACCATGCAACTGAACTCTAGCCTGAGCTGCAAAGCAAGATCTTATCTAAAAAAATAAAAGTCCATTTAAAAAGATTGGCCAGGTAAGTTTAGTAGTTTCATCAGTAGATACTACATTTGAGTTTGGATTTATATCTAACTGAAAATTTTAGTGTTTTCTTTCATTGTTCTGAAATCCCATTGCATTTCATTTATGCAGAGATTTGACAACTTGCAGCACATTCCAATATTTAAATTACTAGATTGCTTGCATGCTAATTCACAGTGAATTCTTGTTTGCTCACACTTTGCCCAAACAATGTGATTCAAAGAATACTGCAATAAAGCAAACGCGACATTTCTGTATTTCTAAAATCACAAATAAAAGATAAAGAGTGATCACATTTGATGATCAGAGGAAATGGGAGTTCAGAGCAGAAAACGGAATATTATAACCAAACAAAAAGCAATCAAACCCTCGAAGGTCATAATGCATTCTAAAAAGTTAACTAATACGTCTTTATAAACTAATTCGATGAAATAATTCAAAGTCTTTTGAGTAGTACCTAAAGAAGCCTTTTCTAGGTCTCTTTTATGTTCCCACACTTTAGAATCTGGGAGTAATCAAGTTTAAGATAAAGACTAAATGTGAACAGAAATTAGACTAGTAAGTTTATGCATATAAAGTTTGGGTGAGGGTAGGCATGGAGATGAGAAGTTGATGTGTATAAAGAGTTCCAGGCTGAGGGGTCAACATAGAGAAGTGGGGGATGACAGAGGTTATGCTGTAAAACCGAAAAATAGATATGGTAGAATGCAAAAAGTGAGAGGTGTACTTTTTAAATTGTACTTTCAATCCCTTAGAGAATAAATCATAAAGACACTAACTTTGGGATTATCATACTGAATATGCAGTAGAAGCATGCATTACTGGTGTTAAATAAATGATCGTTACAATATAAGTTGGATTCTTAGGTGTTAACACATCCATGAATTGTAAAGACTACATTAATATTTGACTTCCCAGGATATTTTGGATTGCTTTCATATCTTTCTTCAGGAATTATCCCCAGCTTACTTAAATGTTTTACATAGATAAATACAGAACAGAAATTTAAATCAAATAATAATCTTTAAAAGAAATCATATTAATCATATTAATATATGGACCGGGGTCAGTGGCTCACACCTGTAATCACAACACATTGGGAGGCCCAGGTGGGCAGGTCACTTGAGGCCAAGAGTAAAGACCAGCTTGGTCAATATAGTCAAACCCTGTCTCTATTAAAAATACAAAAATTAGTGACCTTGGTGGTGCACACTTGTAATCCAAGCTACTCAGGAGGCTGAGGCATGAGAATTGCTTGAATCCAGCAGGTGGAGGTTGCAGTGAGCTGAGATCGTGCCACTGCACTTCAGCCTGGGAGACAGAGCACAACTCTGTTTCACACAGAAACATACACACACACACACACTCAAATATATATATATATATATATATATATATATGTAGATAAAAATATAAATATACATGTGTACATATATATATATATATATATTATATTCACATATGTAGATAAACAGGAAAAAGGAAACTCTTTTGCTCCAGTCTCCACCTCAAACATCCAACATCTCATCTTTACACCCTTGTCCCATACTATTGGACTATGAATGTCTTATTTGTGCCTTCTTCTGGACCATGATTTAACCGGATAGGTTCTGTGGTAGACGGCCACTAAGATGGTCCCTAGTAACTGCCACCTCCTGATTTTTATGCCTGGATGCAGTATCTTCCATTAAATGTGGTTTGGGCTTATTGACCCACCTCTAATGAAGATTATAGAGTTTAAGTGATAGAATGTAATTTCTGGGATCAGTTTATCAAAAGATTGTGGCTTTTGTTCTGAGTGTTCTCATTTGGTCTTAAATCATTCACCCTAGGAAAATCCAAGTTTCTAATTGTGAGTTAACCCTCTGGAGAGGTCCACATGGCAAGTGACCAGGCCAGGAAACAGCTGCATGGGTAAATTTAGAAATAGACCCTCTCAGTTAGTTCTTCAGATAGGACTATAGTCCCAGCCAAAATGTTGAGTGCTACCCCATGACCGGCGTTGAACTGAAGGTATGCAGTGAAGCTGAGCTCAGATTTCTAACCCACATCAACTGTGAAATAATATGTCTGTGGTTTTATGCTGCTATGTTTTGGAGCAATTTTTAAATGCAGAAATAGAAAATTAATGTAATTTTTGTACCAAGAGTGGGCTGCTGTGCTAAATAAAATAAAATGAGAATGTCTTTGGAGCGTGGTGGTAGGTATGAGGACAGTGTAACTTAAAGCTGAAAGTATCTTTAAAAATTTTAACCAGAAGCTATTAATTGTTGCCTCAATTTCAGAGCCTGCTATTGGTCTATTCAGGGATTCAACTTCTTCCTGGTTTAGCCTTGGGAGAGTGTAAGTGTCCAGGAAATTATCCATTTCTTCTAGATTTTCTAGTTGATTTGCGTAGAGGCGTTTATAGTATTCTCTGATGGTAGTTTGTATTTCTGTGGGGTCAGTGGTGATATCCCCTTTATCATTTTTTATTGCATCTATTTGATTCCTCTCTCTTTTTTTCTTTATTAGCCTTGCTAGCGGTCTGTCAATTTTGTTGATCTTTTCAAAAAACCAACTCCTGGATTCATTGATTTTTTGGAGGGTTTTTTGTGTCTCTATCTCCTTCAGTTCGGCTCTGATCTTAGTTATTTCTTGCCTTCTGCTAGCTTTTGAATGTGATTGCTCTTGCCTCTCTAGTTCTTTTAATTGTGATGTAAGTCCAGGACCAGATGGATTCACAGCTGAATTCTACCAGAGGTACAAGGAGGAGCTGGTACCATTCCTTCTGAAACTATTCCAATCAATAGAAAAAGAGGGAATCCTCCCTAACTCATTTTATGAGGCCAACATCATCCTGATACCAAAGCCTGGCAGAGACACATCAAAAAAAGAGAATTTTAGACCAATATCCCTGATGAACATTGATGCAAAAATCCTCAATAAAATACTGGCAAACCGGATTCAGCAGCACATCAAAAAGCTTATCCACCATGATCAAGTGGGCTTCATCCCTGGGATGCAAGGCTGGTTCAACATTCGCAAATCAATAAACGTAATCCAGCATATAAACAGAACCAAAGACAAGAACCACATGATTGTCTCAATAGATGCAGAAAAGGCTTTTGACAAAATTCAACAGCCCTTCATGCTAAAAACGCTCAATAAATTCGGTATTGATGGAACGTACCTCAAAATAATAAGAGCTATTTATGACAAACCCACAGCTAATATCATACTGAATGGGCAAAAACTGGAAAAATTCCCTTTGAAAACTGGCACAAGACAGGGATGCCCTCTCTCACCACTCCTATTCAACATAGTGTTGGAAGTTCTGGCTAGGGCAATCAGGCAAGAGAAAGAAATCAAGGGTATCCAGTTAGGAAAAGAAGAAGTCAAATTGTCCCTGTTTGCAGATGACATGATTGTATATTTAGAAAACCCCATCGTCTCAGCCCAAAATCTCCTTAAGCTGATAAGCAACTTCAGCAAAGTCTCAGGATACAAAATTAATGTGCAAAAATCACAAGCATTCTTATACACCAGCAACAGACAAGCAGAGAGCCAAATCAGGAATGAACTTCCATTCACAATTGCTTCAAATAGAATAAAATACCTAGGAATCCAGCTTACAAGGGATGTAAAGGACCTCTTCAAGGAGAACTACAAACCACTGCTCAGTGAAATCAAAGAGGACACAAACAAATGGAAGAACATACCATGCTCATGGATAGGAAGAATCAATATCGTGAAAATGGCCATACTCCCCAAGGTTATTTATAGATTCAATGCCATCCCCATCAAGCTACCAATGACTTTCTTCACAGAATTGGAAAAAACTGCTTTAAAGTTCATATGGAACCAAAAAAGAGCCCGCATTGCCAAGACAATCCTAAGTCAAAAGGACAAAGCTGGAGGCGTCACGCTACCTGACTTCAAACTATACTACAAGGCTACAGTAACCAAAACAGCATGGTACTGGTACCAAAACAGAGATATAGACCAATGGAACAGAACAGAGTCCTCAGAAATAATACCGCACATCTACAGCCATCTGATCTTTGACAAACCTGAGAGAAACAAGAAATGGGGAAAGGATTCCCTATTTAATAAATGGTGCTGGGAAAATTGGCTAGCCATAAGTAGAAAGCTGAAACTGGATCCTTTCCTTACCCCTTATACGAAGATTAATTCAAGATGGATTAGAGACTTAAATGTTAGACCTAATACCATAAAAACCCTAGAAGAAAATCTAGGTAGTACCATTCAGGACATAGGCATGGGCAAGGACTTCATGTCTAAAACACCAAAAGCAACGGCAGCAAAAGCAAAAATTGACAAATGGGATCTAATTAAACTAAAGAGCTTTTGCACAGCAAAAGAAACTACCATCAGAGTGAACAGGCAACCTACAGAATGGGAGAAAATTTTTGCAACCTACTCATCTGACAAAGGGCTAATATCCAGAATCTACAAAGAACTCAAACAAATATACGAGAAAAAAACAAACAACCCCATCAAAAAGTGGGCAAAGGATATGAACAGACATTTCTCAAAAGAAGATATTCATACAGCCAACAGACACATGAAAAAATGCTCATCATCACTGGCCATCAGAGAAATGCAAATCAAAACCACAATGAGATACCATCTCACACCAGTTAGAATGGCAATCATTAAGAAGTCAGGAAACAACAGGTGTTGGAGAGGATGTGGAGAAATAGGAACACTTTTACACTGTTGGTGGGATTGTAAACTAGTTCAACCATTATGGAAAACAGTATGGCAATTCCTCAAGGATCTAGAACTAGATGTACCATATGACCCAGCCATCCCACTACTGGGTATATACCCAAAGGATTATAAATTAGTCTACTACAAAGACACATGTACACGTATGTTTATTGCGGCACTATTCACAATAGCAAAGACTTGGAATCAACCCAAATGTCCATCTGTGACAGACTGGATTAAGAAAATGTGGCACATATACACCATGGAATACTATGCAGCCATAAAAAAGGATGAGTTTGCGTCCTTTGTAGGGACATGGATGCAGCTGGAAACCATCATGCTTAGCAAACTATCACAAGAAGAGAAAACCAAACACCGCATGTTCTCACTCATAGGTGGGAACTGAACAATGAGATCACTTGGACTCGGGAAGGGGAACATCACACACTGGGGTCTATCATGGGGAGGGGGGAGGGGGGAGGAGGGAGGGATTGCATTGGGGAGTTATACATGATATAAATGATGAATTGATGGGTGCTGACGAGTTGATGGGTGCAGCACACCAACATGGCATAAGTATACATATGTAACAAACCTGCACGTTATGCACATGTACCCTAGAACTTAAAGTATAATAAAAAAAAAAAAAAAAAAAAAAAAAATTTTAACCAGAAGCTTCACAATCTTTGTTATTACAGTCAATTGGTACTTTTAAGAAAATAAGATCTCTGAAAAAACTAAAGGGGAATCATTGTTCTGTAGCGTGACACAAAGGTTGTAGCATTCTTGCTTGTGAGAATGAGTATAGTAGAAAATGTGCCTAATGAACAGAATGATTTAATTAAAGGAGTTTTTCAAGCAAAGGCACCCACTGTGGAGGTGCTTTGCAGGAAGGTGTTGCGTGGGTTTTTCTTACAGCTTCGAGAAAAAAGTGAGATGAGAAAGATAAATTGACGGATGAATTGTTAAGCAAAAAGAAACCAGGACTTGATGGAATTGAAAATTCTTAGCCTCTGCAAATGTCAATCGATGCCATAATTAAAATGAAAATAACAAACTGTTTCCAAGCAAGCATGAAATCCAGGACACTCTTTGGAAAGTGCGATCGGAAAGCGTGATCTAAAGATGAGATAAAAATATGACTGTAAATTCTTTTGTTAAAATCTCAAAAGACCAAAAGCAGTTTTTCAGAGTATTGAGACAGACAAAAGCCATTTTAAGGAGTTTAGGATATGCTAGATATCTTTCGGTTAAACAATAGAGTGTTTAAGATTCTGAAGGCTGCTGTTGCCCAGCTGTTTCATAAGACACCAAAAGTAGAGATTTGTGGATGTGGATTTGTCTAACGGAGTGAACACCAGTAAGATTATCAGAATAACTGCAAAGATTCTAAAAGAATTATTTCAACAGAAGCATGAGCAGCTAGGGCTGAATGACACAGACAGAGTTCAAAAGGAAGACGGGCTGGGCGCGGTGGTTCACACCTGTTAGCCTAGCATTTTGGGAGGCCAAGGCAGGCGGTTCATCTGAGCTCAGGAGTTCAAGACCAACCCGGGCAACATGGGGAAACCCTGTCTCTACTACAAGTACAAAAAAGTGCCAGGTGTGGTGGCACACGCCTGTAATCCCAACTACTTGGGAGGCTGAGGCAAGAGAATTACTTGAATCCAGGAGGCAGAGGTTGCAGTGAGCCTGGAATGGGACATTGCACTCCAGCCTGGGAGACAAGAGTGAGACTCTGTCAAAAAGGAAAAGAAGAAAGAAAGAAAGAAAGAAAGAAAGAAGAAAGAAAGAAAGAAAGAAAGAAAGAGAGAAAGAGAGAAAGAGAGAAAGAGAGAAAGAGAGAAAGAGAGAAAGAGAGAAAGAGAGAAAGAGAGAAAGAGAGAAAGAGAGAAAGAGAGAAGAGAGAGAGAGAGAGAGAGAGAGAGAGAGAGAGAGAGAGAGAAAGAGAGAAAGAGAGAAAGAGAGAAAGAGAGAAAGAGAGAAAGAGAGAGAGAGAGAGAAAGAGAGAAAGAGAGAGAGAGAGAAAGAGAGAAAAAGAAAGAGAGAGAAAGAAAAAGAAAGAAAGAAAGAAAGAGAGAGAGAGAGAGAGAGAGAGAGACCGGGCGCGGTGGCTCAAGCCTGTAATCCCAGCACTTTGAGAGGCCGAGACGGGCGGATCATGAGGTCAGGAGATCGAGACCATCCTGGCTAACACGGTGAAACCCCGTCTCTACTAAAAAAATACAAAAAATTAGCCGGGCGTGGTGGCGGGCGCCTGTAGTCCCAGCTACTCGGGAGGCTGAGGCAGGAGAATGGCGTAAACCTGGAAGGCACAGCTTGCAGTGAGCTGAGATCCGGCCACTGCACTCCAGCCTGGGCGACAGAGCGAGACTCCGTCTCAAGAAAAAAAAAAAAAAAAAGAAAAAAAAAAAAAAAAGAAAGAATCCAAAGAAAGAAAGGAAGGAAGAAAAGAAAAAGGCTGCTGCAAAATTCTACGTGCAGGTGAGAATACTACTCAGCTATACACATGTGCTGCTTTTGATTAAAAAAAGTAATAAAAATAAAAACAGTAAGGATGCCTCAGAGAGCTGAGTAAGAGTCTTGGAGAATAACTCCTGGACCAGAGAACTGAGTTCTAATCAATGAATATCCAATATTTGCGTGACTGGACTTCAAATGGAGGAATGATTATTTTGTGCCTCCTGTTTCCCCCTTTTTGAATAAGAACATTCCTGGTGATGATCCTAGGCTTATTTTTCTACACTTAGTGTATGTGTATTTGTATGTGTGTTTTGTCTCTGCAGTTTATACCGCTACAGATTCAGAGGGACTGCACCTAAGAAGCTGTATTGTGCACTACATCAAAGGAGCCATATCTGCCTCCAGATCTTATTTTAAATAAGATTCTAGACACTGAGCTGTTATTCTTATGGCATTTGTCTACTATGGGACTTTAGAAAGGTTGACTGGAATGAATCACTGAGAGGCGGAGAGTGAATTGTATTCTCTAGCCTCCGACAGAGTTCCCAGTGATTCCTAGTGTATTCCTGTATTACATTGCCCTGTGGTTTGTCTGTGTGCCTGGCAGAATATTGCAGATATGATGGTATGTCAATTCTGAAATTAGGATATAAAAGTCATGTTGGTTTCTGCCTTACTCTTTCCCTTTTTGGAATACAATTTTCGAGGAATCCATTTGTCATATTGTGAGCAGCCCTATGATAAATCCATGTGGTCAGGAGCTGAACCCTTTTATCAACAACCATATTAGTAAGCTTGGGAGCAGTTCATTAAGCTCCAGTCAATTCTTTAGATGACTGCAGTCTCCACTGACAGCTTGACTGCTACCTCATGAGAGTTCTTAGGCCAGAAACACCCAGTTAAGTTGACCCAACATTCCAGACCTTCAGAGGCTGTTTGAGATAATAAATGTTTATTTCCAGCAGTTGATTAGTATGGGGCAATTTGTTATACAGCAGTAGATAACTATTGCAAGTACCAATATGGCCATTTACAGGAGAGTTAGACATTGGAATTGTCTTGATGCATCATCTAAATTGTATTTATACATTCACCTTCCTTACTTTTTCTCTTTTTCCTTCCTTCCACCCTCCTTCCCTCCTTTCCTCCCTCACTTCCATCCTTCTCCACGTTCTTTTTGTCTTATTTTAAATTTTTTCTTTCTGAAAATATTTTTTGAATATCTTCCATGTGTCAGATGCAGATAATTTAGTAATTAGGCAGAGATGTTTAGGCTGCTTCGATTCTAGTTGGGGTAAGTGTGGCATAAACATGGTACTTTCATTCTTATGAAGAAAATAGAAAATAAATATGTACATACAATAATTAATAATGTAAGTTTAGATAGTAAGAAGTCTTATGAAATCAATATAACATGAAATGTTTGCTGTGGTGGGACATCTAAACTAGAAATTTTAGATAGGGAATTTAGAAAATATTTTAATGAGAAAACAAATGAGTCCATACTTGAATAATGCAAAGGAGGTCAAATATGTCAGCCTTAGAAAAGGGTGCCCTATGCAGATGAATCTTCATGGCAAAACCTAGGATTATGACTCTATTCCTTTTATGTTTCTGTGGTCATCAATAATTTCCATGCCTTCATTCTGGTAAATGTTATTGGTCCAGAAGTGAAAATATGTCTTAGCTCAAATGAATTGAGATTGAGATCTCTCTTCTCTTGGGCATGACCAGGAAAGCACATTGTCTTATTTGTTGCTGGCAACATTCTTAAAGCCATGAGAGAAGCAATGTGGGATAGAGCCAGCATGGTGAAAAGCAGAGGCCACATAGTACTAAGAAGTAGAGGTGAAATTTTGATAGTATTATATCTGAAGTCTACATAATTCTGAACGTTCTATTTTGTGAGATACTTAATTGTTTGTAGCAGGATATGTTTGTAGCAGGTTTCTGTAATGTGGTCAAAGGCATCTATATGTAATTCATCTTTTGCCCATTTATCACACTTAAGAATTTATCACATGAGGCCAGGCGCGGTGGCTCAAGCCTGTAATCCCAGCACTTTGGGAGGCCGAGACGGGCGGATCACGAGGTCAGGAGATCGAGACCATCCTGGCTAACACTGTGAAACCCCGTCTCTACTAAAAATACAAAAAACTAGCCGGGCAAGGTGGCGGGAGCCCGTAGTCCCAGCTACTCGGGAGGCTGAGGCAGGAGAATGGCGTAAACCCGGGAGGCGGAGCTTGCAGTGAGCTGAGATCCGGCCACTGCACTCCAGCCCGGGTGACAGAGTGAGACTCTGTCTCAAAAAAAAAAAAAAAAAAAAAAAAAAAAAAAATATCACATGAAAAGAGTTAGACATTGAAGTATATAACTATAAAAGTTATCTAGAGAGTTACAAGTAGAATTTTACAATGTTTAAGTAGATGACATAAATACAATTATAAAGACAGCTTAAGTATTTTCAAGCAAGTTGTAAATACGCATTACTTGACTGGTTTTAATTATATTTTCAAATAATGTTTAAAGACATGAGAGAATGTTTATGATCTAATGTCTAAAAAAGGAAGCAAAGCAGTAGATAATGTAGAATCCAAATTTTTAGAAAATATAAAGAGACATATACACACAGACATGAAGTAAACCCATTATACATAAATATTTATTAAGATAATTTGTAGATTCTAATTTTAATACTTGATATATTTCCCATACTTTGTACTTTTTTAACTTTTTCAATTAGCTCATATTATCTTATAATAAAAAATTCAGTGCTGGATGTGGTTGCTTGCACCTATAATCCCAACACTTTGGGAGGCTGAAGTGGGTGGATTACTTGAGGTCAGGAGTTCAAGACCAGCCTGGCCAACATGGTGAAACCTCATCTCTACTAAAAATACAAAAATTAGCCAGGTGTGGTGGGGCACATGTGTAATCTCAGCTACTAGGGAGGCTTAGGTGAGAGGATCACTTAAACCTGGAGGCAGAGGTTGCAGTGAATCTAGATTGTGCCACAGCACTCAAGCCTGGATGACAAAATGAGATTCCATCTCAAAATATATACATATAGTACTATATTGAGAATAAAAACTGAGAATACTTATTTACCCAACATAACGTTAACTTACTATTTATCTAATTCAATTGTAAGTATAATGGATGTCTTACTAATGGTAATAAATAGGCTCTTTTCTAATGTTGTGGTAAAAGTAAATAGACTTTGTGATATGGTTTGGCTCTGTGTCTCCATCCAACTCTTACCTTGAATTATAATAAGCCCCACAGGTCAAGGGTGGGACCAGGTGGAGGTAATGAATCATGGGGACAGTTTCTCTCATGTTCTTCTCGTGAGTCTCATGAGATCTGATGGTTTTATAAGTGTCTGGCTGCTGCCCTGTGAAGAGGGGCCTTCCACCATGAGTGTAACTTTCCTGAGGCCTCCCTAGCTGTGTAGAACGGTGAGTCAATTAAGCCTTTTTCTTTATAAATTACTTGTTCTCAGGTATTTATTTATAGCAGCGGGAGAATGGTCTAATATATTTTGTTAATTCTAATACTTACAAATGAATGCTATTTATGTCATAAATCAAACTTTAAGAATTATTTAATTAAATTATATTTTATCTTAAATACATACATACATTCAAACTCATATAACCATACCCCACACTAAAATAAGAGGAAAGGGAAAAGAGACAGAGATGATGATTTATTTTCAAATTTTAGTGAACTTACATATAAAAACCACAAAAAATATTGAGAAACTAAGAGAAAAGGCATCATCTCATATTAGAATATTATGCATATGTTTAGACCTGTCATCATTTTGGCAAATATTAAAATATGAGTCTTTAATGCTTTAATTATCTGAAAATTCCTTCTGGAAAATTTTTGTCCCAGTTTTCAAAATTGATTTGGGAATATAAATTTATAATTACATATGATTTTGCATATTTCATGGTTGTAAGCATAAACTATATGAGAGTCTTGAAGCTGAACAGATGAACAAAGTAAAGTTGAAGAATTAAAACATAAATTAGCATAGCAGAAAAACACAAAACTTTAAAAAAACTTTTCTTTAACAATTTACATTTCTGTAGAATAATTATTGACTCTAAAAATGACTGATTTTGGTAACATGGTGAATTAAAAGTAGCTTCCTTCTTAAAATAACCCTTCTATATTATCCTCTTTATATTGTCTCTAATAAACACACTCGAAATCACAATTTATAAAGAAAAGTAAATAATAATTATAAATTTGTTTGCACCAAATAACAGGACAGCTAAATATATGAAGCAAAATCATTCAGAAATCAAGGGTGGTTGAGATTAAAATGCAACTACACTGAAATACTTGTCTCTGTGATTGGTACAGACCTATGTGAAAAGTTTAATTTTAGATAAATTTAGTATTTTAATCAACACATTTTGTTTTATAAATTCACACATACCCATAAAATTGAGATTCTGTTACTGGGACATCTTTTGCTACCAGTTACGTTTGGTATCATAAGATTTGAAAGTCAGTAAAACCCAAAAGTCAAACCTACTTGCACTGAAGCCTGGACCTGTTGCAAAAACCTTTGTTTCCCTGGGCCCCATTCAAAGTTGACAGTCTTGTAGTTCATCCAGAAAACAGGGCAGAGCAGAAGTCCCAAGTAAGGAATAAGGTGCCTCTAGACCTCTCAATATGGGCCCTCTAAACTTCCTTTTTACAAGTGAGATATAGGAGATGCAATTATTTCTTCTATACTTTGAAAAGAGATCAGAGCATGCCCTGAACCACCAGTTTTACCAGACCCCTAAAAACTGTACTAATATGACTTATCTCTGAATCTGCAAAATGTTTCTCTCTCACTTTCTCACACATACGTATGAGAGGCTTGCAATATACTTGCCAATTCTTGTTCTTTGGTCTGATTCATAGATCAATGTGATTTTTCTGTAAATTGCTCATAGTCTAGGACATTTTTCTAGACCAAGATTTTAAATTCATTCTGTTGTTCAGGAGGTATAAATGGGAATTTCTTATTTGCCTTTGTCCCAATAAGAATGAAAAATATTGTGCCCGTAAGATCAATTTCAACATACCCTGTGTCAAAGGTTGTATTAGAATAGTCTGAGACAAATACCACTGCACATAATGCAACTCTAATTAAGGCCACTGCTTGTTTAAATTTGAAGTAGTCCATGTCATATGTCATGACTCATTTAGTTCTTAGGAGCTAGATTGGTAAATGAAAATAAGGGCCACCATTACTGGAATCTTTAAGTCTCTGAGGATGACAATATTTGCCATTTTCCCTGAGTTGTGATAGTGTTTTTGATTTACTATTTGGGTTGTGAGGTAAAAGTGGTGATAGGGAGCTTGAATGGGGTTTTCTCTCCTATAATACCTCTTAAAGGTCAAGAAACTAGTTTAAGGTCCTAACAAGTACTACTAAGTATACTAATTTTGACTATATGTATAGCCACTGAGGACAGATAGGACTGAGTACAAACGTGACTGAGGACAGACAAGGTGTGTCTGTAGATCCAATGAATTCACTGGGAACTGGCATTGGCCCTGGGCTCCATTAAATACCAAGTACTCATATTTTTGTATGTGAAATATTAGTTTAGTGAGAGATTAAAATGGCATTATGAGTCCTACGTAAAAATGCGAAATAAATATCTGCACCCAGTAATTACTGAAAGACCTAACTATATTCTATTCCCCCCCCCCCCCCCCCCAATGTATGGTTACTTGAGTAAATTTCCATAGAGCACTTAGTGGAAAGAAAAAGACAATGACTTAACCAATGTACTTACCATGATATGGCAGGTCCTTCCTCAAAATGGCTTGATTTCTTCCTCAGTTCAAAGGGTTCTAGGCTAGGTGAATAATTCAAGTGTAAAAATGTAGCAAGGGACAGTGACTTGTCACTGAATTGCTCAGTTTCCTGATCATATATTCTTTTCTTTTCTTTTTTTCTGAGACAGGGTCTCATTCTGTTACCCAGGCTGGAGTGCAGTGGCATAACCACAGCTCACCACAACCTCAACCTTCTGGGTTCAAGCAATCCTCCCACTTCCTCAAGTAGCTAGGACTACAGAACTCACTACCACTCCCAGTTACTTTTTTTTTTTTTTTTTTTTTTGGTATTTTTTGTAGAGGCAAGGTTTCACCATGTTACCAAGGTTGACCTGATTTCTTTTTTAAAAACACTTTTCCCACCTATATTGAAGTACAATTGTCAAATGAAAATTGTATATATTTCAGGCGTATAATGATTTGATATACATATACATTGTGAGATGATTAGTAAAATAAAGCTAATTAACATAGCCATCACTATTCATTGATTTCTTTTGATTATATACAGTAAACCTTTGTGCATCCGTCTCTCTTACCTTGAGGGATTGCCATGCACTTTTAGCTATCTCCATGGCTTTCTGTATGGCAGCCTCTGCTGGATACACTCTGATTTTGCTACTGATTTTACAATATAATATTTGTACCCACTTTTCTTCTAGTAGATAAGTGCCTCTGTGTGGCTTCTCTCGTTTAGGGTTTTATTATTTTATTGCTATCATGAAATCTAGTTTTATAACATAATCTCCTACTCTCAGCCAGGGCCTACAGAGAGTAGTCACCATGGAGGCTCTTGCTGATGCTCGTGACCACCCCTCATGTATTCCTCATCATTTTGGTAAACAAATGCTCTTCTAGACTTTCTTATAGAGCTTAGAAAACAGGTGATTTTCTCAGACTTCCATAGTGTATCCATTCTGGTATACTCACCTCTCTAAGGTTTTTAATCCCTTCCTTAACCATCTACCATAGTAGCACTTCTGATGTTTCTATTTATCTTTTTCCCAAGTTGCCAAGATGCGCCTTATAAACTTGCAAATACTCTTACCCAGGTCCTTGCATCTAATCTTGTTTCATGGGATGGCATAATTATATGTTTTCTTTAATACAGCCATTTTAGCCCTCCTCTTGATCCAGCACTTTCAGGATTTAACCCCAAATACAATTTCTTCTCCTGTTGATACATATTAAGTAAATCCTGCAATTATTTCATAGCACCCAGCATATGAGCTTCTCTTAGCAGGCCCTGCACAACCAGAATAACTCAGTGAAAGAATTTGAAACTGGTTACTATTCTGTTTGCTCTCAGTTGAGGAAGTTACCAGGAGGAGAAGTGGAAGTAGGTGTTAAAAAGTTAACAAGCACACCTAAGTCAAGTGTTTCCTCTGAATAAACCTCAAGTATTATCTTTTAAGAAGAGAGAATGAACTCATATCTGCAAGTTCCCATAGTTTAAAAAATCGACGAGTTCAAGTTTCTTTATTGGATCTTCCCAGATGTGTCCATCTCAAGTGTAAGAGTTTAATTTCTTCTCTATTAGATACTGATCTTGACATCAGAGAACTAGCATGACTGACATTTATAAAGTATTTGAAGTTCTGGCACATTTATGTTTTAATTCTGAGCCTAGCCTTCCTCTCTGCAGGAGATTGAGGCTTCCTTAATTGCTGACAAAGAGGTCCTTGGACTTTCACATTTTACCTTAAACTGGTGATAATTTCCCTGTAACTGCCCTTTTTCCCTCTTCAATAAACCTGTTATGTATTACAACAGTCATCCTAGCCAATTTTACTTATAGGTAATATTTCCTTTGTGTCTATCAAGAGCTAATAATTTCACACCATCCAGTACATCATCTTACGCTAGTTCAACAACTAAGTTGCTGGGTGTTATCATCCCTCCACCTCTCAACAAGATGGAGTCCTCATTACAAGGTGACCAGCTAATGTCTATTTTTCACACCACCTCAGGAATAAATGTCTACAACTGAATTTCAAACAGACTAAGTTTGTAACTTGTGCACAAGTTCCTCACTGAAGAGAATTTTTGGAAAACATTTGGTCAGGGAGGTGACAAAAGCAGGAGGAAGAGGAAAGAAGAAGCTGAAGTGAGATGCAGTTACAACTGTTGCTAAAGCCATCCTACATGGCACAGTGAACCTGAGAGCATCCTCTGATGTTATCCAAAATTGAGACAAGGACTGAGTCTTTGTTTACCCACTTCAGCTGGGTGTTTGGATCATTTCACAGGCGGGGACAGCGCATTGGACAGGGCAACTTCCTCCATCCTAATGCAATTCACAAAGAGGAAGATATCTGTCAACTGTTAGAAGGTTCTGGATGAGTTTGCTGTCCTTGCTTAGGGGTACTGGTTTGGAGTGCAACATTGTTCTGCACTACATCAAGGAATTGAGAAACTAATGGGAAGGTTAGCATCCTATCAAAATTATAATAAATGAAATTAATTCAATAAATAAAAAACTTGTTTGGATCAACCACTATAAAGACATTTAAAAATTATTTATAATCTACTTTTGAAAAGGTATCAGAATTCTGACCAAGTCAGATGCTATTGCTTGCACAGAAATTACTCTTCTCTGATACCGCTATAAGTTTGCTGTCACTGCTTTCCATTCAGGCAGCATCGAACCTCACACTTGTTCTTTGAGGCAATTCATTATCTATTCAACCTTCCCAGATTACCCAGTTCACTACTTCAGATGCTATTCTACCCACACCATGTTTTTTTTATCTATATTTCTGTCATAACAATGGTCTTATTGCATTGCAACATGTGGTTTACTTGTCTGTTTCCTCTATTAGACTTGGAATTTTTATTTTTAAAAAATATGTCATTACTAGTGTCTAACATGTAATAGGTTGGCATGTTCTCAGTAAGTATTTTGGATAAATAGATGAAGGAAAGAAAAAAGGCTATTTGGTAGTGCACCACTAATTTTTAAATGTGCATCTTAGATATATCCATTTATTTTCTAAGTCACTGTGTTATATATTTCATATGTCTATGAACAGTAAACGATAAGCAATATTTAACTATATATTAATTTTAATTAATCTTTTATTATGTATTTTAATAATTATCAATGATAATGCCTACCTTATATTAGTGTTGATTTTTTTTTGGGGGGGGGGACAAGATCTCTTTCTGTAACTCAGGCTGAAATGCAGTGGCACCATCATAGCTCACTGCAGCCTCTAACCTAGGCTCAAATGATCTTCCCTCCTCAGTCTGCTGAGTAACTGGATTACAGGCATATACCACTGAGCCTGGCTAATGTTTAGAATTGTTTGTAGAGATGGGGTCTTGCTATATTGCCCAGGCTCATCTCAAACTCCTGGCTTCAAGTGATTCTCCCAACTTGGCCTCCCACAGTATTGAGATTACAAGCATGAGCCACCATGCCTGGCCTTACTTTTATTTATAGCCTACGTGTTCTTATTTACATCTCACAAATTAATATAATGAGGTTCAGTGATATTAAGTGCATAGCATAATGCCACCTATGTGCCACTCATTCAGAGAGTAAGCTACTTCTCCATGGTCACACAATTAGTTTGTGTTTCAACTGGTATGTGTTTTCCCTAAATTTGCAGGTATAGCCTAACGCAAAATATAAATAATGTAGGGAATACATTTTGTTTGGAAGAAAAATCGGAATAAACTGTTTGTAGGTAGTCAGATTTCTGAGTTAGCCACATTTGACGTTAACATAATAACAGCTATTTTTAAAGATAGAGTTTAAACATTTAATAATAAAAAAGATGATCTACTTTTTGTATATATGGGCCAGTTCTTGCATTTCTGCCTTAGGCAATGAACTAATAAATACTCCTCAGGCTGTGTCACCAAAAAGACAAATAATAAGGGTGGGGGGGTTCCTTCTATTTCTAAGAGATATATGATCATAACTCTATGTTATGGTCTATGTACTATCTATGTACTTGGATAAGTGCGTGCAGTTAAGTAAGTGTATATGTACACACACATACACACAAATAGCTACACATACAGATGAGTATACAAAATGCTCTCAGTTAGCCAGAAATCCAGAACATTGTAAATTTATTCAGAGCAGCTAACATGCGTTAAACTCAAATCTTTCTTCCTCTGAAATCCAAACTCTTTAATTATATCAATTCTTAGATCAAGTTATATGGTAAAATAAATGTACTAATTACCAAGTTCACATCTAAGTAGAAAATAAACTTCAGTTTTTTTTTGTAATCTTCTTTTATACTGGACATTAAATATGCTTTCTTGGAAGCTTTAAAAAGAATAAAAAAGAGTAGAATAAAGATAACCAAGTAGTAGAAATATTAAAAATTTGAGGGTGTTCAGAAATTTGGGGAAAATTGCATTCTAAGGTTAAAATAAAGTGCTCCTCTTAAGCATTTTATTTTGCTATATACTGTCAATCTATTAACAACAAATGAAAAAAAATTTTCCCTATTTTAAGAAACAATATTGATAGCAATTCCTATGTTGTATTATTACTGATATACTGCAATCGCTATTTTTTTTATTGTTAACTCACATTCTCTTATGTCATAGTATACCAATACATCACAGGAAGGTTAAAGCCTAAAGTATATTTACTCTAATTCTTTAAAGTGTTTGTCTTTGTAACATATGTCATCATCTTTACACAAATTCACCACAAAATTAGAAAATTTACTAATATTTAAATGTAGAAAAGTAAATGGATTCTAATCTAAGGTATCTTTAAAAACTAAGTATAGAGGTCACATGCAGTGGCTCACTCCTGTAATCCCAGCACTTTGGGAGGCCAAGGCGGGTGGATCACCTGAGTTCAGGAGTTCGAAACCAGCCTGGGCAACATGGTGAAATCCTGTCTCTACTAAAAACACAAAAATTAGCCAGGCATGGTGGTGGGCACCTGTAGTCCCAGCTACTTGGGAGGCTGAGGCAGGAGAATCGCTTGAACCCAGGAGGCTGAGGTTTTAGTGAACCAAGATCATGCCATTACACTCCAGCCTGGCCAACAAGAGTAAAATTATGTATCAAAAACAAAACAAAACAAAACAAAACAAAAAAAATGGAAAAGAAGTATATTAATGATCAACCTCTTACTTTTTATTTTCTACAGAAAATTACAAAGAATTATTTCTGGTTATTAATCATCTTCCAGGATTCTATACTATCAGTCAATACAAAGTATTTTTAAAGGATCCCAGATATTTGTTAAATTAAGCATAAAAGTAATGCATAAAGCAACTAGAGCATATTATGTCTTTAGGTCACTAACATTAACATTAATATTTCAAATCTATTTTCTTTTTTAGTCTGGAGCATAGATGCAATTAACTAAAGGCCAGGAACCCATCATCATATTTCCTGAAGATATAACATGCCTTAGGGTTTTCCTACATCGCAAATATTTACAATGGCATTTCAGTTCTCCTGGGACTTCTCACTATTTCCACTTACCTAGTATTGCTGCAAACATATAGTCTTAGTTTGTAATTATAGTAATAGAATATTTCTGCAGACTAGTAACTATTTATATACTTTAGATAATTATGTCAGTGTAGGTAAATACTTTTTATATAAAATGCTTATACTTTTATTCAGGTACAGCATACATGTCACAAACACAGAAACTGTAAGTGTACAGATAAATGAATTACTGAAATTAAGCATATTCATGTAACCAATTTAAAAATAATAAAACAAAATAGAACACCTAAAAACAATACAGGATTTTATTAGCGTCCTAGAAAATCAGGATGCCATTTTGTAGTCACAACCTTCTCCCAATGAATATCCAAACATAAAAGATTGATTTTGCTTGTTTCTAAATTTTACATAAATTAAATTAAACAATGTTGCCTTTGGCTTCTCGTGTTCTCTTTCTATTTTTAGGATTTATCTGTATTGTTACATGTAGGTATAGTTTTTTACTGTAATTGTTATACGGCATTCAACTGTGTGATTATGCCACAATTTATGTACCTCGTTCACCACTGAAGGACGCTTGAGTAGTCTCAATGTTGGGGCTCTTGTAAATACTGAGTTTGCAGTCTTGTAGCTGTCATTTGGTGACAGCATGTTACGGGCATACCTAGGAGTGGAATTTCTGGACTATAGGGTTTGCCTATAGTTAGCTTTTTAAAAATACTACTTTTATTCCCCCCAAACGTGGTTGACTGTTTTACATTACCTCAACAGTTTATGTGAATGCTGTTTGCCCCTCAACTGGTATTTTGAACCATACTCTCTTAGTGAGACTTCCAGAAAATACAATGATTATTGAGTCATAAGATTTAGTTCCCTACCTTAGGAGATCCTGTCTTGTGAAATAGTTATTGAAGGAGGAACATTTTCTTTATGTTTCTATTGGGTTGGCTGTTTGTTTTTAGTTGGATCTTTAGTAGTTCTTTAAATATTCAGGAAGGAATCCTTTGTCAGATGCATCAGTTGCAAATATCATCTCCCATACTGTCAGTCACCTTGTCATTTTTGTAATGATGCTTTTTGACAGTTCAATTGATCATTTTTTAGGTCTTTCTGAGTAGTGTTTTTATATCCTATAAAATATCTTTACCTTCTTTATGCAGATTTTCTTGTGTGCTTTATTACTTTATTTGTTTTTGTTTTTATTTCAATGGTTTTGGGGGTACAGGTGATTTTTGTTACAGGGATAAATTCTCTAGTGCTGATTTCTGAGATTTTAGTGCACTCATCACCTGAGCATTGTACACTCTACCCAATATGCCGTCTTTTATCCCTCACCTATGGTCACAAACTTTCCCTTCCCCTGAGTCCCCAAAGTCCATTATATCATTCTTATGACTTTGTATCCTCATAACTTAGCTTCCACTTATAAGTGAGAACATATAATATTTGGTTTTCCATTCTTTAATTACTTCTCTTAGAATAATGGCCTTCAGCTCAATTTACATTGCTGCAAGAGATATGATTTTATTCCTTTTTATGGCTGAATAGTATTCCATGATGTACAATGTATTTCAAATCATTTTTTGTTTGACTTGTACCACTTACCAAAAAGTCAACTCATTCCCATGGCAATGAACTGTCATTTTTTAAGAAATCCCATAATCACATTTAAAAATATTTTAAAATTTAACAATTTTTAATTTCTATGGGTACATAGTAAGTATGCATATTTATGGGGTACATGAAATATTTTGATACAGACATACAATATGTAGTAATTACAACAGAATAAATGAACTATGCATCAGCTCAAGCATTTATCATTTCTTCGTGTTATAAACATTCCATTTATAGTCTTTTAGTTATTTAAAAATTTATAATAAATTATTGTTGGCTGCAGTCACCTGTTGTGCAATCAAATACTGGATCTTATCCATTCTATCTATCTAAAGTTTTGCACCCATTAACCATTCCCAAATCCCCCCTGCCTCTAGTCCCAGCCTCTGGAAACTATCATTCAACTCTCTATCTGCATGAATTCAATTGTTTTAATTTTTAGCTCCCACAAATGACTGAGAACATGTGAAGTTTCTCTTTCTGTACCTAACTTACTTCACCTAACATAATATCCTCAAATTCTATTCATGTTGTTGTAAATTACAGGATCTCATTCATTTTTATGGCTAAATATTAAACCATAGTGCATATGTACTGCACTTTCTTTATATATTGGTCTGTTGATGAAAACTTAGGTTGTTTCCAAATTTTGGCTGTTGTGAATACTGCTGTAGTAAACATGGGAGTGCAGATATCTCTTTGATATTCTGATCTCCTTTTTGGGGTGTATATTCCTAACAGTATGATTACTGTATCTTATGGTAGTTCTTCTTTTAGTTTTTGGAGGAACCTCCATTCTGTTCTTCATAATATCTGTACTCATTTACGTTCCCACCAACAGTGTATGAGGGTTCCCTGTTCTACACATCCTATTTGTTATTTCCATTTGATATTGCCTGTTATTTGAGTAAAAGCCATTTTAACTGGGGTGAGATGATATCTACGTGTAGTTTTGACTTGTATTTCTCTGGTGATAAGTGATATTTAGCACCTATCATATACTTGCTTGTGATTTGCATGTATTCTTTTGAGAAATGTCTCTCCAGATCTTTTGCCCATGTTTTAATTGGATTATTATTATTTTTTCAAATAGAATTGTTTGAGCTCTTTGTATATTTTGGTCATTTAAACTTTGTCAGATGGGTAGTTTGCAAATATTTTCTTCCATTCTGTGTGTTGTCTTTTTATTTTGTTTATTGTTTACTTTGCTGTGCAGAAGCTCTTTAACTTAATATGATCCTATTTGTCCATTTTTGCTTTGATTACCTGTGCTTGTGCAGGTACTGCAGGTATTATTCAAGAATTATTTGCTCACACCAATGTCCTGGAGATTTTCTTTTCATGTAATAGTTTTATAGTTTGAGGTCTTAGAGGTAAATCCTTAATCCATTTTGATTTGTTTCATGTATACAGTGAGCAATAATGGTCTAGATTCGTTTTTTTTTTTTTTTTTTTTTTTTGCATATGGATATGAAATTTACCAAGACTGTCTTTTTCCTAATGTATATTCTTTGCAACTTTGTCAAAAATGAGTTTACTTTAAATGTATAGATTTATTTCTGGTTCTCTGTTTTGTTTCATTGGATTATGTGTCTGTCTTTATGCCTGTACCAAGAGGTTTTGATTACTATAGCTCTGTAGTGTAATTTGAAGCCAGGTAACAAGATTTCTCCAATTTTGTTGTTTTTGCTCACAATGGCTTTGGGTATTCTGGGTTTCTTGTGGTTCCACATAAATTTTAGAATTGTTTTTTCTACTTCTGAGAAGAACGTCATTAATATTTTGATAACGGGCTCATATAATCTGTAGATTCCTTTGAGCAGGATGGACATTTTCACAATATTGATTCTTTCAATCCATGAACATAGAATATCTTTTCATTTGTTTGTGTCCTCTTCAAATTTGTGCATCAATGTTTCATAGTTTTAATTATAGAGAACTTTGACTTTGTTGGTTAAGTTTATTTCTAGGTATCTTATTTTATTGTAGCTATGTACTTTCTTGATTTCTTCATCAGTTTGTTTACTATTAGCATACATAGATGTTACTGATTTTTTGTATGATTTTTATCCTGCGATTTTACTGAATCTGTTTATTAGTTCTAATAATTTTTGATGGTGTCTTCAGGTTTTTTAAATATAGAATAATATCATCTGCAAACAAGGATAATTTGACTTCTTCCATTCCAATTTGGATGTCGTTTATTTATTTCTCTTGTCTGATTGTTCTAGCTAGGACTTCCAGTAGTATGTTCAATCACAATCATGAGGGTAGGCATCCTTGTCGTGCTCTAGATTTTAGAGAAAAGGCTTTCAGTTTTTGCCTATTCAGTATAGTACTAGTTTTTAGTCTGTCATATATAGTTTTAACTGTGTTGAGGCAATATTTACTTATAATTTTTTGAGAATTTGTATCATGAAGGAATGTTAAATTTTATCAAATGCTTTTTCAGCATCAATGGAAACGATTATATAGTTTTGTCTTTTATTCTATTGATGTGATGTATCACATTCCTTGATTTGCATATGTTGAACTATCCTTGCATCGCTGTGATAAATCCTACTTGATCATTATAGTGATATTTTTAATGTATTGTTGAATTGTTTTGCTAGTATTTTGTTGAGGACTTTTACCTCAATATTCATCAAATATATTGGCCTGGCATTTCCTCTTTTTTGATGGGTCTTTGTCTGTTTATTTTTTTTACATCAGGGTAATACTGGGCCCATAGAATGAGATTGGAAGTATTCCTTCCTCCGCTATGTTGCAGAGTACTTTGAGTAGAATTTGTATTAGTTCTTTTTCAACTGTTTGGTAAATTTCAACAATGAAGCCATCAAGTCTCAGACTTTTCTTTGCTGCCTGACTTTTTATTACAGCTTCAATTTCATTACTTGTTATTGACCTGTGATAGTTAATACTGAGTGTCAACTTGATTGGATTGAGGGATACAAAGTATAAATTCTGTGTGTCTGTGTGGGTGTTACCAAAAGAGACTAACATTTGAGTCAGTGGGCTGGGGAAGGCAGAGTCACCCTTAATCTGGTGGGCACAATCTAATCAGCTTTCAGGAAATATAAAGCAGGCAGAAAAAGGCGAAGAGAGATAGGCCTAGACTCCCAGCTTACATCTTTTTCCCATGCTGGATGCTTCCTGCCCTCAAACATCAGATTCCGAGTTCTTCAGTTTTCGGACTCAGACTGGCTCTCCTTGCTCCTCAGCTTGCAGACAGGCTATTGTGGGACCTTGTGATCATGTAAGTTAATACTTAGTAAACTCCTACATATATATATACACATACACACACACACACACACATATATATACACACATACATACATACACACACACACACATATATATATACACATACATACACACACACACACACACACACACACACACACACACACACACATATTTTATATTAGTTTTGTCCCTCTAAGAGAACTCTGACTAATATGTGCTCTATTCAGGTTTTGAATTTCTTCATGGTTCAATCTTGGTAGGTTGTATGTGTCTAGGAATTTGTCCATTTCCTCTGGATTTTCCAATTTATTGGTATATAATTGCTCATAGCAGCCACTAATGATCCTTCATATTTCTGTGGTATTAATTGTAATGTCTCCTTCTTCATCTCTGATTTTATTGATTTGGGTTGTCTGTCTTCTTTTCCTAGTTAGTCTGGTTAAACGTTTGTCAATGTTGTTTATCTTTTCCAAAAACAAAAACAAAAACAAAAACACACAACTTTTTGTTTCATTAGTCTTTTGTATTATTTCTTTATATCAAATCATGTATTTCTGTTCTGATCTTTATTATTTCTTTTTATCCTACTAATTTTGAGTTTGGTTTTCTTTTGATTTTCTAGTTATTTAAGATGCATTAATAAATTGTTTATTTGAATCTTTTATACTTGTTTGATGTAGACTTTTTTGCTACAAAGTTTCATCTTAGTACTACTTTGCCTGTACCCCACAGATTTTGCTACAATGTGTTTCCATTTTCATTTGTTTCAAGAAATTTTTACATTTTCTCCTTAGATTTTTAATTAACCCACTGGTCATACAGGGGCATAATATTTAATTTCCATGTGTTTTTATTATTTCCAAAGTTTCTCGTGTTTTTTAGTTTCTAGTTGTATTTTATTGTGGTCAGAGAAGATATTTGATTTTATTTTTAATTTTTTTGATTAATTTTGTGGCCTAATATATGTCCTATTCTTGGGAATGATCCATGTGCTTAGGATAAGAATATGTATTCTCTATCCATTGGATGAAATGTTCTGTAAGTATGTATTAGGTCCATTTGTTTTATTGTGCAGATTAAGTTTAAAGTTTCTTTGTTGATTCTCTGTCTTAATAATCTATTCAATGCTGAAAGTGGGATGTTTCACTCTCCAGCTATTATTGTATTGGAGTCTGCCTCCCTCTGTAGCTGTAACAATATTTGCATTATATATCTGGGTGCTCCAGTGTTGGGTGCACATATCTTTAAAATTGTTATACCCTCTTATTGCATTGACCCTTTTATTATTATGTAATTACCTTCTGTGTTTCTATTTATAGTTGTTTTTCAAATATATTTTTTCTGATATATTTAGCTACTCCTGCTTTTTTTTTTTCATTTCCAATGCAAAACAAACAAACAAAAAACATTTTTTATCCCTTTATTTTCTGTCTATATGTGTCTTTATAGTGAAGTGTGTTTCTTGTGGGCAACAGATTATTGGGTCTTGCTTTTATTTTTAATCAATTCAACCAGTCTATGTCTTTTGATTGGAGGGTTTAGCCCATTTAGATTCAATGTTCTTATAGATTACTAGGGACTTATTTCTGCCATTTTGGGGTGTGTGTGTGTGTGTGTGTGTGTGTGTTTGAGTGTTCTCTTTCTTCCTTTCTTCCTTCCTGTCTTACTTTTAGTGAAGGTGATTTTCTCTGATGGTATATTTTAATTTCTTTCTTTCTTTTTTCCTGTATCTGTTGTAGGTATTTTGATTTGAGATTACCACGAGGCATGCAAATAACATCTTATAACCCACTATTTTAAACGTAACCCTGATTATATAAAAAAAAGAATAAGCAAAGAGAAAATGAATTAAAAACTCTATACTTTATCCTTCTTAATTCTTCACTTTTTATTGTTTTGATTTATATCTTATTACACTTTCTATGTCTTGAAAAATTGTTGTTATTATTTTTGATGGATTCATCTTTTACACCTCTTACTCAAGACATGAGTAGTTTACATACCACAGTTACAGTGTTATAATATTCCTTGTTTGCCTGTGTACATGTTATTACTAGTGTAATAGTAAGTTTTTATCTTCAGATGATTTCTTATTTCTCATTAACATTCTTACATTTCAGATTGAAGAAATTCCTACAGTATTTGCTGTAGGACAGGTGTGGTGGTGATAAAATCCTTCAGCTTTCATTTGTCTTGAAAGGTATTCATTTCTTCTTCATATCTGAGGGTTCTTTACAGTGGATATACTATTCCAAGGTAAAAGGTTTTCTTCCTTCAGCTTTTAAAAAAATGTCTTTCCACTGTTTCCTTGCCAATATGGCTTCCACTGAGGAATCTGCTGCCAGATATATTGGAGCTCCTTTTTATGTTATTTGTTTCTTTTCTCTTGCTGCTTTTGGAAACCTTTTTTAATCCTTGCCCTTTGGAAGTTTGATTATTAAATGCCTTGCAGTAGTATTATTTGGGAGAAATCATTTCCATGTTCTATAACCCTCTTGTACTTGAATATTTATACCTTTCTTTAGTTTCGGAATGTTCTCTGTTACTATCCCTGTGAATAAACTTTCTACCTCAGTCTCTCTCTAGCTCTTCTTTGAAGCCAATGACTTTTAGATTTGCACCTTTGAGGTTATTTTCTAGACCTTGTAGGCATGCTTTATTTTTAATTCTTTACACTTACTAATTCTTTCTTATGCTTGGTCAATTCCACTGTTGAGAGACTCTGGTGCATTTTTCATTTTTCCAATTGCATTTTTAAGCTCCCGAATTTCTGTTTGATTTTTTAAAATTTCAATCAATGTATTAAAATCATCTGATTGGATTATTAATACCTTCTCTGTGTCATTTTGAATTCCATTTAACTACCTCAAAGTAGCTATTTAAAATTCTTTGTTTAAAAGGTCACATATCTCCATCATTCCAAGATTGGTCACTGGTGCTTTATTTACTACATTTGGTGAAGTCATGTTTTTTTTTCTGGATAGTCTTGATGCTTGTGGATTTTTGTCTGAGTATTGAAAATTTAGGTATTTATTGTGATCTTCATAGTCTGGGCCTATTTGTACCCATTCGCCTTGGGAAAGCATTGCAAGTATTCAAAAGAAATTGAGTGTTGTTATCTAACTCTTTTGTCACTGCAGTAATATCTGCATTAGGGGACACCTCGAGCCCAGTGATGCCGTGAATCTTGCAGAATCATAGGGGTACATCCTTGGTTGTCTACCAGGCAGAGACTCTTGTCTCCTTCCCTTACTTTTGCCCAAACAAATGGAGACTATTTTTCCATTCTGAGCTGTCTGGTGCTGGGGAAGGGGTGACACAAACACCCCTGTGGCCACCACCACTAGGACTGTGCTGGTTCCGACTTGAAGCTATCATGACACTGCCTCTCATCCAAGGTCCATATCAACCACTGCCTGGATACCACCAATGTTTTATTCAAGGGCCAAGGGATCCTCAGTCAGCAGAGAATTAAGCCAGGCTTGTGTCCTTCCTTTCCAGGCAGCAAGCTACCCCAGAGCCCAGGGAAGATACAGTAAGGCCACCCAGGAGCCACGGCCTGGAGTGGGGAACCTTAAGAATGAACTTGATGCTCTATTCTACTGCAGCTTAGCTGGCACCCAAGCCACAAGACAAACTCCTTCCCATTCTTCCCTTTCCTTTTCTCATGCAAGGAACTCTTTTCTCATTGCCACCACTGCCCCAGACTCAGGATGAATACCGCTTGGCTATCAGTAATGTTTATTCAAGGCCCAAGGGTCTTTCAAGTAACTAGTGATGAATGCCGCTGAGTCTAGGTCTCTCCCCTCAGGGCAGTGGGCTCCACTCTGGCCCAGGAAAGATTCAAAAATGATATCTAGGAGCCAAGGCCTTAAATAAGGGACCCCGGTAACCCCCTTGTTGTTCTACCCCTCTGTGACTGAGCTGATGTTAAAGTTGCAGAACAAAGTCCCCTTTACTCTGCCATCTCCCTTTCTCAAGCTAAAGGAGTCTCTCTCATGGCTATAACAGCTGGAAATGTGCTGAGTCACACCTGAAGCAAGCACAGCATATGTCTCCCCCAAGACCTGAGGCAATTACTGCCTGGGTATCACTGATGTTTATTCAAGGCCAAAGGGCTCTTTAGTCAGTAGGTGATGATTCATTCCAGGACTGAGTTTTTCTGTTCAAGGCAGCAGGTTCTCTTCTGGGCCAAGGTATTCTAGAAATGTTAACTGGGAGCTACAGCTTGTAACGAGAGCCTCAGAACTCTGCCTGTTGCCCTGTTCTACTGTGACTGAGCTGGTATACAAGTCACAAGACACTATCCTCTACTCTCCCCTTTCCTCTCCTCAAGAAGAGCTGCAAGCTGTAGTGTCTGGGGTTGAGGGATGGGTGACCCAAGTATTGCTTTGGCCACCCTGGCTGCCGTCTCACTAGGTCGTATTTCCCCTAATTCACTGGATCTGAGTCCAGCATAGCACCAAGACTTGCTCAGGAATTCTAGTTCTTGTGGCCTGGACTGCCTTTCAAGTTTATTTAGAACCTCACAGCACTTTGGCCTACGGTGATGTGGTTGGTGGGAACTCAGTTTCTGGCTGCTGGGATGGACAATTCCCTTCGGGCTAGGACTGGCATGAATGCTCCTTCTGTGAGCTCTAGCTGAATTCTCCCCAGTGTTGCTTTCCACTGTGATAGGGCAACACTGAGTTCCAATACAAAGTCCAGCAATTACTATGCTCTTTCTCCTTGAAGTGTACAGGTTTTCTCTCCATGCCACATGGCCACTGTCATTGCCTGGGGAAGGAGTAGGGGTGATGTCACCAATCCCTCATGGCCTTTCCTTCCCTCTTCAGTGCCTCTTTCCTTGATGTGATGTGAAAACCAGGTACTATAATTGCTCACCTCATTTTTGGTTCTTATGAAGACGCTTTCTTGGGTGGAGAGTTGTTCAATTTGCTGTTTCTATGCCAGGGTAATACTGAAGTGTTCTATTTCAACTATCTTGCTCTGCCTCCCATAATCATATTATATATATTAAATATCTGAATTGCCCAATTCTTCATTATAGATGCTTGTAGGAAAAGTTATAAGGATAAAATAATAATAACATTTATGAGAGAGTCATATTAATAAGTAAATTTAACATAAGACTGACTGATAAATGCTATAGCAGAATCATTTCAGAAGTGCTAAAGAAATTCTACATTTATTTTTAGTGAATAAAAAAATGTCTTTTTGCTAGCCATTGATATATGAGAATGGGGGAAAGGCATGAAACTCCTCGCATATGAAACAAAATCTTATTGTACTTTTCTTAAGGTACATAAAAAGGTACTTTTTTATGTACCCTAAGAAAAGGGTACAGCAGCAGGTGAAAAACCATTTGAAATGAAAGATTGACTAGCATTGATAAAAAAGTATTAATATAATGCTGTGTTTTGGACTTATTTTTATAAACTCTCTTTGAAAATGTTTATTAGTAAAAGAATGATAGTTTTGTATTGGGGTAATTATAGTGGACAGTAGCTTTCTAAGGGAAGAGAGTAGAAACAGAATGATTAGATTTTCTTTTTTTTTTTTTTATTATACTTTAAGTTCTAGGGTACATGTGCATAACGTGCAGGATTTTTACATATGTATATTTGTGTCATGTTGGTGTGCTGCACCCATCAACTCGTCAGCCCCCATCAATTCATCATTTATATCATGTATAACTCCCGAATGCAATCCCTCCCCCCTCCCCCCTCCCCATGATGGGCCCCAGTGTGTGATGTTCCCCTTCCCGAATCCAAGTGCTCTCATTGTTCAGTTCCCACCTATGAGTGAGAACATGCGGTGTTTGGTTTTCTCTTCTTGTGATAGTTTGCTAAGAATGATGGTTTCCAGCTGCATCCATGTCCCTACAAAGGACGCAAACTCATCCTTTTTTATGGCTGCATAGTATTCCATGGTGTATATGTGCCACAGTTTCTTAGTCCAGTCTGTCACAGATGGACATTTGGGTTGATTCCAAGTCTTTGCTATTGTGAATAGTGCTGCAATAAACATACGTGTGCATGTGTCTTTGTAGTAGAATAATTTATAATCCTTTGGGTATATACCCAATAGTGGGATGGCTGGGTCATATGGTACATCTAGTTCTAGATCCTTGAGGAATCGCCATACTGTTTTCCATAATGGTTGAACTAGTTTACAATCCCACCAACAGTGTAAAAGTGTTCCTATTTCTCCACATCCTCTCCAACACCTGTTTTTTTCCTGATTTTTTAATGATTGCCATTCTAACTGGTATGAGATGGTATCTCATTGTGGTTTTGATTTGCATTTCTCTGGTGGCGACTGATGATGAGCATTTTTTCATGTGTCTGTTGGCTGTATGAATGTCTTCTTTTGAGAAATGTCTGTTCATATCCTTTGCCCACATTTTGATGGGGTTGTTTGTTTTTTTCTTGTATAATTGTTTGAGTTCTTTGTAGATTCTGGATATTAGCCCTTTGTCAGATGAGTAGATTGCAAAAATTTTCCCCCATTCTGTAGGTTGCCTGTTCACTCTGATGGTAGTTTCTTTTGCTGTGCAGAAGCTCTTTAGTTTAATTAGATCCCATTTGTCAATTTTGGCTTTTGCTGCTGTTGCTTTTGGTGTTTTAGACATGAAGTCCTTGCCCATGCCTAATTAAGGTGCAAAAATCACAAGCATTCTTATACACCAGTAACAGACAAGCAGAGAGCCAAATCAGGAATGAACTTCCATTCACAATTGCTTCAAAGAGAATAAAATACCTAGGAATCCAACTTACAAGGGATGTAAAGGACCTCTTCAAGGAGAACTACAAACCACTGCTCAGTGAAATTAAAGAGGACACAAACAAATGGAAGAACATACCATGCTCATGGATAGGAAGAATCAATATCGTGAAAATGGCCATACTGCCCAAGGTTATTTATAGATTCAATGCCATCCCCATCAAGCTACCAATGAGTTTCTTCACAGAATTGGAAAAAACTGCTTTAAAGTTCATATGGAACCAAAAAAGAGCCCGCATTGCCAAGACAATCCTAAGTCAAAAGGACAAAGCTGGAGGCATCACGCTACCTGACTTCAAACTATACTACAAGCCTACAGTAACCAAAACAGCATGGTACTGTTACCAAAACAGAGCTATAGACCAATGGAACAGAACAGAGGCCTCAGAAATAATACCACACATCTACAGCCATCTGATCTTTGACAAACCTGAGAGAAACAAGAAATGGGGGAAAGGATTCCCTATTTAATAAATGGTGCTGGGAAAATTGGCTAGCCATAAGTAGAAAGCTGAAACTGGATCCTTTCCTTACTCCTTATACGAAGATTAATTCAAGATGGATTAGAGACTTAAATGTTAGACCTAATACCATAAAAACCCTAGAAGAAAATCTAGGTAGTACCATTCAGGACATAGGCATGGGCAAGGACTTCATGTCTAAAACACCAAAAGCAACGGCAGCAAAAGCCAAAATTGACAAATGGGATCTAATTAAACTAAGGAGCTTCTGCACAGCAAAAGAAACTACCATCAGAGTGAACAGGCAACCTACAGAATGGGAGAAAATTTTTGCAATCTACTCATCTGACAAAAGGCTAATATCCAGAATCTACAAAGAACTCAAACAATTATACAAGAAGAAAAACAAACAACCCCATCAAAATGTGGGCAAAGGATATGACCAGACATTTCTCAAAAGAAGACATTCATACAGCCAACAGACACATGAAAAAATGCTCATCATCACTTGCCATCAGAGAAATGCAAATCAAAACCACAATGAGATACCATCTCACACCAGTTAGAATGGCAATCATTAAAAAATCAGGAAACAACAGCTGTTGGAGAGGATGTGGAGAAATAGGAACACTTTTACACTGTTGGTGGGATTGTAAACTAGTTCAACCATTATGGAAAACAGTATGGCAATTCCTCAAGGATCTAGAACTAGATGTACCATATGACCCAGCCATCCCACTACTGGGTATATACCCAAATGATTATAAATTTTTCTACTACAAAGACACATGCACACGTATGTTTATTGCGGCACTATTCGCAATAGCAAAGACTTGGAATCAACCCAAATGTCCATCTGTGACAGACTGGATTAAGAAAATGTGGCACATATACACCATGGAATACTATGCAGCCATAAAAAAGGATGAGTTTGCGTCCTTTGTAGGGACATGGATGCAGCTGGAAACCATCATTCTTAGCAAACTGTCACAAGAAGAGAAAACCAAACACCGCATGTTCTCACTCATAGGTGGGAATTGAACAATGAGATCACTTGGACTCGGGAAGGGGAACATCACACACTGGGGCCTATCATGGGGAGGGGGGAGGGGGGAGGGATTGCATTGGGGAGTTATACATGATATAAATGATGAATTGATGGGTGCTGACGAGTTGATGGGTGCAGCACACCAACATGGCACAAATATACATATGTAACAAACCTGCACGTTATGCACATGTACCCTAGAACTTAAAGTATAATAAAAAATAAAAAATAAAAAAAAAATTTAAGACATATTACAAATTTAAGAAAAATACAACATAGAAATATAAATTAGAAGTGAGTACTCATCGCTTTCCTCTTTCTTTTCCCATTTCCTTCCTTTTTCTTCCCTTCCCTTTCCTCATCTCCCCTTCTTATATCTAATAGCCTAATCCAAAAGCATTGAATGGAGCCAAACACAGTAAGCATCAATGCATGCGAGTGTGGGGGACTGTGGTGGTTTAGAGCTGGATGTCAGAGTCCAGGCAGGCTAGAGAAGGTATGCACATGGAGCAGGGTGGCACAGCTCTGCAGCTGTCAGAGCACAAGTTGAGTGTGCAACGCTTCTACATAGGAGGCACCCTAGTGGGGAATATCAGAGTCAGACAGTATGAAAAAAAACCCTTCACATAAGGCAGGTGCCCAGCTCTATCAGTTGAATCCTGAGTGAGGTGAGAAGGGGGCTCACAGTGCCAGACGTATGCCTGGCCCAGGGTTTAGGGGCCTGAGAGGTTAAGCAGAGTGACTGTAAAGTGATCTAGAGCATGCCTGGTATTGGAGCTCAATTGGGTAAATGAGTGCAGTGCATGAGAGGGGTAACTGACTCAGCTTGTTGGAGACTGCAAAGATATCTGTGTGATCGGGAGGCCCAGAGGAGGGAATCAGAACCCAAGTGTGGTAAGAAGGGTGCCTGCACAGTGTGTAGTTGGCCTTATGTGGGGTGTAGAGCCTAAGCAGGGTAAAGAAAGCTTCCAAGGAATGAGAGAATGGCCTGCTTTGGAGTGTCATAGTCTAGGCAGGAAGTTAGGTTGACTTATGTCTCTTGCTTTCCTCTCTCTCTCTCTTTCTGTTCGCGCGTTCTCCTCGTCCTTTCCTTCCCGCCACTTCTTCCTTCCTTCTTCCCCCTTCCCTTCGCTCCTTTCCCCTTTCTCCGACTCCTTTCTCCCTCCTTTCCTCCTGCCTCTTCTCCGTCCTTCCTCCTTCCCCCCTTCCTATCCTACCATCCTTTTTACTCTCCGTGCCTTCCCCCCCCTTCCTTCCTTCCCGCCCCCCCTCCACCCTTCCCTTCTTCTTCTCGCTCCTCAGTTTTTCTCTCCTTCCTTTCCTCCCTTCTCATTCGCCTCCTTTCTCTCCTTCTTTCTCTCCTTCCTCATTTCCTCTCCGCTCTCATTCCTTGCTCCCCTCTTCTCTCCTTCTCGCTCTCCGCGTCCTCTCTCCCCCTTCTCCCTCTTTCGCCTGCTCCCTTCCTTCCCCCTTTCCTTCCGTCCCGTACCTACCTTCTCCTGCTCCTCCCTCTCTCACCTTTCTCTCCTTTCCTCCTCCGTTTCTTCTCCTTCCTTCCTTCC